>NC_072431.2:63175192-63480000 GCF_028878055.3 Symphalangus syndactylus | reverse complement strand
CTGCCCAGCACCACGTAGGCCTGGGAGATGCGCGTGAAGCGCTCGGCGGCCTCCGCGCTCCCGGAGTTGCGGTCCGGGTGGTAGAGAAAGCACTGACGGTAGTAAGCCGCCTTGATTTGGGCCTGCGTGGCTGTGGAGGGGACGCCGAGCAGATCATACAGCGCCGTGCGCGAATACGAGCAGTCGCCCTGGGAGTAAGTCCTCACTCCTAGGCTCAGGCTGGGTGCAGAATTTTGTGGAAAGCCACAGGTTTGCAGCAACCTCCACGGTAACAGCCGCGGGCACCATCGCCAGTGCATAGCTGCCATCTTGAATTGATTCGGCGGGCGGTGCAAGAGAAACCGGCCAATGAGAGGCGCCGGTTGGTCGCCCTGTAGCCAGTCAAGTAAAGGGGGGGCGGGGCGGGCGTGGGGGTGGAGCATGCGTATTACTAAGCGGTCGCCTGGCTGATGACATAAAATCCGGGTTCCGGGAGCCGCCAGTCGCAGGCGTGCAGCTGAGGCGTCGAAATGGCGTTCGCCGGCCGGCGTCCGGAGCACGGCGGACCCCCGGAGCTGGTAAGTCCCGGGGCCCGCGGACACCCCTCTCCCCACTTCTGCGGCCACCGCGTCTGAATTATTCCTCTACCTGCCATTTATTTTTCTCTTTTTCGCAGTTTTATGACGAGAAAGAAGCCCGGAAATACGTTCGCAAGTGAGGGGAGCCCGAGTGCTGCGGGGCGTCCGGGGGTCGGGAAGCGGCAAGTTGCCCCGGTTGCTGGCGTTGCCCGGAAAGCCCGTAGAATTTGAGGGTGCGGGGAGGGAAGGACCTGGGTGGGTGCCATTTCTGTCTCTGGTAAATCAGCTTTAAATTGCCGACCTCTCTGGGCCTCGGTACCTCAGCGTTGAGGTAGGGGTGCTCGCGCTTGCTTTCTGTGGGTGGTTTTCAAAGTCGAATGTGACAACTTGTTCTAAGCATGTGGTAAAATAGGCGCTGGGCGGTGGGTACGGGCGAGGGGTCAGTCCTGGTGGGGGGAAGGAAGTAATGGCCGTAGGATGCTTATCGTGGCGCCTTGTTGCCAATAAATCTCCAAGACAGCCGTTGGTGTGTTATTGTCTGAATTTCACAGAGGGTAGTTTGTATAAGTACTGAGTTGTAGCCAGGTGGGGGTGGCTCACGCTTGTAATCTTAGCAATCCCAGCACTTTGGGAGGCTGAGGCGGGAGAATCGCTTGAGCTCAGGGGTTCGAGACCAGCCTGGGCAACGTAGCGAGCCCCCCCGCCCCGTCTCCGTAAAAAATAAAAAAATTAGCCGGGTGTGGTGGCTCCCCTCGGCCTCTCCAGTAGCTGGGGCGCCGCCACCACGCCTGGCTTATTTTTTTTATTTTTTGTAGCGATGGGGTCTCGCCGTGTTGCCCAAGGTGGTCCAAGCCCAGGGCTCAAGCGATCCTCCCGCCTTCGTCTCCCGAACTGTTGGGATTGCAGGCGTGAGCCACTGCACCTCCTGTCTTAAAAAAAAAAAGGGGGGGGGGCGGGGGGAGGCTGGCGCGGTGTCTCACGCCTGTAATCCCAACACTTTGGGAGGCCGAGGCGGGCGGATCACCTGAGTTCAGGAGTTCGAGACCAGCCTGGCCAACATGGCGAAACCCCGGCTCTACTGAAAATAGAAAAAATTAGCTGGGCGCGATGGTGGGTTTCTGTAATCCCAGCTACTCGGGAGGCTGAGGCAGGAGAATAGCTTGAACCCGGGAGGGGGAGGTTGCAGTGAGCTGACATCACGGCACTGCACTCCATCCTGGGTGACAGAGCAAAACTTTGTTTCAAAAAAAAAAAAAGATACTTTGTGGTTTTTCCATGCTCTCTCACGGAGAGACTAGCCCTATTTCAGTAAATGGTTACTGGCCGGGCGCGATGGCTCATGCCAGTAATCCCAGCCCTTTGGGAGGCCGATGTGGACGGATCACCTGAGGTCAGGAATTCCGAGACCAATCTGGCCAACATGGTGAAATCCCGTCTCTACTGAAAATACAAATATTAGCCGGGCCTACAGGAGGCTGAGGCAGGAGAATCGCTTGAACCTGAGAGGCAGAGGTTGCAGTGAGCTGCGATCGCACCACTGCACTCCAGCCTTGGCGACAGAGTGAGACCCTGACTCAATAAATAAATAAATAGCTATTGGATACTGTTTCTTTTTTTTAGGGACAGGGTCTCTCTGTTGCCCAGGCTGGAGTGCCATGGCATGATCCCTGCCGACTGCAGCCTTAAGCCATCCTCCCCAGTAGCCGGAACTAGAGGCACTCGCCACCACACAGGCTGAAATAGCTTGATAATTTTTTGTGCGTGTGAGACAGGGTCTCATTCTATCGCCCAGGCCGAAGTGCTGCAGTGGCTGCAACCTCGCCTCCCGGTTAGTTGGAACTACAGGCGCGCCTTCTCGTGCCCGGCTAGTTTGTGTAATTTTTTTGTAGAGAGGGAGTTTTGCTGTGTTGCCCAGGGATCTGGTAAGTTGCTCACGGGATCCACCTGCCTTGGCCTCTCAAAGTACTGGGATTATAGATAGGCGTAAACCACCAGGCCCGGTCCTTGCTGATGACTTTTTATGTCGATTATATGTTGAAGTGATATTTTGAACATATTAAGTTAAAGGAAATATGTTATTAAATATATGGGGTTAAAAATATGACTCCAGAGGCCGGGCGCGGTGGCTCACGACTGTAATCCTAGCACTTTGGGAGGCCGAGGCGGGCGGATTGTAAGGTCAGGAGATCGAGAAATCCTGGCTAACATGGTTAAACCCCATCTCTACTAAAAATGCAAAAAAAATTAGCCGGGCGTGGTGGCGGGCGCCTGTAGTCCCAGCTGCTGGGGAAGCTGAGGCAGGAGAATGGCATTAACCCGGGAGGCGGAGCTTGCAGTGAGCCGAGATCGTGCCACTGCACTCCAGCCTGGGCGACAACAGAGCAAGACTCCGTCTCAAAAAAAAAAAAATATGACTCCAGTTTCTTTTACCTGTTTCTTTAAATTTCTTCTTGACTGGCTATTGGGAAGCCATATGTGGCTCACATTCTGTTTCTCATGGACAGTGCTGCTGTAGGTTTTTGTGCATTGTTGATCCTTCTAGATGAGAGAAACTATGGAGAATAATTCTTGCAGAAAATGTTTTCAACAAGTGCTAGAGCAGTCCAGCCTAATAGAGTTGCAGATCCCAGTGGTTGTTTATTACTAGCTAAGTGATTTGCTTTCACACATCCGCTTGGCAGCTGGTGCAGTGATAATTTGTTACCACAAAATAACATGGTCCTGAATTAAATGGAATTTTTGGGGTCACTTTCAAATGGTTGAATTTGTTGATCCCAACTTAGAAGGGGTCAGAAGAGAGTACCTCGGGATGATTGATCCTTTTTTTTTGTTTTTAACTTGGCTTTTTTTTGTTTTTTGTTTTTTGTTTTTTTTTGGTCTGGGGGAAGTACTCACCCAGAACTCCTTTACCATGTCCACTTGTGTTTCTGCCTTCCCAGCTCACGGATGATTGATATCCAGACCAGGATGGCTGGGCGAGCATTGGAGCTTCTTTATCTGCCAGAGAATAAGCCCTGTTACCTGCTGGATATTGGGTGAGATTCTGGGGCCTGGTTCAGATTGTCTAAGGTGGTGAAGTGTCTTTGCAAACTGACCCTGAGTGTGTCTGGTCGTGTCTTCCAGCTGTGGCACTGGGCTGAGTGGAGGTTATCTGTCAGATGAAGGGCACTATTGGGTGGGCCTGGATATCAGCCCTGCCATGCTGGGTAAGTATGTCCTGTCTGGCACCAGGGTGGATTACCTTGATGGGTGTGGAGAAGCCACAGGTATTGTCTCTTTCTCTGACTGCCTTTTCTCTAATGTAGATGAGGCCGTGGACCGAGAAATAGAGGGAGACCTGCTGTTGGGGGATATGGGCCAGGGCATCCCATTCAAGCCAGGCACGTTTGATGGTTGCATCAGGTGAGGGTCTTCAATTCCTGCTTTTATTTAGAGACAGAGTCTCACTGTGTCACTTAGGCTGTAGTGCAGTGTCTGTGATTATGGCTCACACTGCAGCCTCCACCTCCTGGGTTCAGGTGATCTGCCCACCTCAGCCTCCTGAGTAGCTGGGACTACAGGCCCACACCACCATACCTAGCTAATTTTTTTTTTTTTTTTTGAGATGGAGTGTTGCTGTGTCACCAGGCTGGAGTGCAGTGGTGCGATCTTGGCTCACTGCAACCTCCGCCTCCCAGGCTCAAGCGATTCTCCTGCCTCAGCCTCCCAAGTAGCTGAGATTACAGGAGCGTACCACCACACCCAACTAATTTTTGTATTTTTAGTGGAGGTGAGGTTTCACCATGTTGGCTGGGATGGTTTCAATCTCTTGACCTTGTGATCCACCCTCCTCGGCCTCCCAAAGTGCTGGGATTACAGGTGTGAGCCACCGTGCACAGCCTAACTTTTTTTTGTATTTGTCGTAGAGATGGGTTTTTGCCATGTTGCGCAGGCGATCCACCCACCTGGGCCTCCCAAAATGCTGGGATTACAGGTGTGAGCCACCCTGGCCTCTTTCTTCCTGCTTTTAGTCCTGCAGGCCAGTGCCTCCCAAACCTGGCTGTGCAGCAGAGTCATGCAGATATTTACAAATACACATCCCGTGGGATTTTCAGATTTACAAGGTTAGAGCAAGGCCCAAGAGTGTATTTTTTTGGATTCTAAAACTTTGCAGTCTGGCCAACACGGTGAAACCCAGCCTCTACTAAAAAGCCAGACGTGGTTTTTTTTTTTTTTTTTTTTTTGAGACAGAGTCTCGCTCTGTCGCCCGGGCTGGAGTGCAGTGGCGCAATCTCGGCTCACTGCAAGCTCCGCCTCCCGGGTTCACGCCATTCTCCTGCCTCAGCCTCCCTAGTAGCTGGGACTACAGGCGCCCACCACTGTGCCCGGCTAATTTTTTTGTATTTTTGGTAGAGACAGAGTTTCACCATGTTAGCTAGGATGGTCTCGATCTCCTGACCTCATGATCCTCCCACTTCGGCCTCCCAAAGTGCTGGGATTACAAGCGTGAGCCACTGCACCCAGCCTAAAAAGCCAGACATGGTGGTGGGCACCTCTAGTCCCAGCTAGCTAGCTACTCAGGAAGCTGAGGCGGGAGAATTGCTTGAACCTGGGAGGCGGAGGTTGCAGTGAGCCGAGACCACGCTACTGCACTTCCAGTCTGGGCGACACAGCAAGACTTCATCTCAAATATAAAACTTGTGTACTATTGTGATCATTTTGCATTGCCGGGTTCAGGCACCACTGGTACAGATTCTGTGTCAGCTTTGTGTGTCTGGTGGGGGAGGGGAGGTGGTCTTTTAGCCTCTAGCAGCCATTTTATGGGCCCCAGCCATCTTGTGGGCCCCAGCAGCCATTTTTTTTTTTTTTTGAGACGGAGTCTCGCTCTGTCGCCCAGGCTGGAGTGCAGTAGCGCAATCTCGGCTCACTGCAAGCTCCGCCTCCCGGGTTCACGCCATTCTCCTGCCTCAGCCTCTCCGAGTAGCTGGGACTACAGGCGCCCGCCACCACGCCCGGCCAATTTTTTTGTATTTTTAGTAGAGACAGGGTTTCACCGTGGTCTCGATTTCCTGATCTCGTGATCCGCCCACCTCGGCCTCTCAAAGTGCTGGGATTACAAGCGTGAGCCACCGCGCCCGGCCCCCAGCAGCCATCTTAGTTTATTTGCCAACAGATAACCGGTGGAGAGCGTCTGGGCTTGCTCTAATCTCTTCAGTGCTTCACAGTCCTTTCTCTGTAATCAGAGTCGGGTTAAACATTCGCATAGCACTTCGATAACAGATCTTAGAACGTTAAAATTGATTAAGTTTTTCTTAGGCTGCTGTGATCAGTTTTGTTTAGTTTTTGGTGTGGTGTGGGAGTAAAGGTGAGAAAATAGAGGAGGAAGTTACAAATCATTACTTGCAGGGGAGACTTCCTTTGGTTACCCTAAGTTGAGTGGTGGGGATGTGAAGTGGGGAGCCAGGTGAGAGGTAAAAATTCGGATTTGAAGATTTTCCTTTTACATCTGGGAACAAGACCCAGGGGTTGGGGAATAATTTCAGGGGTAGCAGATGCTTTTTGGTAGTGGTCAGATGAGGTGTTTTAAGCTGTGAAAAACCGAAGGCCAGCAGTATGGTCTGTATGTTTCGGAAGGGCATGGTCAGTTTTGTCTGTCTTTGGGGAGAGGTGAGGTGGTATAGCAAACATTTTTTTGGAGACGGAGTCTTACTGTATTGCCCAGACTGGAGTGCAGTGGCACGATCTTGGCTCACTGCAACCTCCGCCTCCTGGGTTCAAGCGATTCTCCTGCCTCAGCCTCCCGAGTAGCTGGGATTACAGGTGCTCACCACCATGCTTGGCTAATTTTTGTATTTTAGTAGAGATGGGATTTCACCATGTTGGCCAGGCTGGTCTTGAACTCCTGACTTCGTGAACTGCCCGCCTCAGCCTTCCAAAGTGTTGGGATTTACAGGCGTGAGCCACCGCACGTGGCCCAGACTTTTTTTTTTTTTTTAAAACATTTGCTACATGTAAGGCGTACAAGGTGCTGTGGAGTACGGGGAAATGAAACAGTCTCTGCGTGTAAGACTCTCCACGGTTTATTAGGTGCTTTAGGACATGGACCAGGCAACTGAATATAAGGGCATGAGTGGTGTGTGCCCTAGGGAGTCGTGGGGCTGCCAGAGCACAGGAAAGCCTTGGGTGGAGGGGCTGCGCCTTGAAGGCTGGGAGGAATTTGGATAGTCAAGGAGAGGGTTTCTGAGTGAGGGAACAGTGGGCAGAGGCACAGACGCCAGTGGGAAAGGGGTCTGAGATGAGAGGGATGAACGAGAGATTCCACAGAAGATGGGGTTGAGTGTGGTTGGTTCCTAGAAGGTGCTTAAATGTGTCCTAAGAAGTTTGGGCTTGATGGAATAGATGATGGGGAGTTGGCAGGTGACGGGATCAGATGTGTGTTTAAGGAAGGTGATTTTCAGGTGGAAGAGGAGAGGGAGTTAGGTGGAAGCATTTGAGTTGGTAGCACTGAGCATTGAGGGGGGGAAGTGAAAGTTGGGAGAGGCTGTGGGACAAGCCAGTGGGGTGGAGGGTAGGGCTCTGTGTGTGTACAGCAGGGCGGAGGGGAAGGACAGGAAGGAAGACATAGTGACTGCTTGAGGTTTTATTTACTTTTTGAGATGGAGTCTTGCTCTGTTGTCCAGGCTGGAGTGCAGTGGCACAAGGCTCACTGCAACCTCTGCCTCCCAGGTTCAAGTGATTCTTCTGCCTCAGCCACCTGAGCAGCTGGTATTAAAGGCACATGCCACCAAGCCCAGCTAATTTTTGTATTTTTAGTAGAGACGGGGTTTCACCGTGTTGGTCAGGATGATCTTGAACTCCTGACCTCCAGTGATCCACCCGTCTCAGCCTCCCAAAATGCTGGGATTACAGGTGTGAGCCACTGTGCCCGGCCGCTTGAGGTTTTAAATCTGGGGGTTGTGAAGACACTTAACAGGTAGAGTGGAAGGGAGTGATTTAGGAGGAAGGGTGATGGGATGGCTGTGTGTGTGTGAGTAGTCTAAAGCCTGTTTCCTTGGATTGGAGGAAGGGAACAAGGAGGGGTGTGTGGGCAGACAGCCTTGACACGGAGGAATTTTCAACTCGAGATGCAGATGTAAACAAGGTGGAGGAAAGGTTTCTTGGGACTAAGGGACATGAATGCTGTCTTTCTGTATGTCCTATTTTTCTGGTGTTGTAGAGTCATGACCTGCAGTGGACCTGCACTTTTTTTATCTTTAAATTTTTAAATTTAAAAATACTTTAAGTAGAGATGGGGTCTTGCTATGTTATCCAGGCTGGTTTTGAACTCCTGGCCTCAGGCAATTCTGTCTTGGCCTCAGAAAGTGCTGGGATTACAGGGCGTGAACCACTGTAGGTGGCCTCAACCTGCACTTTCTAAGAAGGGAAGCTGTGGGAGGAGGGGTTTCTCTTGGAGATCCAGGATGGATGATGTCAAGAGGCTTGAAGTGGTTGGGGGAGCAATGTGGATTGCTCCCTTGCCTGACTAGGTCCCTTCCTTTTTAGCATTTCTGCTGTGCAGTGGCTCTGTAATGCTAACAAGAAGTCTGAAAACCCTGCCAAGCGCCTGTACTGCTTTTTTGCTTCTCTGTTTTCTGTTCTTGTGAGTATAAGATCTTCTCCCCATCTGGGTTAGCTGCCTGTCCCTCCCTAGCCCTGCAGGTAGAGTGAGGAAATTGAGGTGTCCCATGATGGGTAAGCTACTCATATGGGACCGCATGGGGTGGCAGGACCTTACTGTGGTTACTTCTGTCCAGGTCCTCAGCCTAAGTGGAAGTTCAAGCTCAGTGGACTGATACACTCCAATCAAACCCAGAAGTCACTGAGAGCAAAATTGGAGACCAATTTATTAACTTGTAATAGGGCCTACTTCTGTTGATAGGTATTCCTATGTCTATTATGCTGAGTTTTAATCAGAAGTTGGTTTGGGGGCATGGACTGAGCAGAGTGAGGACAGAGATGTCGTGTCCAGACCATCCAGAGGGGTACCTTCCAAAGTGCCCACATCCTTCTGACTCCTCACTTCTCCCTCCTCCTAGTGCTAATCCTTTTCCTCGGATGGGGAACAGGATAGTGATTTACTGCAGAGAGAGCCTTTATTAGCTTTGTCTTCTAATTAGTGATGTTAATTTCAGTCGTTCACTAGGATTAGATGATAGTCTGAGATTTTAAGTCCTAAAAATGAGTTCTTTTTAAATTTTGTTTTTTGAGACAGACTTTTGCTCTGTTGCCTGGGATGGAGTGCAATGGTGTGATTGTAGCTCACTGCGCCCTCGAACTCCTGGGCTCAAGTGATCCTCCTGCCTCAGCTTCTCAAGTAGTTTGGACTACAGGCACACACCACCATGCCAGGCTAATTTTTTACTTCTTTTTTTTTTTTTTTAAAGAGATGGGGTCTACCTATGTTGCCCAGGCTGGTGTTAAACTCCTGGCTTCAAGCAGTCGTCCTGCATCAGCTTCCCAAAGTGATGGGATTATAGGCGTAAGCCACTGTGCCCAGCTTAAAAATGAGTCCGTTTTGAAGGATCTGAGTGGTTTTTGCCTCCTTAGCCTGGTCTAGCCCACCCCTAGTTTTCCTGGGGTGGACTGCCCCTGCCGATCTGGCCGCTGGTCTTTCCTGGGGTGGACTGCCCCTGCTGATCTGGCCGCTGGTCTTGTGTGTCACATAAGTTGTCCTCCTGGCACACTGGGTTAGTATTTTAGTTCTGAGGGCCTTTGTTTTCTCTTCTCCCTGCTGGAAGGCTCTTCCCCTATACGTTTAAGTAGCCAGCTCCTCACTCCATTCAAATCTCTGCTCAAGTATCCATCTGAAACAGGCCTTTTTGGAACCAAAAGTAAACTGAACTGAAAGGAAACTCTGTCACTTTGTCTAATTCCTCTTTTTGGAACAAAGAAAAAATTTGCTACTGTGAATTAGTTGCCTCCCCTACTAAAACGTGAGCTCCAAAGTTCAGGGTGATCTCTTTTGTTCATGACTATCCCCAGCCCTAACAGTGCCTCACACATAATGGAAATTCAGGAAATACTCAGTGAATGAAGGAAGAGAGGGGTGTCCAGGCCCTAAGCTCATGCGGTCATTTGTAAGACAGTGATGTTCCTGTTTCTTTCAGGTCCGGGGATCCCGAGCTGTCCTGCAGCTGTACCCTGAGAACTCAGAGCAGGTGAGTCCCTCGGCTACTGGGTGTGCAGGGGAGTGGGGGGACTTGACGAGTAAGCTGTCCTGGGGAAGCGACAAAGAACCTTTTGCAGATTGGCGGGAAAAGGAGGAAACATGCACCCTAGTGTGGCCCCTGAGGGCACATTTGATGACCTGATATCCTAAGGGGGTGGCATCTGCGGAGGTGGGGTAGGATGCCTTCTCTTGGCAGATGACATGGTATTACAGATAAGGTGATGCGACTGATAAATAAGTAAATGCCATTTAGGAAGGGTGAGAGGGCACCGACAGTTGTCCGTTGTGTGATGTATAATTAAGGAATGGCGGAGTAGGATGTAGATGCTGAAAGATAAGTGAAGAGCCGTCCCTGACTAACAACATGAATGAGTCTGGATTCCAATTGGTGGCCATCTCCTTCCTAAACTTGAGTGGGGAGCTGGGTCCCTCACTGGAAAGTGAGAATGAGGGGAGTTGCTTTGTTCTGTAATTCTCCTGAGGGAGGTGTGGGCCATGCCAGATTCTAGCCTGTACTTTTCGCTGTGTGGCTTACAACGACCTTAAGTTCTCCCAGGCAGGATTCATCCTGGAGCAGACTGGCTTCTGCGGGAGGGGAGGGAGGTGAAGCTGTCTGCTCCTCTCAACCTCCGCTGCCTGACCCACTGCCTTTCTTTCCTCAGTTGGAGCTGATCACAACCCAGGCCACAAAGGCAGGCTTCTCCGGTGGCATGGTGGTAGACTACCCTAACAGTGCCAAAGCAAAGAAGTGAGCGCTGGGGGCCGGTGTGCTGCCTGGGCTGGAGGAGGGAGGGTAGTGGCATAGCCCTTTCAGGCCACTCAGTGGTGCAGAGGAGTGCTGGGGTGTGGGTCACCAGGGTCCAGGCAGGCGGGGGGGAGTGCAGGTGGAGGGGGTGAGGGCTTGTCTCCCTGTGGGGCTTTTTCTACCCAGCCCTCACTTTGCACTTTCTCCTTTCAGATTCTACCTCTGCTTGTTTTCTGGGCCTTCGACCTTTATACCAGAGGTGAGGGACACTGGGTTTGCAGGCAGGCCTGTGTCTTTTGACTTCCAGGCAGTGGGGCTCAGCCTGCAGAGCCTGCTGGGAGAACACTGATGGGGAAGCAGGGCCCAGCCCCAGAGTGCAGAGCCTGGAGTGCTCACATCCTCTGGAATCTGGAGGCAAAGACCTCTGCTCTTCAGGTCCCAGAAAGGCATGTCAGTTCTTCTCATGGGACTGGACCTCGTCCCTGTCGGAAGGGTCAGGCCTGGGTGCCCTGGCTTCTGGAGTGGGGCAGATGGTTTGAGAACTCTCCAGAGTGACCTAAGTGCACTTTGGGTCCTGCAGGGGCTGAGTGAAAATCAGGATGAAGCAGAACCCAGGGAGTCTGTGTTCACCAATGAGAGGTAAAGCAACTGCTGAACTCTGCCCCAGCTGCAGCCGCGTTTGTTAGACGTGGACTTTCTCTCTGCTCTCACCCAAGCCTCTCAGGTCACGTGCAGCAGGGACACCAAGGTGGCGGTAGAAACATCAGGCCCCATTTGGACTGTGCCTGTTTGGGGCTAGGGGTTTGGGGTCTTGGATGTCTGCGTGCAGCCATGCAGCCTGGACTCCCTTTGTGAGCCCACACGTGCCCCTTCCCCTTGCCATGCCTGGCAGGCTGTCTCCTTCCTTCCTGATGCTGCCCTCCACCTGCATCCGGGACCCTCTCCCTTGGGTGCCGTGGCTCTCCCTTACTTCCTGCATCCTCATCTTGACTCTCCTGGGTCACTCCTGCCGGCACACAGACATGCTGCACAATTTCTCCTATTCTAGAAAAGTTCCTCCCTTAACCCCATAACAACAACTAACCACCCGGTTGTTGCTTCCTTTCATAGCAGAACTCAGACCTGCCTCTTCTTCCATTCCTGCCATTCTCTCAATCCACTTCTCAGGCTGACAGTTCTGTCTCATCAAAAATTGTTCTTGTCGGCCGGGCGCGGTGGCTCACGCTTGTAATCCCAGCACTTTGGGAGGCCGAGGCGGGCGGATCACGAGGTCAGGAGATCGAGACCACGGTGAAACCCCGTCTCTACTAAAAAATACAAAAAATTAGCCGGGCGTGGTGGTGGGCGCCTGTAGTCCTAGCTACTCAGAGAGGCTGAAGCAGGAGAATGGCGTGAACCCAGGAGGCGAAGCTTGCAGTGAGCTGAGATTGCGCCACTGCACTCCAGCCTGGGCGACAGAGCGAGACTCCGTCTCAAAAAAAAAAAAAAATTGTTCTTGTCAAGTCCACCACCAATTTCTGTCAAGCTACATCTGGTCACTTCCGACTTTTTCATGTCCTTAACGTGCCTGCTTGGTAGGGTCAAAGACAGCAGTGCGCTCCTTCCTTGACGCTTCCTTCACTTGGCCTTCCACCCGCTGTCGTGGTTTCCTCAGCCTTCCTGGCTGCTCCTCACTCCACTGCTGCTTCCTCCTCGAGTGCTGGGCCCAGCCTGGATTGGATCCCTTCTCTATCTGTGGTGCTGTAAATGCCAGCCGGAAGGTCCTAACTCCCAAATGTGTATCTTCAGTCTCTTGCCACTGGGGGTTTCCCAGTGCCTCCTCAGTGTCTATACCTGGAGTTTCTACAGGTAGTCTCGCTCTGTTACCCAGGCTAGAGTGCAGTGGTGGAATCTTAGCTCACTGCAGCCTCGAACTTCTGGGCTCAAACGATCCTCCTGCCTCAGCCTCCCAAGTCCCAAGTAGCTGAGACTACAGGTGCATGCCACCGTGCCTGGTTAATTTTTAAAGTTTTTGGTAGAGATGGGGTCTTGCCATGTTCAGGCTGATCTTGAACTCCAGGCCTCAAGCGATCCCCCTGTCTCGGCCTCCCAAAGTTCTGGGATGACTGATGTGAGCCACCATGCCTGGCTATCCTCCAATCTTTTTTTTTTTTTTTTTTGAGATGGAGTCTCACTCTTTCCCCCCGGGCTGGAGTGCGGTGGCTTGATCTCGGCTCACTGCAACCTCTGCCTCCCGGGTTCCAGCGATTCTCCTGCCTCAGCCTCCCGAGTAGCTGGGATTGCAGGCGCCCGCCCAACTAATTTTTTTGTGTTTTTAGTAGAGACAGGGTTTCACCATGTTGGCCAGGCTGTTCTCAAACTCCTGACCTCGTGATTCGCCCGCCTCGGCCTCCCAAAGTGCTGGGATTACAGGTATGAGCCACTGCGCCCAGCCTCATCCTCCATTCTTTACCATTCTTGATCATTCCTGTCTTTCCCTACATTTCACATCTTGTCAGCCTGTCATTGAGCCCTGCTGTCCGTTCCTCAGTGTGTATCCCCGTGCTGACCCTCCCTGCTTCCAACGAGCCTAATCCAGCACTGCCCCTAGCCTGGATTGCTGAACAGCTGCCTGTGTTGTCTCCCTGCCTTTGCAGTCTTTGCCTCTTTCAGATTATTTTCCGCGTAGCAGCAAGACTGCTCTTTTTCTTTTTTTCTAAAATGTAAGTTGTATCTTGTCATTGCTCTTTCAGTGTCTTCATTGCAGTTCCGCTCCTTGCTCATGTTGATTTTCCTCAACACCCTTCACTGCTCTAAGTCATACATACCAGTTGACTTGGTTATTATTTGTATCTCCAGCTAGAGTGAAAACTTGGTGAGGACTGGTATTATATCCCTGACATTAAAAATAGTGTCTTGTTAGTAAAAAGTGCTCAGTATTTTTCTGAATGAATAATTGATTATAAGGTAGTGAAGAGGGAGGTTATTTCTGAGTTCCGGTTGACATGAGGGAAAGGTCTTAAGACCTTTAAGACATTTCGGAGGAAAAATGAGCCCAAAATGCATGTGTTTGGAAGGCTTACAGCTGGGCACAGCCATGCATGTTCCTCGCGTCCACCATAGGTTTATGCTGCCTGACCCTTTGGGTCTTTGCTCATTTCCCTTAGTTTCCCTAGTCCATTCCCCATGGGGAGCTGGGACCCTTCTGGATGACCTCTTCTCTGAGATGCCCATCTTGTGCTCCCAGGGAGCACTCCCATCTCCTCCCTCCCAGGGGAAGTACACATTGCCTTATCTCCATGCGTCTTAGGATCCCTCTTGTCCTTACACTGGTGTCTTCAAACGACATGTTCTAAAAGTAAACATGGGTAAGTTGAATGACCTGAGCATCCATTCCTCAGCTATTTGAAAAGCAGGGGTAGTGCCACCCATCTTGGCAGTGTGTTGAGGGTGCCCAGCACGTACCTTGCCATCCCTTGTTCTGTAGGCTCGCACTTCCAGTTTCTCAGATGAGGTAGAGGGCAGGGAGGAGCTTCTCCCGTTACTGTCACCTCAGTCTAAGCACATTCAGGACACTTGTTTATTTTAAATAACAGGTGAATTAAGAAAAAGTCTTTTAGGCCTTTACCTAATCAGTCTCCAGGCTCTGTTTTTGGCCTGTTCCTCCTGGCCTCCCCCCTCCCATGCCTCTCATGTGCCTCCTGCAGGGCTGGGCCCCCACTTCTCTTGGGACCTGTGCTTTGGGGCACTCCCTGTCTTCACCACCTTCCTTTAGCTCTGTTGATGACTTTCCCCCTTGCTGCTTCTCCCATGGCTCACCTCTTGCCCCCTGGTTCGCCAGTCTATCCTCACTTTGTACTCCTTGTAGAATCTTGAGATGACTCCTCCTGTGTCCCCAGCCCCGCTCTGCAGCCGCTCCTGCTTTGTGCTGGCTCATCAGGCTCAGGCATCCGAATGGCAGCTCCTTGGCTTGCCCTGTCTCTGGTTTCTACGGATGGGTCACAGGTCTTCGGGGTTACCCCGCCCTCTTTCCTTCCCTCACACCCCCCAGTCCTTCCTTTTCAGCCCCTCCTTTCCATCCCTGTCTTCCTGCCCCCAAGCTGTGGGATCCTAAGCTCCTGCCGTGAACTGTCGACTGTGCTCTTGAAGTCTAGGTGATGATGTGTCATTGCATTGGTAGAAAGCGGCCTGCTTACTGCTGCTTAGCTGCTTCCCGAAGAGGGAACAGACTGCTCGCTGGCGTTTAGGTCCAGCCCTCTCCTCCTCTGCCCACCCAACAACCTCTGTGGCCCGGGTGGATGTTATCGGGAAGGAGGGTGTCCAGAGTGGGGACTTGTGTTATAGGGAAGGTGGAGCATTTGAGAGAAGGGGCATCTGAGGCCACCAGACTCAGAGGTAAGCTTGCCATGGATTCACGTGGGGGCCAGCCAGGCAGCCCCATCTGTCAGCTGTCCATCAGCTCATAGCTGTGTCTCCGCCACAGGTTCCCATTGAGGATGTCAAGGCGGGGAATGGTGAGGAAGAGTCGGGCATGGGTGCTGGAGAAGAAGGAGCGGCACAGGCGCCAGGGCAGGTGAGTGCCAGCCTGGGAGCTGGCAGGGTGGGTGGGGGGTGGATGACTATTGCCATGAAGAGCTTGCCTGCATTTGAAGGGTCCAGGACTGCTTTGATCTTTTTTTCTGAGACTGTCCTATTCCTTTTCTGCACAGGGAAGTCAGACCTGACACCCAGTACACTGGCCGCAAGCGCAAGCCCCGCTTCTAAGTCACGACGTGGTTCTGGAAAGGCACTTGCCTCTGCACTTTCCTATATCGTTCAGCTGACAAAGTAGTATTTTAAAAAAGTTCTAAAGTTCTAAAAATGTTTTCTGCAGTAAAAAAAAGTTCTCTGGGCCGGGCGTGGTGGCTCACGCTTGTAATCCAGCACCTTGGGAGTCTGAGGTGGGAGGATCATTTGAGGCCAGGAGTTTGAGACCTGCCTGGGCAACATAATGAAACTTCCTTTCTAGGGAGAAAAAAAAAAAAAAGCTCTGAGAGCATCTTATTTTGTTTAAAGGCAAGAAATAAAATTTCCTTTTGTGGAGCTCCGGCATCTCCCAGCTCTGTGATTCTCACCAAAGTCCAGTTCCTTCTGGTGGGCTACTGCTCGCCTACCCAGGCAGGAATCAGGTTTGAAAAAATTAGATGAAAGCATTCTTTCCATTTGCAAGGAACACAGAGTCCTTTAATTTGAGGCTTATATATAACTATCATAATCACACCAAGCAAAGTTGGGTAGAGGGTCCGCATGAAATGTGTTCGTGGTGCCTGCTGGCCAGTCCGTTTTCCCTTCCTGTGAAGGCCTTGCCAGTCCAGTGGCCTCAGCCTGAACTGTGGCACTGAGCTGCACCGTCAGCTGCCCATCAGCCCAGTGCTTGGATGTCTTGGGCTGATCTCTTGTCCCGTCACTAGTGGTTGGAAAGGGCGGGTCCTGCTCTGGGGTAGTGTGGGACTGTCCAGCAGGCTGTGATAGGAGAGGAGGGGTAATGGTTGCTTGAGCCTTTTGGTCCATGTGGGAAGAGGGGCAAGATCCTGGGCATTGCAGTACAGAGCTGGATTAGGTGTTCAGCAGCTTAAGACATTAGGGAATGGGTGCAGGGGCCAGAGGGGCTGGGTGTCTGGGAGTGGGGTGAGGCTTGGGGTCTGAGGATCTAAGCCTTGCAGTGGGGTCTCCTGCAGGTGTCAGATTCCAGGCCTTGAGCATGGCCTCTGGGCCTGTTCTCAGGGAATAAGGTCTGGATGTTCTCCACTGCATGGCCAGAGACAGGTCTGAGGAAGTTGAAGGCCCAGGGTGGGGTTGAGGCTGAGTTGGGATCCTCGCCTCTGAGCCCTTCCTCTTAGTGCCACATTCATTCATTCATCCTCAGGTTCTAAGACTGCGACACTGCAGATGGCAAGAAGTCTAGAGCAGCCAGGCCAGGCACAACCTGTGGTCCCAGCTCTGTGGGAGGCTGAGGTGGGAGGCCAGCTTGGGCAATAGTGAGAACCTCCTAAGGTTTTCCCCCAGGAGACCTGGGGAAGAAATCTAGAACAGAGGCCTGGTACAGATACAAATGTTTATTCTACATAAAAATTTCACAAAATGGGCAGCTGGTTGTACCAAGACCTTTGGTGAAGGGGTTGGGGGGAATCGCTGTTCAAGAAGGCAACACGGACAGTGGTCACAGTCACTGGGCAGGAGTAAAGCCGAGGGAGGGTGGGGCACACGGACACGGCCCCATCCCCTGCTGCATGCACTCGCATGCATCTCCCTGCCTGTCCACGAGGGAGAGGGTCCTGGGGCAGGGTCACATTTCCCATGAGAAGCCCCAAGGTGTTGAGGAGGAGGTAGCCCTCCCCGGCTGGCTGCCAAATACTGCATCCGGGACACCTGACACCCACATGGCACATCGATGGGGGGATGGCAAGGGCAGGATGAGACTGCAGGCCTGAAATGACATCTGACTTCCCAGAGCGCAAGACAACAGGAGCCACCATCCCAAACATGCAACACTGGCTCGAGGGCCTGACTGCAGCCTGCTTTGCCTCCCTAGCTGCTGAGGTGGCTGGAGATGATGGGGCACTAGCCAGCCCCTTCCAGAGGGACACCTGGGGTCAGACCTAGCCCAAGGGGTTGCTCCTGGGGCTGGAGGAATGTGGGAAGGGAAGCTGAGGCCCAGGACCCGATGGACTTTGCCCCTAAGCAGGGGAGGGAGCCTGGAGCCATGGCAGCCTGAGCCTCCCTGGCAGTGATCAGTGATTGAGACTCAGCTGGGCTGTCCCTCAGGGCCACCTCTCCCCTAACCTGAAAAGCAGCACCATGTGGCCAGCTGGTCCCCACCCCTCAGGGCTCTGCTTGTGGGGACAGCTGGAGAGGCCAGAGGACGGGGCAGGTCAGTTGGAGGCGAGGTTAGGGTCCCCAGGGAAGAGCAGAACCCAGGCCCACCGAGTTACTGAAGGCAAGGAAGCGTGGCCTGTGTCACCCTGGCGGCCCTGCCTGGGTCTGCCCCTTGCTGCGTACACTGCATCACGCCCCGCTGGCTGCCTCCCTCTGCCTCTTCCGTACAGACGCACACTCACAGAGATCATGCACACGACACGGGGCAGGGACGGAGGGCCCATGGCAGAGGAGGGAGCATGGGAGCCGGGAGGGAGGGTGCTCTGAGCCAGAGGCGGGGGTTGGGAGGGCAGCCCAGCCAGGTGGCAGCAGCCAGGGCCTCCTTGGAGTGGCCCACCTGGAGTGGAGTGGCAGTTTGGGTGGCTTCTAGGCGAAGATGCCCCCAACAGTGGAGGCGATGACGATGCCCAGGATCACACAGCAGATGATGATCATGATTTTCTTCTGCATGGGAAGCGGGCAGGTGAGGCCTCAGACAGTGGTGGCGGCAGGTGGGGTGGGACTATGGCAAAGGCTGAGGGCTGGACAGTCGGGGATCCAAGCAGGGGAAGGTGACGGCCTGGGAGGGGGCTGTCATGGGGAGCTCCTGAGAGCAGGGGGAGAGGTGGGATGGGGAGGGATGTGGGATGGTTGGGGGTCCCTAATGGGTGCTGGGGCATGGGCTTGGGCAGGGCTGGGCTACTGACCCGGCGCGCCTTGCTCTGGTACTTGACAGCCTTCTTGGTGTCAGACACGGCCCTCTCCACATAGTCTACCGCGTGTTCCACATTGTACTCGATCCTGTCAATCATCTCTCCCTGCGGGGCCGGGGGCACCCGAGCTCCAGAGGGCCCTCACCTCAGGGTTGGGTTGGGGCTCGGGGCAGGACTTCAGGAAAGCACCCTGAGGCTACAGAGAAAAAGGGGGCGTGAGGAGGTTGGGGTACGGCTTCTCACCTGGGCCAGGTACCCTGGGTGGGGTGTAGAGCGCCAGGCAGGCTCCCCAAGGCAGCTCCCACGTTTCCCCGCAGAGCAGCCTGGGGGTGGAGCTGGCCATGCAGTCTCAGCTGAGGGTTGGGGACCATGCAGAGAACACTGTCAGAAAGGTGGGAGTGCCAGGCAGAGGAAGGTGGGAGCAGGAGTGGGTATGCTGGAGTCTGGGCCTGCCCTGGCCATAGCTCCTGAGGTGGCCACGGGTAAGCCTCCCCACACCCCCATCCTCAGGCATGACAGCTCCATCCAGCTCTGTCTGCTGTCTGGAGTCTTCAGTCTTTAAGAACTTGAGGTCAGGAGTTCGAGACCATCCTGGCCAACATGGTGAAACCCCATCTCTACTAAAAATACAAAAATTAGCTGGGCGTGGTGGCGAGCACCTGTAGTGTCAGCTACTCGGGAGGCTGAGGCAGGAGAATTGGTTGAACCTGGGAGGCAGAGGTTGCAGTGAGCTGAAATCCTGCCACTGCACTCCAGCCTGGCGACAGAGCGAGACTCCGTCTCAAAAAAAAAAAAAAAATAGAACCCCCTGCCCAGCCCACAGCCCTTTTGAGCCCTGTGATCTGGTCCCATGCTGCCCCCAGAGGCCAGTCTGACCATGACACTGCCCCACAAGACTCCTAGGGCGTGTCTGCCTCTCCAAGTCCATCGGTTGCCTTCACTGGCGTCCACGTCACCATGGCCTGTTTCTCACCAGATGGCAGCAGCAACAGCCTCCTGACGGCCTCCGTACTTCCTAACCAAGGTCACATCACTCCCATACTTAAAACATTCCAACCTGGCTGGGTGCTGTGGCTCACATCTATGATCCCAGCACTTTGGGAGGCTGAGGTGGGAGGATCACTTGAGCCCAGGAGTTCTGAGACCAGCCTGGGCAACACAGCAAGATCCCATCTTTTGCTAAAACAAAACAAACAACCCAAACCCCCTCCGATCTAGAAGAGACCGAAAATTCCCCAGCACACTGCCTGCCAAGGCCCCGTCCACCTCGTCTCTCCAGCTTCATCTCAGCTCCGACCACTCCTTGTGCCCCAGCAGCAAGGACCTCCTTTTTCTGTTCCCGAAATAAGTCTGGGTCTTGCTGGGCTTGGGACCTTAGTGTTGCTGGGGCCAGCTCTTCATCTCTGCTGCGAAGTCTTCACAGCTGGCTCCTTTTCACCCTTTTTTGGCATCAGCTCAAATGCCCCCTCCTGAGAGGCCTTCCTTGACCACTCCAACAAAGGCAGCCGCCCCGTCGTGGTCACGGTGTTACTCCGTGTAATTTTGGAACCATAGTTGTGGCGGCACCACTCTTGAGCTTGTCAGAGAGGTACCTTCCTGGACCTTCACCTGCCAGTCTCTGGGACGGGGACCTGGAAACTTACAAGTCCTCCAGGTGATTCATTCAAGTTTGAGCCCCACTGGAGAACCTTCCATTTGTTCTTAGGCAACTCTTTTGCCCAACAGCCATTCACTCCAGGAAGCAGGTCCCTGAGCTGTCCTGGTCAGTGCTATGCCTTCAGTCTCTGGGGAAATGCATGGCCCACAGTGGCCCCATGAGGAAACAGTAGAGGAATGAGAGATGGTGGGGTATAGGGGGTGGGGCCATGCAGGGCCTGGGGTTCTTGAAGCTCAAGCAGAGCCATGCAGAGGACAGGGACCTTCGGGTGGCCAGGGCCCTGGTGGCAGTTTCAACAGCAGGTAATTGGTTACCTGAGAAGTTGGTCCCTCCCCGGCAGGGCAGCGTGTCAGGCAGAAAGGGCGAGGTTAGTGCAGCCCTGGGTGCTGGTGTGGGCTGGATTGGAGGGCATGGGGGCCCAGTGCTCACCTGGCTCTCCACGAGCATGGCCATGTCCATGAACATGTCGTGTAGCTCACGAATGCTGTTCTCCAGCTTGATGATCTCACTGTGCCGCGTCTCAATCTCGCTCAGAGCCTGCTTCGAGATGCTGGAGTCCATGATGATCTGGGGGTGGGAGCAGGGGGCTGGGACCCAGAGGCTTGCTGAGGGGCAGGGCAGAGGGCCGAGGGGGAGGGCGTTTGGGGTGGGCAGAGCTGCTCTGGAAGGGGGCCCGAGGCTTCCTCCCAAGCCGCAGCCTTCCCCACCTTGCTACCTGGCTCTGCCACATGCTAGCTGTTACCTAATTTCTCTGCAAGCCAATCTCCTACCTGTAACCTGGGGCTAGTGACACCTTCCACCTGTGCTGGCCACAGAGCGAGTGCTCAGTGACAGTCCTTATCACCAGCATTTTGCAGAGCCGAAGTTGACTGCCCCGTGGACCCAGGCCTGGAACTGCCTTTCTCCCGTCCCTTCCCCCACATTGAATGTGACTGCTCCTCCCCTCTCTCCTGGAACTCACAGTCCCAAGCCTGCCTCGAACACCTGTGTGCCATGTCCTTCAGGGAGCACCCCTGCCCGGCTTCACGTGAACACAGAGATGGCCAAATGTCCTCCACGAGAGGAAAAGGGCCCACGGATAAGAGGAGGAGCCGCTGGCCGCCGGCGAAAGTGGGTCCAATTGGGAGGCATCAGGAGACAGGGGTCTTGAGTCCACCTTTGCCGCCGACATTTATGTGACCTCAGCCTGGTGTTTTCCCCTCTCTGGGACTCTTCCTTCCCTAAAACCTGCCTTACAAGGGGTCTGTGTCCAAATACTGTCCAGACCCGGGGTCATGGACGCGGGGAACATGGTGAGGGGGTCATGGCCGGAGGGATGGGGCCTACACTCACCCCGGAGGCAAAGATGGCGGGGTTCCCACTCTCCAGCATGTCCTCCAGCTCCTCACTGGTCGTGGTCCTGCCGGCTGCAAGCGAGTGGGGTCACACTGAGCCCAGCCCTCTCCGGGGAGTTCAGGGGCAGCATTGGGCCCCGCCCCCTCCAGTCCCAGGCCCGGGCTCCCCCCAGCCCCAAGCTCAGCGGCAGCCTCAGGCCCCGCCCCCGCCGGCCCTTAACACAGCAGCCGCCTCAGGACCCCGCCCCTCCAGCCCCTAACTCAACAGCTGCCTCGGGCCCCGCCCCTCCGGTCCCTAACTCAGCAGCAGCCTCAGGCCCCGCCCCTCCGGCCCCTAACTCAGCAGGTGCCTCGAGCCACGCCCCACGGGCCCCTAACTAAGCAGCAGCCTCGGGCCCCGCCCCCCGCCCCAAGCCCCACCCCCAGCTCACTGATCTCCAGCTGCCTCTGGATGCGCCCCTTGCAGCGCTCGCGGTAGTCGGACTGCGTGGCGTTGTACTCCGACATGACCTCCACAAACTTTCTGGACAGCGTGGAGTGCTGGGGGCCCGAGATGGAGGTGCAGGGGTCAGGCCCCGTGGGGACCGACCCAGAGACTCAGGTGCCCGCCCACCCTAGACTCCGTGGCCACACCTGTGTCTTCCGGATCCTCAGGTCAGCGGAGGAGCGGTTCAGGCCTTCCTCTTGCTCAATGGACTGCTCGATGCCTGGGGGCACAGGTGGCTGCTGAGTCATAACCAGCCCCCTTCAACTCCGTCCCCTACCCGCACACCCGGCATCTATCCACCTCCTCACATCCCCTAGGGTATGTGTGTGGCCTGTGGCTGGTGGGGTCAGTGCCAGGCACCGATGGAGCAGGGGCCTACAGAGGCTCTTCCAGCTGTGAGGCTGTGTGGTGTGTGCACGTGTGTAAATACACACCTACTCCAAGCTCTGCGTGTGTGTGAGGTCTGGTAGCTCCGGCCACCCTATGCCTGGGTACCGCTCCTTTTCTGCTCAGAGAGGCTGTGTACGAGGGACCATGCCCACAGCAGGGACAGCCAGATGGCCCCTCCTGCAGGGCATGTGGCCCCGAGGCCTTGGCACTCATGGGGTGTACGTGTCTGTTCACCCAGCATACAGGGCTTCTGCACGAGACCAGGAAGTACTAGCCACTTCTTCAACCCTCTTTAGCAGAGATGAGGGGCAGTGCCCATCCAGAGTGGAGCCCTCCCTCGACAAAGCCTCGGGCGGGTGTGTCCCTGGGCCCAGCCCAGAGTCTGGCACCAATGGGCCTTGCCAAGTAGCTGTTGAGTGAATGGGCACATGATGCCACCCTCAGAAAGGAAAGCAAGATCCGGCGCACCCCCTCAGGGCGAGCAAAACCCCATGGGCTCCCCAGAGGAAGTAGGCCTAGAATGCCCCCCACCCACCCCCAGACAAGCCTGACTCACTCTTTAACTTGGAACGAACTTTGTTTGCTGTCTTCTTTATGTCGGACATGAGTTCTTCCAGCTCCTCCTTCGTCTCTGGGGAAGTAGAAAGGGTGGGGGTAGGCCCCCTAGGCTCCACCGGGACTGACGTGCAGGCTCAGCCTCCAGCACAGGGGGCCAGTGGGAGGCTCTGGGAAGATCCCGGTTCTCCCCTGTTCCCCTGGCTAAGGCTCTGCTTTCCCGCCCCCCTCCCCCAATTCTGGGCCAGGGCTGCACCAGCTGCAGCTTCACCCCCTCTTGTGCTGTCTTCAGAGGAGCCTCCCTTCCTCCTTTGCCGGCGCCCCCACCCCCTGGAGATAACAGATGGGTCTAAATTTAAGGCAGAAGTAATTGTGGAGCAGCTGGCGATGCTGGAGTTGGCGCCGGGAACAGTGACTTGATACTTGCTGGAGTTGAAGGTGGGGGGGGAGGGCGGTGCGGGCTCACCTGGTGTTACCTGGTGGCTCAGGAGGGTACGCAGCCAGCCAGGGGGCTCACAGGGGACCACCCCACACTCCCTGAGTCGTATGCTCAAACACTCTGGGTGGGGCAGACTTTGCTGTTCCCACAAAGCTGCGCCTCCCTGGGTGCTAAGTACCTGGCGGGCGGAAGGGGGCAAGAGGTGGATGGCCTGGGTGGGCGCTGATGTGGGCCCTCAGGTCCAAAGAGGTGGGCACAGTTGGCCCTGGCCGTAGCAGGTAGCTGGGGCCCTGGTTAAATTGGATGAAGGTGGTGGCATAGTGTTTTGCGGCCCTTGTTCCAACTAGAACCATCTCCCTAAAGCTGGCAGAGGTCATGGGGGTGCCCAGCTTGCCCCCCTGCCTGAGAGGAGCTGGATGGAAAAGTGGGACAAGACAGCTGCCTCCCCTGGGGGTGCTCCTGGCAACACCCCAGTCTCAGGACACCCCCAGGACTCTGCCCCGGGAGAAGCTGGGACTGAGCTCTGGCTATCACCTTCCCACCCGCCCCTCTGCTTGCCCCTGGGGCTGGGGTTTGTCCTAGAGGGGACAGGGAGGGGTGTTGAGAGTGGTCTATCAGGAAGGCCCCGGATGGGGTCACCTCCCAAGTGGAATGCAGTGAGGTGGAGCGGGGAAGGGGGGGTTCCAAGGCGCGGAGGAGGGCGCCTCATCCGTAGGAACAAAGGAAAAGTCGGTTACCAGCTGCTCTGACGTCTCAGCCTCTTTTGCTCAGACCCAAAATAGCCCAGGCCGGATGGCAGCCCCCAGAGGAGGCAGAGCCTGCCTTGCCCGGGAGAGCCCCCCACTCATTGCCATCTTTCCTTGAGACTTCTCCTTAACTCTGTGCCGCTTGTGCCCTAGAACGCCCAACATGAGCCCCCTCCTCTTAGCGAGAGCCTGGGACTCCGCCAGGTCTCGACTGCTCAGCTCATGGGTGGTGACTCAGAACCGGTCCCTATGACTGTGCATGACACCGCAGCAGGAGATGGTGCCGAAGGTGGCCTGTAGGAGCCCAAGGTGTGGAGCAGACAGCTCTGCTGCCCCATGCCCGCCCCACCTGCCAGCAGTGAGAGACCCACTCCCCTGCTCTTTAGAGCCCTCCGTCCCCACCCCACAATCAGCCACCTCCTGACCCTGAGCAGGAACAGCCCACAGAGGGACACACGGTGACCCAGATACCTCTGGGCACACAGACATCCGTCTCATGCTGCCATCCAACAAATCTCTCAGGCGAGGAGCGCAGCGTGGTGAGCCCTGGGCGTCCCTCTCTCCCTCCTGCCCTTCCTGAGGCAGTCCACCCTGCTCCCACCTGACCCATTTTGCCTTCTGAGGGCGGGGCACTGGCTTAGTTGCTGTGGCACTGACCTGGGTTCATGCACACTTTGGGGCTGTGGAAAGATTTACTCTGGGTTCTTGAAGATGCCAGTGGGCTTGGGGGTGAGGGGTCATAGACCGGGAGGCTGTGGTGGAGGTGAGAAGAAAATCTGACTCCGGGCACCTGGGTGGCCAGGGCTTGCCTCCCTCAAACACCTGACGGCTGCATCCCTGGGGCTCAGGGTGAGCCCCCCTCCAGGGGAGGGCACCTATCCCATCAGCCTGGCATCTCTCAGTGTAGTAACCAACATCTCAACAGGAACGTGAGGACCAGGTCAGGGGGACCTGTCTGGGGACGGAGTGCGAGCCTGACATACACGCTCCCAGTGTGGCGGGAGAGGGGTGACTTCCTGGAGCCCTGAGAATGCCCGCCCCGGGGTGCCACATGGCCAGGTGCCAGGGCTGCCAGCTCCTTCCGGAAGCTCTGCCTGCTTGGCCAGCTTGCCCTCCCACAGCGCTGACGCCTCAGAGCTGCCATCTGCTCCCCTGGGAGGCGAGGGGAGGGGCGGGGCTGGACTAAGGGGCCTTCCTATTGATCACAGACAGCTTCCTCCTTCCCTCCTTCCTTCCCTCGCTCCCAAAAGCCCAGGGCTGCAGCCAGCCCAGTTGCCTTAGAAAAAAGCCAGTTCGAAATGAAAAAAACACCTTCTTGGAGCTGGGCGCGGGGGCTCACACCTGTAATCCCAGCACTTTGGGAGGCTGAGGCGGGCGGATCACCTGGGGTTGGGAGTTCGAGACCAGCCTGACCAACATGGAGAAACCCCGTCTCTACTAAAAATACCAAATATTAGCCGGGCGTTGTGGCGCATGCCTGTAATCCCAGCTACTCGGGAGGCTGAGGTAGGAGAAGTGCTTGAACCTGGGAGGCAGAGGTTGCAGTGGGCCAAGATGGCGCCACTGCACTCCAGCCTGGGTAACGGAGCAAGACTCCGTCTCGAAAAAAAAAAAAAAAGAAAAAAGCCAGTTCGGCCGGGCGTGGTGGCTCATGCCTCTAATCCCAGCACTTTGGGAGGCCAAAGCAGGTGGATCACGAGGTCAGGAGATCAAGACCATCTTGGCCAACATGGTGAAACCCCATCTCTACTAAAATACAAAAAATTAGTCGGGCATGGTGGCGCGTGCTTGTAATCCCAGCTACTTGGGAGGCTGAGGCAGGGGAATCACTTAAACCTGGAAGGCAGAGGTGGCAGTGAGCTGAGATTGTGCCATTGCACCCCAGCCTGGCGACAGAGCAAGACTCTATCTCAAAAAAAAAAAAAAAAAAAAAAAAGCCAGTTCACCTGGGAAGGGCGGGGCTGATCGCCTCTCCCATCACCCAAGTCTTCATGGAGACCTGGTCTGGCCGGCCTGGGATGCTGGGTACTGACCCCCCAATTCCAAGCCGGGGACAGCTGCATTTCCCAAGGCTTCTCGTGAAACCCTCCCGACCCTGGCCCGCCCAGGCACACCTAAGCCCACCAGCCATGAAGGCTGCAGAGGTCCCGTGAGGCCTCCCTGGCAGCAGCCCCTTCCGGAGGATTGTGGGGCCTGAAACCTGTCCCCCACCCCACACACTCACTCTCATCGGGGTTGGGGGATGCCAGGATGGCACTGTGCTTCCGCTTCACCTCCTCCACGTTCTCTGCAATCTTGTCAATGAAGCCTCGAATCTCCTCCACCTGCGGACCAAGGCCGGGTGGTCAGGAGGAGGAAATCGGGGGAGGAGGCTTCTGGGGCCCAGGGATGGCCCAGAGTAGGGCTGCGGTCAGGGCTCAGGGGGAGGATGGGCCAGGCTTTGGGTGCTGGGGTGCAGTAGGGGTGCATCCTTCCAGACCCAGATGGGGAGGAGTGTGATCCCAGATTTAGCTCCGCTCTGAGCTTCCATCTATTCACCCTCAAAACGGTTCATTCGTTGGCGCCCCGGAGCTGCTGAGCCAGGTGCAGGTGTGAAAGAGCCCTGAACCTGGCTCAGAGGCGAGAGTGGCCCCCCAAGGTCTGCCAGTGTGTGGGAAGGGTGGGGTGTGCTGGCTCCCACCTGCTCAAAGAACTCATCCATGAAGCGGTCTCGGTCCACGGTGACAGCGACATCATCATCATCATCGCTGTCCTTGGCCTGTGCAGGGTTGTGCATACATGAGCGGATGTATGTACAGGACACACCTGTACACATGCAGGTGCCCAGGGTACAGCACCAGGGCCCTGCCCCTCCCCCTCTCCCTGGGGGCCTCTGGGCAGGGACAAGAACAGGCCTGGCTGTGCCCTCCGCTCCCAGCCACAGTAAGATCTGGAGGACCACTGGGGGCCCGGCACAGAGAGAGGAACCTTGCCTGATACACTGGTGTCAAGGCCAAGTCTCAGCCTCTGGGCCAGGGACTTCCTCCCTCGCCTATCTGCCTGCCCCCTCCCTGCAGCTGGGGAGGCAAGTGAGCCTGGGGCCAGCCGCTCTGTCTGGGCCCTCTGGGTCCCCTAGGCCCCTAGGACAGCTGCCTGGAAAGTGCATTTTCTACTGTCCTGGCCCTGTGGTTTACACACACACACACAAACACATACACACATTTGTAGAGTTGAGGTCTTGCTGTGTCACCCAGGCTGGAGTGCAGGGGTGCAATCACAGCTCACTGCAGCCTTGAACACCTGGGCTCAAGTGATCCTCCTAACTCAGCCTCCCGAGTAGCTGGAATTATAGGTTTCCACAACCATGCCTGGCTCCAGTGGTTTTAATTCAGGTGGAGCCCAGAGGTCCCAAGCTCCCTTTCCAGAGTGGGCCCTGTAAGGGGAGACCTGCCCGTTGTGTCCCAGGCCTGGGCACCACTAAACCCCAGCCCCGAGGTGGCATGGATCAGATCTCTTAGGAATCTCCTGTCAGTCTTTTTTAAAAACAGTTTTTAAATTTCAGTTTTATTTTTGTAGAGACGGGGTCTCACTGTGTTGCCCAGGCTGGTCTTGAACTCCTGGCCTCAAGCGATCCTCCTGCCTCAGCCTTCCAAAGCGCTGGGATTGTAGGTGTGAGCCACTGCACTTGGTCTCCCTGTCGGTCTTGCCAATGGAACTCGGTCTGCCTCCTTCCAGTCTCCAGACCTGGACCCAGCAGGCACGAGGGGACAGTCATGTTGCCACTTGGCTCGGGTCCTGCCTTAGGCCTCAGCCACAGGTGCAGGCCCCACTCTACTGTCCCAGGAGCAGCTGTACAAAAGCCACCCCCATCGTGGGGCAGGGGTAATTATACTTCTGACTTCCCGGCATGCTGCACACAATCATTACTGTCTGCCTCATACCGTGAGTTGGCCAGGGTCAGCCCACACTGCTGGCAAGGCCAGGCCTCTCTCTGCAGCCAAGGCAAGGATATCCAGGGTGGCCACCCTGGAGCAGAGACTGACGTCTCTGGGGCTCGGGGCTTGTTCCCACCTCTTTTATTTTTTATTTTTATTTTTATTTTTTGAGAGAGTCTCGCACTTTCACCTAGGCTGGAGTGCAGTGGTGTGATCTTGGCTCACTGCAACCTCCACTTCCTAGGTTCAAGCAATTCTCCTGCCTCAGCCTCCCGAGTAGCTGGGATTACAGGTGCACGCCACTATGCCCAGCTAATTTTTGTATTTTTAGTAGAGACGGGTTTCACTATGTTGGCCAGGCTGGTCTCGAACTCCTAACCTCAGGTGATCCGCCTGCCTCGGCCTCCCAAAGTGCTGAGATTACAGGCATGAATCACTGCATCTAGTCTTGTTCCCACCTCATTTCTCAGTGCCTCATGGGAGCGGCACTGCCTGGCTCAGCACTGACCCCACCTCGGTGCTCTCTCGTTAGGACGGAGGCAGGTGGAGATTGAGGGGCTGAGAGAACTGATGGGACTCATCAGGCTGGGCCTTGACCCCTCTGGCTCTGTTTACTCTTCTGTGAAATGGGGACAGTGACACCTGGCTGCATGGAGGGTGGGCTGAGAAAAAGTGGGGAAGCAGGGCACCTATGTTTGTTTGATTGATGGATGGACTGATTGAGACTGATTGATTGATTGAGACAGGGTCTTGCTCTGTCACCCAGGCTGGAGTGCAGTGGCACAATCATAACTCACTGTAGCCTCGACCTCCCAGGCTCAAGCCATCCTTTCACTTCAGCCTCCCAAGAAGCTGGGAATACAGATGCATGCCACCACACCTAGCTACTTTTTGATTTTTTTTTTTTTTTTTGTAGAGACAGGGTCAAACTATGTTGCCCAGTCTGGTCTCAAACTCTTGGGCTCAAGTGATCTTCCCACCTTGGCTTCCCAAAGTGCTGGGAGTACAGGTGTGAGCCACCACGCCCGGCCTGAGCATGTTCTGTGAGGGGCTCACATTACCCCATCAAAGTGGGGACTCATCGGGAGAGGGGGTAGTTAGGAGCTTTGATAGAGGCGGCTCAGAGGGGCCTCCTCTCTTTAAGATATCACACCACCTCCCCAGCAGCTAAAATAAATTCTCTTTCCCACTCCCCACCGAGTGCCTGTGGCTGTCACCAGGTGGTACCCCCTCCCCCACCAAGCTCTCCACAGACACAGAAAATCCAGGAGCCGTTTTCACGCTTTTAGACCGTGACAAGCCTAGGAGTTGAGTCAGAGGAGCCCTCCCTAGGGAAACTGAGGCAGAGCACTGCCAGGAGGAGCCCAGTTCCTCCTCCTGGGCTGGCTGCCAGGTTGGGAAGTGGCCCCAGGAGCTCCTGCCATTCAGTGTCCTGCCCTCTCTGCCCTGGTGCTCAGAGGATCAGGGTAGATGACAAAGGGTGGATGGAGAGTTCTCCAGCTCCTTTCCCGTGGCCAGAGACAAGAGTCACTGCCGGCCCCACCGAACCCCTGTCCTGCCCTCAGAGACCCCTGGCACCTGTCTGTTGCCTCTCTTGACCTCAGCTTGCCCATCTGTGTAATGGGGGCAGATCTTCTCCCGGCATCCGGCCAGCTCTGACCTGCTACCTTCCCAAAAGGCTGAAGGCTGGACCAGGAAGCTTCTCTAACAGAAGGGCTGGGAGGAGAGATGCCCTCATCCTCCTCTGGACCCTCTGTCTATGAGGGTAGGGCTGGGGAAAGGGAGATCAGGGCCAGGGTCTGATGGGGGCACCCAGGTCAAGTCTACCCTGGAGGTGGCATTGAGATTGGCCCCAAAGCCAGTCGGGGGGCTGAGGGCCTGACCTCTGAGGCATGGTGAAACCAGCCACAGCTCCAAGCAAAACCTAGAGGGGATGGGCCAAGGGGGCCTTTCCTCCCACGTCCTCCTACTTCTTCGTTCTTGGGAATTTTCACCCCCAGCTCTGCTCTTTATCCCGCTGCCCTCCCCTGGGATCAGACCCCACTCCACCATACCTACAACCCGTTCCTGGCCCTACAATTCACCCTCTGCCCCCAAGTTTCCCCCAGGCACATCCCTCTACCCAGGATGCTGATTCCATGAAGGTGACATTCCCTTCTTCCTCGATGCCACCTCCTTCCAGAAGCCTCCCTGCCCCCCCAGATCAGTATCTTGCACCTCGTTTTTCCACACACCATTCACATTCCTATTGGAGCCATGGCTGAAAACTCTCAGGCCCTAAGGGACCTGAAAAGTCCCCCTGGCTTCAGCTTCCAGCCTCAGCTTGCATACCTCCTGTGACGGTGAGCTCACTAGCTTCCCCAAACAGCTCTGCCCATCTCGGGCAGCCCCAACTGTTAGAGTCCTTCTCTTTCCTGTGGTTTGGTTCCAGGCCATAAAGAACCTGTGGGTGCCCTCTCCCTGGGGTACCCCTGCTATAGACCTGAAGGCGGCATCCACATCCTCCCTAGATTTTTCTTCTCAAGTATTCCTTCCCTTTCAGATCCTTCCCAGGGACCCCAAATTACAGCCCCTGCCCAAGAGTTGTTCCACTGTGCCTCTGTCTCCTGTCATACAGCACACAAATTGAATCTGCTGACTGTGGTCTGGGCAATGCCAAAGATCTGGCCCATCCCCTCCCTCTTTCTATATGATCTACCTCTATTAATACAGCCAGGAATCAGATAAGTGATCATGTAGCATTTCCTGTCAAGAAAAGCCCCAAGCCCTTCCCAACCACTGTCTGTGGAGTGGATTTGGGGTTCGAGTGAAGGACCTTTTTCCTGTTTCATTTCTTAATTTGTTCCAATGCTTATTTCAGTTTGTGGGATTCTGATGGCTCCTGACTCTGTTGCCCCCTGCACCCTCATCCACATCCAAGCCAGAGCCTGGTGGCAACATTCTAGAGATGTCCTCCAGATTAACTCAGACACGTAATCAGTTCTCATTGGACACGGAATAAACTGATAAGGACGTGGGATGGCAGAGCCCCACTGCCACCCTTACCTCCTCTGTTTCCCAGCCCAGACACACTCTTGACCAAAATGTAACTAGGTGATGTGGCTACCCTGGCATGCTGTCTTCCTGGTGTCTTGGGCTGGCCAGGGTGGGCATTGTATACATAAAGTGGCCAGGCACGATGGCTCACGCCGGTAATCTCAGCACTTTGGGAGGCTGAGGTGGGAGGATTACTTGAGTCCAGGAGTTTGAGACCAGCCAGGGCAACATAGTAAGACCCCATCTCTACCGAAAACAACAAAAATTAGCTGGGCGTGGTGCCATGCATCTGTAATCACAGCTACTCAGGAGGCTGAGATGGGAGGATTGCTTGAGCCCTGGAGGTCGAGGCTGCAGTGAGCTATGATCGTGCCATTGCACTCCTTAGGTGTGCAGAACAAGATCCTGTCTCAAAAAAACAAAAGTGGACACACAGATTTCTGTGGAATAATTAGGGCCCAGCTCCCTTGGGGATCTACCAATGCTTTCTGAGTGGCAGTCACAGCTCTGGAGAGGGGGCTGGATTGGAGTTGGGGACTTGGAAACCTTCACTGTGCAGGTGGCAGCTGGAACTGTGGGGCACAAACTCAAAGGCCCAAGTGTCTTATGGACGGATGTGCCCAGATATCATACGGGCACCTTGCCTGCCTCCTGGCCAAAACCAGGCTCCACCTGTTTTGCCAGAGCCCCCTCCTCTGAACTGCCTAGCACAGAACCCCAAGCCGGAAACCTAGGACATCTGCCATCTTCCTCCTCTTCTCCCATCCAACCAACATCCAATTTGTCCTGGCACTTTTTTTTTTTTTTTTTTTTTTTGAGGCAGAGTCTCGCTCTGTTGCCCAGGCTGGAGCGCAGTGGCGCAATCTCAGCTCACTGCAAGCTCCGCCTCCCAGGTTCAAGCGATTCTCCTGCCTCAGCCTCCCGGGTAGCTGGGATTACAGGCACCCGCATCACACTCGGCTAGTTTTTATATTTTTAGTAGAGACGGGGTTTCACCATGTTACAGGCCAGGCTGGTCTTGAATTCCTGACCTCAGGTGATCCGCCTGCCTCAGCCTCCCAAAGTGCTAGGATTACAGGCATGAGCCAGTGCGCCTAGCTCTTATTTTTTTTTTTTTCTGAGACAGAGTCTCGCTCTGTCACCCAGGCTGGAGTGCAGTGGCGCGATCTTGGCTCACTGCAAGCTCCGCCTCCCGGGTTCACGCCATTCTCCTGTCTCAGCCTCCGGAGTAGCTGGGACTACAGGCGCCCGCCACCGCGCCCGGCTAATTTTTTGTATTTTTAGTAGAGACGGGGTTTCACCATGGTCTTGATCTCCTGACCTCATGATCCACCCGCCTCGGCCTCCCAAAGTGCTAGGATTACAGGCGTGAGCCACCGCACCCGGCTAGCTCTTATTTTTATTTATTTATTTTTTTTGAAACAAGAATCTCGCTTTGTTGTCCAGACTGGAGTGTAGTGGCAAGATCATAGCTCACTGCAGCCTTGATCTCCCAGGCTCAAGCAATCCTCCAGCCTCAGCCTCCAGAGTGGCTGGGATTACAGGCGCCTGCCACCACACCTGGCTAATTTTAAATTTTTGTAGAGATGGTAGTCTCACTATGTTGCTCAGGCTGGTCTCAAACTCCTGAGCTCAAGCAGTCTTCCCACCTCAGCCCCCCAAGTAGTTGGTACTGCAGGTGTGAGCCCTCAAGCCTAGCTAACATCCTGGTGTTTTTTTTATTCTGCATTCAGCAGTTCTCAAAGCTGGGCGAGCACCAGAATCCTTTGGGGGGATTAAAAAAAAAAAACACAAAAAAAAACGGCTTCCAGGGATCCACCCCAAAGAGACTGAATCAGAATTTATAGGGGTAGCCGGGTGCAGTGGCTCATGCCTTAATCCCAGCACTTTGGGAGGCCAAGGTGGGTGGATCACCTGAGGTTAGCAGTTCAAGACCAGCCTGGTCAACATGGCAAAACCCCATCTCTACTAAAAATACAAAAATTAGCCGATGTGGTGGTGCATGCCTGTAATCCCAGCTACTCGGGAGGGTGAGGCAGGAGAATCACTTGAACCTGGGAGGTGGAGGTTGCAGTGAGCCGAGATTGTGCCACTGCACTCCAGCCTGGGTGACAGAACGAGACTCCGTCTAAAAAAAAAAAAAAATTGGCTGGGTGTGGTGGCTTACACTTGTAATCCCAGCACTTTGGGAGGCCGAGGCGGGCAGATCAGGAGGTCAAGAGATCGAGGCCATCCTGGCCAACATGGTGAAACCCCGTCGCTACTAAAAATACAAAAGTTAGCCGGGCATGGTGATGTGCACCTGTAGTCTCAGCTACTCAGGAGGCTGAGGAAGGAGAATCACTTGAACCCAGGAGGTGGAGGCTGCAGTGAGCCGAGATGGCACCACTGCACTCCAGCCTGGTGACAGTGCGAGACTCCGTCTAAAAAAAAAAACCAACAAAAAACACCACCTCCAACCAGGAAGGCTGGGAGGGAGTGCTTCCTTACCTCCCTAGCATGGAGACTGCTAGAAAGACCAGACCCTGCTGGAACCATGGGGGGCTAGATGCCCTGAGCTTCCCCTGGCAGAGGCGGGGCAGCCCTGGTGGTCTCTCCTAGCTGAGACTCCAGGATTCCAGGACACCTTCCTGGAGGTAACAGTCTCACTCCTCCAAGAGGCGCAGAGGCCAGGCAGCCTCCAGGCCTGTCCCAGGGGAAGCCATCAGGCCGGCAAGGTTGATTCATCACTGCTGAGCACAGTGGCTGTTGTCTGCCTCGAGGGCTATTTTTTTCCCTTCTTCTTTTAAATGACTAATCAAAGTCAATATCACTAGTGCAGAGAGGCCCGGAGCTGAGTTAGGGGTGTGCGAGAGGCCAAGCTGGGTCTGCAGGAAAGACGGCTGTGCAATCTGAGCCTCCTCACCCTGTCCCCAGCCTCCAGCTCTGTGTACACCAGGTCCCCGCCCTGCAGAGCCTGCCCCTTCACAGGGCCCCAGAGTGGCTCAGGGAGGCAGCTTCAGGCCATGGAAGGGGCCAGGCTCTGCCCCCACAGGCTGCGTGACCTCAGACAAACACCCGGCCCTTTCTGGACCTGTTTTCTGATCTGTAAGATAGGAGGTTGAACTAGATGGTCCCGGGAGGCCATTCCATCTGCACCCCAGATGAAAATGTACCCAAATGCATCGTTCATGGTGGGAAACCTCTGGGAGGTAATGGGAGGAAGGATCGGGTGAGCCCTGTCTGGCTCCTGTTCTTACACCCCCGTGCCTGCCACTCTGCAAGGCAGGTAACACTGGCTCCATTTTGCAGATGAGGAAGTGAGCAGAGGGAGATTAAGGATGAACCTGCCCGGCGTTGCCACCCAACCGCCAGACTCTTCCCAGCAACGAAAGAGAGAAGGGGAAACTGGTGGGCAAAGCAGGGCCCTGGGCCTTCCCATCCAGGCCTGCCTGGACTGCTCCGGTGAGTTGGACCCCAGTCTAGACCTCAAGGCACTTCAGGGGGCCACAGACACCAGCTGTCAGGACCACCTGCTATTCTCTCCTGGTTGAGCATTCCAATCTCTCTGCCTTCACTAAGCTGTCCCCTCCTTTGGATCACCCTCTCTCCTCCTATTCAAATCCAGCTCCTGCTCCTGGGCTATCCCAGGGTCTCTTCTTCCAGGAAGCCTTCCAGGATTGTGCTGCTCCAACTCTCCCTCCTTGCTACGTCTTCAGCCTCCTGCAACAGGTCCCATGTGTCTGTCCCACATGACCTGGCACATAGGCAAACACCGTTCTGGGCCCAGGGAGAAAGGTCAGCTCTGCAAAGTCCCCAGGAAGAAAATCAGGGAGTCTCTGAGTTGAGGGGAGGAGGCAGCTACAGCCCGAGTGGGGCTCCCTGGAGATGCTCTAACCCAAAAGTCTTTCCCTGGCTGTGTGACCCTGGCCCTGTCTTCGGTCTCTCTTTGTCACCTGTAACCTGCAAGTGGCCTTTCTGATCTCTGAGGGCCTGCGACAGTGTTGAGGCCCCCTGGCTAGTCCCCAGTGACCCCCTTCACTCCCCATCTGCAGAGGGAGAGTTGGCAGCTGGAGAAGGCTGGAGGGCTGGGCCGGGCCTGCAGAGTGAGGAAATGCGCCAGCTCCTTCCCCAAGTGTGACTTTTATAAATAAGCTCCCTTCGCCTCCTTCCAAATGTGGTGGCGTTGGGTGGGGGAGAAGGAGAAAGAAGAGGGAGGAGGAGGAGGAAGAGGGAGGGAGGGAGGGCTGGGAGCTGTGCACAGCCGCTGTCCCCAGCACCATCTCTGTTCAGCCCAGCCCAGCCCAGCCCGCTCCAGTCCAGCCCAGTCTAGCCCAGTCCAGCCCAGTCCAGCTCAGCCAGTACTGGCCTCTTCCTTCCTGGGGATTCTGGGCTGAAAATTCTGACTCCTGGGGCTTCAGGCCTCCTACAAATGTGGAGCTGGAGTCAGGAGACCTGTGGCCCCACTTCTCGCCCAAGAAACTGAATTCTAGGCTTTCTCATCCCCACTTCACAGATGGGAACCCCAGGTCTAGAGGGAAAGCAGCCTGTGGGAATGGCGGCCCCACCAAGACTGTCTCACCCCACCCCGTGTGGGCTCCTGCCTGCCAGCCGTCCTCCTGTCTGCTAGAAAGCCCTCCCTGGGCATGGCCACCCAGCAATGGGTACAGCCTCCCTGGGCTCTGAATGCCTTGTGTGGGGAGGGTGGGGGCGTCTGGAGCGGAAGCCTCAGACCATTCAAAGCAAAGCCTGGCTTCACCATCTAATCAGGGGACGAGGAGGTAGTAACAGAGACAGGCATCAGAGCAAAAAGATCTGGGTTCAAACGCTTCACAACCCCAGCTCCACTGGCTGTCCCCCAGTGTCAGCCAGACCTGAGTCTGACTATCTTCAGGGATGAGGCAAAGCCCTTTTCTACCACCCCTCCCTCTAGCAGGCAAGCCACGTCTCCTTTGTGCCTCAGTTTCCCCTTCAGCCAGGGGGATGAAGGCTGGCATGCCAGAGGCTATTATCCTGTGTAAGGGCCCATGGTTCCCCTGACCACTTGGTTCCCACACATACCCTCAGGTAACCTACCAGGCACCTAAACATCAGCACATTACACCACACAGCCATCCATCACCAGAAAAACACTCATTCTGACTCAACGGAGCTCAGGAAACTTGAGGGCAACCACAGGGGCCGCGGGGGAAGTGTTTAGAGCCCATATGCGACTTGAGGGACCATCTTCTTCCTTTGAAACCTCATGGGGTTTACACCAGGGGCCGGGCGCTGGGCCAGGAATAACAGGTCTGGAGGCAAAGTGGAGGCCGTGGTGCCAGAGCAAGTGGGGGAGATGAAGGCAGGGAGCCCAGGTCCCGGTTCCAGGATGCCCAGGAGGCAACCATGACATAATGGGGCAGACAGGCCTCCAACTCAGGGAGCCTCTGGGTCGAGAAGACAAGCCATGGGGTCAAACGCCCAAAGGACACTTGACATTTTCCATAGGAGGGGACCTTAGGGTTCTAGATCCTAGCCGAGGGCGCGGGGTTGGGGGTACTCCCAGGGATCAGCAGGCAGGGCTGCCAGCCAGGTGGCCAGCCAGGGGACCAGATGACCAGATGAGACTCAATCTAGTCTTCAGCCTTGATCCCCACCCCCCCGACACACCCAGGGAGGCTTCATTTCCGTCACTGTCCTCCACTCCTGGTCACCATCCTCCTGGGCTTCTCATCCCTAAGGGCAGAGGCCAGGGGAAGGGGACCCATACAGGCTGCAGGGGTCTCTGGGCTGGGAGAGGGTGGGCTCTGACTCAGAACGTTTGTGCATCCTCCTACTCCCCCCAAACCCCGCCCCAGGAGCCACACCCCAGGGGTTTCCCAGATACAGGTGGAAAAATAGATCCAAGTCGCAAGGAACCCTGAAGGGTCTGGAAACGCCAGCCAGGGCTGCCCAGAAGCCCGAAGGTGGACAGGTGGACCGGGGGCGGGTGTGACGCCCCCCCCCACCCCAGACCTGGGGCGGGCAGTGGATCCCTACTGCGGCCGAGCAGAGGGGGAGCCACAGGTGATGGGAGCCACAGGTGACCAGAGCGGCCCGAGGAGGCCGCCCCCACCCGACGGCCAGTTTTCCGCAGCGCGCCCCGCAGCGGGGCCCCGCGCAGGGGACCGGCACCGGCCCACCGCGGTCCCCTCGTCTGTCTACACCAAGGAGGTTCCCACCGCGGTCCCCTCGTCTGTCTACACCGAGGGGGGGGACGGGAGGTCAGAGACGAGGGACAGTGGGGGGGCCAGAGACAGGGCCTGCTCTGCGGGAGGGGGAAGAGGTCCCGCCACCGAAACCCCATCATACCCTCCGAACCCCCCAAATCAAGGGGGCCCCGAAAAGTTTATCCAGGACCCCGGACTCCAGCCGAGCGTCCACGTATCAGCGCGGCTGAGCTCACGCGAGCCCGTGACCCCGAGTGGGTCCGAGGGGCGGAACCCGGAGGGGGGTCGAGGTCCCTGGCTCGCCCCGCTCCCTTCAGCCACGGCTGGGGGCGCAGGAGCGGCCGCCCTCCTGGCCGCGGGAGCCGGGCGGGAAGTGTCCGGCGCGTTGGCGCGGGCGGCCGGCGGTGGGCGGCCGCGCGCTGGGGCCGGACTCACCGTGCGGAGCTCCTGGGTTCGGTCCTTCATGCTCCCGGGAGTGGCAGCAGCGCCGGCTGCAGCCGTGTGAGCCCCGCATGCGCGACGGCCGCCCCGCGGCTGCGCAGCGCCAGCCCGGCCCCGCCCCGGCCCCCGGGACCCCAGCCCCGCCCCACCCCTCCCGGGCCCCGCCCAGACCCCGCCCAGACCCCGCCCCACCCCGCACGAGCGGCCCCGTGGGGGTCGAAGCCCTGGGGTCTCGTCCTGGACGTTCCGCACGCGTGATCGCTCCCGGGGGTGGGTCCCCAGAGATCCTGCCGCCTCCTCTGCCCCAGCCCTGTCTCGTTTTTTATTTATTATTTTTGGAGACAAGGTCTCGCTCTGTCGCCCAGCCTGGAGTGCAGTGGTGCAATCATAGCTCACTGCAGCCTTGAGCTCCTGGGCTCAGGCAATCCTCCCTCCTCAGTCTCCTGGGTGGCTGGGACTACAGTTGCTCACCACTACTCCTGAATAATTTTCAAATATTTCGTAGAGACAGGGTCTTGCTATGTTACTCAGGCTGGTCTCGAACTCCTGGCCTCAAGCGATCCTCCCTCCTCCCAAAGCTCTGCGATTACAGGCGTGAGCCACCGTGCCCGGCTTCCAGCGTCTTCCCGACTTAGCCGCTCAGCATCCCTGTCTCAGAATCTGGTCCTCATCCTCAGATCCCTTCACTTCCCCAGAATTTGCTAGAGTTTGTAACTCCCTCCTTCATTTCATTACCTGGGGACCTCCTGCTCTCCCTTCTGTTCCCCAGCCAAAAACCTCCCGGAGAGTTCCAGCCTGGGAGCCTCCACCCTTCCCCCTTGCTCCCATCATCCAGTAAGGACTCAGGCACTGGCCCCTTCTTTCCCTAGGATTTCTCAAGTTCACAGCTCTGATGCTGCATGACCCACCCCTTTTTCCTGCAGGATGAAGGAACTCCTCTATCTTTTTATGTTTTTATGTTTGTTTGTTTGTTTATTTATGAGATAGAGTTTCACTCTTGTCACCCAGGCTGGAGTGCAGTGGCGCTATCTCAGCTCACTGCAACCTCCGCCTCCTGGGTTCAAGCGATTCTCCTGCCTCATCCTCCCAAGTAGCTGGGATTACAGGTGCCCGCCACTACGCCCGGCTAATTTTTTGTATTTTTAGTAGAGACAGGGTTTCGCCATGTTGAGCAGGCTGGTCTCAAACTCCTGACCTCTTGATCCACCCGCCTTGGCCTCCCAAAGTGCTGGGATTACAGGCATGAGCCACCGCGCCCAGCCTATTTTTTTTTTTTTTTTTTGAGACAGAGTCTCACTATGTTGCCCAGGCTGGAGTGCAGTAGCACGATCTTGGCTCACTGCAACCTCCACCTCCCGAGTTCAAGCAATTCTCCTGCCTCAGCTTCCCGAGTAGCTGAGATTACAGGCACCCACAACCACGCCTGGCTAATTTTTTTGTATTTTTAGTAGAGACGGAGTTTTACCATGTTGGCCAGCCTGGTTTCGAACTCCTGACCTCAAGTGATCTGCCCGCCTCAGGCTCCCAAAGTGCTGGGATTACAGGTGTGAGCCACTGCACCCAGCCAGGAAATCCTCTATGTTTGAGAGAGATTGGAGTTATAGCCCCCCTCTCCTTCTCCTCTCCCTGCCTCCCCAATGCTGAGCTCTGGCTCTAGGCCTGAGGTTCTATTTTCTCTTTTTTCCTTTTTGTAGAGATGGGGTCTTCTTATGTTGCCCAGGCTGGTCTCGAAGTCCTGGCCTCAAGTGATCCTCCTGGCTTGGCCTTCCAAAGCACTGAGATTACGCTTGGCCAATGTAGGTTCTATTTTCTATCTAGAAGCCTGGGGCCTGGCTTCCTCTAGGACTCATGGGAAAACCTGTGGAGGAGTGGGAGTAGGGAGGCCAGTCAACAGCAGATGTTCTTTTGAAGGTCCCTGCCAGCATCTTGTTGCAACAGTGGTCTCGCACACACCCCCATAAGCCCGCTGTGCCCTCCACCACCCCCAGCTGTCGCTTCTGTGGCCCACACCCTCTTGACCTGAAGCCAAGCACATCCCTTCCCTTCCCAGGACTGCCAAAGCATTGGAGCTCTGGAGCCAATCCAGCCCCCTGCTGCCCAGTGTGTCTGGGCCTGGCACCTCTCCCAGACTATGGGCACAGGTTAGCTGGCTGCCAGGCAAGCTAGGGACACTGTTCCAGCTTTCCCTTCTTCCCTGGAAAATCTGGCCGAAGATGGTCCGATGTGGCCTGGCAGAGGGAACAGCCACACCCCGTTCCAGTTGTCCCGGCTTCAACTTTGGGTGCCCCGCAGAATGGGCATTGATGGTGCCCCACTTGACAGAGGAAAAGTAAGGACGTAAGTGCTAGAGGAACTTGCCCAGAGATGACAAGTGACGGGGGGAGTCTTCCTGACTCCTGGTCTAGCCTGCAGGGTGAGTCAGTGGGGTGGGTCACGGGTATGCCCCCAGAGCCCAGTGTCTGGCCCCGTGGGGAGAGGGCAGGAAAGGGAGGCTCAGCTCCTGCCCTCTGAGAGCCCTGGTGTCACGCCAAGCATCACTCATTGAGACGCATATTAAATAGGAGCATGAAAAATGAATAAAGAAATAAATGTGGCCAGGCACAGTGGCTCATGCCTGTAATCCAGCACTTTGGGAGGCTGAGGAGGAAGGATTGCTTGAGGCCAGGAGTTTAACACCAGCCTGGACTCCATCTCTAAAAAAAAAAAAAAAAGAAAAGAAAGAATGTGTGCCTTTAACCTTTAACTTCTTTTTTTTTTTTGGAGGCTGAGTCCCTTTCTGTCAACCAGTGCAGTGGTGCAATCCAGGCTCACTACAACCTCCAACTCCCATGTTCAAGTGATTTTCCTGCCTCAGCTTCTTGAGTAGCTGGGATTACAGGCACCTGCCACCACGCCCAGCTAATTTTTGTATTTGTAGTAGAGATGGGGCGTCACCATGTTGGCCAGGCTGGTCTTGAACTCCTGACCTCAAATGATCTACCTGCCTTGGCCTCCCAAAGTGCTGGGATTACAGGTGTGAGCCACTGTACCCGGCTTTTATTATTATTATTTTGAGATGGGGTCTCACTCTGTTGTCCAGGCTGGAGTCCAGTGGCACAAATCTCAGCTCTCTGCAACCTCTGCTTCCCAGGTTCAAGCGATCCTCCCTCCTCAGCCTCCTGAGTAGCTGGGACTACAGGCATGAGCCACCACTCCTGGCTAATTTCTGTATTTTGGTAGAGATGGGGTTTCGTCATGTTGCCCAGGCTGGTCTCGAACTCCTGGACTCAAGCGATCTACTCGCCTCCTGATTTGCTGGGATTACAGGCATGAGCCACTTCACCCGGCCTTGCCCTTCACTTTAAACTCTGTTTTTCTGCTAAGTCTTTTCCTCATTTAATTATTCATTCATTCATTCATCAAACATTAAATGGGAAGCCATGCTCTGCGGCCACTGTTCTGCACTCAAGATGTTCCCACTGCAGTGGGGGAGACAGACATCGTTTTAGTAGGTGAGGGAACCAGGGTGGCTTCCCAGAGGTGGTGACATTCGAACAGGATGTTGCAGTGGGATTGCAGCAGGGAGTGGATAAAGGAAGGATGCTGGGGCAGGGGTGGGGGTGGGGAGCTCTCTAAAATGGAGCACTCTACCGGGAGCACCTCAGGAGCCTGCTGTGGCACTCGGGTGGGCATGGGTGGACATAGGTGGAGGATAAGTCCAAGGAAGGAGGAGGCCTTGGATGCTAAACTATTGTGCAGACAAGGGAAGCCCATTGAGGGCCAGATTATCATTCCATTTATTTAGAGACCGAGTTTCACTCTTGTCACCCAGGCTGGAGTAAAATGGCACAATCTTGGCTCACTGCAACTTCCGTCTCCTGGGTTCAAGCAATTCTCCTGCCTCAGCCTCCCAGATAGCTGGGGTTACAGGCATGTGCCACCATACCCGGCTAATTTTTTGTATTTTTAGTAGAGATGGGGTTTCTCCACCTTGGCCAGGCTGGTCTCGAACTCCTAACCTCAGGTGATCCACCCACCTCGGCCTCCCAAAGTTCTGGGATTGCAGGCATGAGCTACCATACCCAGCCTTCCATTCCTTTATTTAAAAAGTATTGGCCGGGCACGGTGGCTCATGCCTGTAATCCCAGCACTTTGGGAGGCGGAGGCGGGCGGATCACGAGATCGAGACCACCTGGCTAACACGGTGAAACCCCGTCTCTACTAAAAATACAAAAAAAAAAAGAAAAGAAAATTAGCCGGGTGTGGTGGGAGGCTGAGGCAGGAGAATGGCGTGAACCCGGGAGGCAGAGCTTGCAGTGAGCGGAGATCGTGCCACTGCACTCCAGCCTGGGCGAAAGAGCGAGACTCCATCTCAAAAAAAAAAAAAGCATTTATTAGGCTGAATGTGGTGGTGGCTCACGCCAGTAATCCCAGTACTTTGGGAGGCCGAGGCAGGAGGATCGCTTGAGGCCAGAAGTTCAAGATCAACCTGGGCAACACAGGGAGACCCTGTCTCTAAAGAAAAATATTTTTCTAAAAATTAGCTAAGCATCGTGGTGCACACCTGTACTCCCAGCTACTTAGGAGGCTGAGGTGGGAGGATTGCTTGAGCCCAGGAGTTTGAGCCTTCAGTGGGCCATGATTGTGCCACTCTACTCTAGCCTGGGCAACAGAGTGAGACCCTGTCCAAAAATATATACAAATAAAAAAGTATTTATTGAACAACTACTATATGCCCGCTATTCTAGATGTTGGGAATATGGCAGAAAACAAGATGGACAAGCCTTTGCCCCCATGGAATCTGTGGTCTAGTAAAGATGCCAAACACACAAATAAATAACATATATAATGCTGATGATATGCTACAAGGAAAGACGGGGTAGGAACTACTTACTGGGTTTGAGTGAGGAATTCCAGTTTTATTGGTACAGTTCAAGTTTTTTTTTCTTCTTCTTCTTTTTTTTTTTTTTTTGAGATGGAGTTTTGCTCTTGTTGCCCAGGGTGGAGTGAAATGGCATGATCTCAGCTCACTGCAACCTCCGCCTCCAGAGTTCAAGCGATTCTCCTGCCTCAGCCTCCCTAGTAGCTGGGATTACAGGCATGTGCCACCATGCCCGGCTGATTTTGTATTTTTGGTAGAGATGGGGTTTCTCCATGTTGGTCAGGCTGGTCTCGAATTCCCGACCTCAGGTGATCCACCCGCCTCGACCTCCCAAAGTGCTAGAATGAGCCACTGCGCCTGGCCTTTTTCTTCTTTTTTTAAAAGACAGGGTCTTGCTGTGTTGCCCAGCCTGGAGTGCAGTGGCATGATCATGGCTCACTGCAGCCTGGAACTCCTGGGCTCAAGTGATCCTCTTGCCTCAGCCTCCCAAGTAGCTGGGACTACAGGTGCACACTACCACACCTGGCTAATTTTTATTATTTTTTGCAGAGACAGGGTCTTGATATGTTCCCAGGCTGGTCTTGAATGCCTGGGCTCAAGTGATCCATCTGCCTCAGCCTCCTGAGTAGTTGAGACTCCAGGCAAGTGCCGCTGCGCCCAGCTTCAATTCTAGACGATTTGGTCAGGGAGGCCCTTGCTGAGAAGGTGGTATTTGAGTAAATCTCTGAAGGAGGTGAGGGAGTGAGCCATGTAGGTATCTGGGGAAGAGCATTCTGGGCAGAGGGAACAGCAAGTGCAACAACCATGAGGAGGGAGCCTGCCTGGCGTGAATGACAAACAGCAAGGAGGCGAGGAGGCCTGGAGTAGAGGAGGTAAGAGAATGCTCTCGAAGGAAGTGAGGCCAGGCCAGGCACAGTGGCTCACACCTGTAATCCCAGCACTTGGGGAGGCCCCAGTGGACGGATCACTTGCGGCCAGGAGTTCGAGTTCCAGACCAGCAACATGGCAAAACTCTGTCTCTACTAAAAATACAAAAATTAGCCAGGTGTGGTGGTGTGCGCCTGTAATCCCAGCTACTTGGGAGGCTGAGGTAGGAGAATCGCTTGAACCCGGGAGGCAGAGGTTGCAGTGATCCGAGATCCTGCCACTGCACTCCAGCCTGGTGACAGAGTGAGACTCCATCTCAAAAAAAAAAAAAAAAAAAAAGCTGGGGAGATGGCTTACACCTGTAATCCCAGCACATTGGGAGGCTGAGGTGGGCGGATCACTTGAGGTCAGGAGTTCGAGATCAGCCTGGCCAACATGGTGAAACCCCATCTCTATTAAAAATACAAAAAACTAGCCGGGTGTGGTGGCAGGTTCCTGTAGTCCCAGCTACTTGGGATGCAGAGGCAGGAGAATCGCTTGAACCGGGAGGCGGAGGTTGCACTGAGCCAAAATCGCGACACTGCACTACAGCCTAGGAGACACAGCGAGCCTCCGTCTCAAAACAAGCAAGCAAACAAACAAACAAACAAACAAACAAACAAACAAGCAAGCAAGCAAGCACAGGGCAAAGGCTGGGCATTTGGGAACTCCCAGAGCTCTCGGGCACAGTTTGGTGTTTCCATCCCATAGGCTGGGAGGGTTGGGGTGAGCCCAGGCCCACTGCATCCCTGATGTTGAGCGCTGCTGCCACCTTCTGGGCAGGGCCAGTATTGCCTTGCCTTGCCTTGTACCTGTGTGGGTGGTTGGCACGAAGACAGTCACCACCTGTCCTCCAGAACCTCCGGGACTTGTAGGAGAGGCGCAGTGACAGTGACAGGATAACAATGAGGAGGCCCAGGGGCTGCTGAGGTCTGGAGGAGGAAGCTTTTGTAGGATTCAGGAACAGACTTGTTCCTGGAGCATGGTTGTGGGGGCTGGGGAAAGGGAAGGGTGGCTGACCCAGGCTGCATGGCTGTGTATGTATGTGTGTGTGTCTGTGTATCTGTGTGTGTGTCTGTGTCTGTGTATCTGTGTGTGTGTATGTCTGTGTCTGTGTATCTGTGTATGTCTGTGTGTGTATGTGTATCTGTGTATGTGCGTGTGTGTATCTGTGTGTCTGTGTATCTGTGTGTGTATCTGTGTGTCTGTGTATCTGTGTGTGTCTGTGTATCTGTGTATATCTGTGTGTGTATGTGTGTGTCTGTGTATCTGTGTATGTCTGTGTGTGTGTATCTGTGTGTGTCTGTGTGTGTGTGTTCTGTTTGTGTATCTGTGTGTGTGTCTGTGTATCTGTGTGTGTGTCTGTGTGTTTGTGTGTATGTCTGTGTATCTGTGTGTGTCTGTGTGTGTCTGTGTGTGTGTCTGTGTGTGTTTGTGTGTATGTCTATCTGTGTGTGTCTGTGTGTGTTTGTGTGTGTGTCTGTGTATCTGTGTGTGTGTCTGTGTGTGTTTGTGTGTATGTCTGTGTATCTGTGTGTGTGTCTGTGTGTCTGTTGTGTGTCTGTGTGTGTTTGTGTGTGTGTCTGTGTATCTGTGTGTGTGTCTGTGTGTCTGTGTGTGTGTCTGTGTGTCTGTGTGTGTGTGTAGTTGAGATTCTCTTGTTGCTTTCTTGGGTCTGGCAGGCTTATTCCCTTTTTCTCCTCTTCTGGGAAGCCTGGCCCTGGTCCATTTTTTTTTCTTTTTGTAATTTAATTTTAAAAAATTACAGGGTCCAAAAAAAAGAAAGAAAGAAAATTACAGGGTCTTGCTATGTTGCCTAGGCTTGTCTTGAACTCCTGGGCTCAAGCCATCTTCCTGCCTCAGCCACCCAAAGGGCTGGGATTACTGCGTTTGGTGCCCTGGCCTGTGCTTTATACAAAGCACTGGCCACGGAGTGAGTTGCCTGCCTCCTTTAACCCTTACTGTGACTCTGTTAGGGAGGCCCTCTACTAGCTCCATTTCACAGATGAGGACATTGAGGCTCCTAGAGGTGCATACAAAGTCATAAGGCTTGGGTGGCAGTGCTTAAATTGCCCAGCCCTGCCAATCCCTGGTGTTTTGATCACCATGCCCAGCCCCGCAGCCCACCTGGTAGCTCTCTCTCCCCATCCCAGTTCACCATTAGCTGGGAACCATCTCCTGGCTCAACCCCAGGCCTGGGCTCAGCCATCCTGGGGGAGCAGGAGAGGAGGAGGATGTGGGCCGCAAGGGAAGGAGTCCTGGTACTTAGTGTGTGACATTTGCATAGTGCTTTGGGTTGAAATTCACTATATGCCTGAATGTAAATTTCTTTCCTCTTTTTCTCAATGAGATTAAAAAAAATTTTGTCCCAAATTCTAATTTAAACTTTTAGAGATACAGATGAATAATAAACTCCCTACTTATAATATTTAGTTAAATATTTAAAATTTAGACTTTAAAAATCCCATATTTTATTTAATTTTCGTTTTTTTTTTTTTTTTTTGAGATGGAGTCTCGCTCTTGTCACCCAGGCTGGAGTGCAATGGCACAATCTCGGCTCACTGCAACCTCTGCCTCCCGGGTTCAAGCGATTCTCCTGCCTCAGCCTCCTGAGTAGTTGGGATTACAGGCATGCACCACCATGCCCGGCTAATTTTGTATTTTTTTAGTAGAGACAGGGTTTCTCCATGTTGGTCAGGCTGGTCTCGAACTCCTGACCTCAGGTGATCTGCCCGCCTCGGCCTCCCAAAGTGCTGGGATTACAGGTGTGAGCCACTGCGCCTGGCGTTATTTTAATTTTTTTGTTTTGAGATGGAGTCTTGCTCTGTCTCCCAGGCTGGAGTGAAGTGATGCGATCTTGGCTCACTATAACTTCTGCCTCCCAGGTTCAAGTGACCCTCTCACCTCAGCCTCCAAAGTACCTGGGATTACAGGCGTGCACCGCTGCGCCCGGCTAATTTTTTGTATTTTTAGTAGAGATGGGGTTTCACCATATTGGTCAGGCAGATATCAAACTTCTGACCTCAACTGATCTGCCCATCTCGGCCTCCCGAAGTGCTGGGATTACAGGTGTGAGCCACCGCGCCTGGCCTAAAATCTTGTATTTTAAAGAATAATTATATTCAGAAATATTGCTTTTCCACTCTTGTGGTTTGTGAAAGTTTATGCAAACTCTTTATTTGCATTTCTGCCTGCCATGATCATTGTCATTGTTAGGTGTCATCCCCTAGTGCCTCTTTCAAGTTCCCTAGTTTTCTCAAACACATCATCTTCGCTTTTGCTTGGAAACACAGCACTTTTTAATTTTTCTATTTTTTTTTTTTTTTTTTGCTAACTCCTACTTGTGTGATACAGCACTTTTTGAGCCCTTAATTGATGCTGTCACTGAAAATATCACTCCAAGTCATGAGAGTGATTAGGTTGGTTGTTTTTCATCAAAATGGTAGGTGAATATTTGTAATCTCCTTAGGGTAACCAGAGAATTATGTAAAATAGTAATTGGGCTGGGTGCAGTGGCTCACACCTGTAATCCCAGAACTTTGGGAGGCCAAGGCAGGCGAATCACTTGGGGTCAGGAGTTCAAGACCAGCCTGGCCAACGTGGTGAAACCGTGTCTCTACCAAAAATACAAAAAATTAGTCAGGTATGCTGGTGGGAGCCTGTAGTCCCAGTTACTTTGGAGGCTGAGGCGGGAGAATCGCTTGAACCTGGGAGGTGGAGGTTGCAGTGAGCTGAGATGGAACCACTGCACACCAGCCTGGGAAACAGAGTAAGACTCCGTCTCTAACATCACATCACATCACATCACATCACATCACATCACATCACATCACAACACATCACATCACATCACATCACAACACAACACAACATATAAAATAAAATAAAAATAAAATAAAATAAAGGAAAAAAATAAAATAAAATAGCAATCGCCTGTTCCCTCCTCATTTCCTCTCTCTGCTTAATTCTTCTCCACAGTACTTTTTACCATCTGATACGCTTGTTAATTTGTTTACGGTCTATGTCCCCTCACTGGAATGTGAGCTCCATGAGCCCAAGGAACTTTGTCTGTCTTGATTTACGTCTGCCACTTGGAAACATACTTTGAACACAGTAGGTGCTCAGTAAATATTTGTGGGCTGAATGAATGACTGTAAAGCTCTTAGAAAGATCTGCTAGTCTGACTGGGAGCCATGGTGCACGCCTGTCATCCCAGCACTTTGGGAGGCCAAGGCAGCAGATCACCTGAGCTCAGGAGTTCGTGACCAACCTGGACAACATGGTGAAAAGTTGTCTCTACTGAAAATACAAAAATTAGCTGGGTGTGGTGGTGCCCGCCTGTAATCCCAGCTACTTGGGAGGCTAAGGGATTAGAATCACTTGAACCCAGGAGGCGGAGGTTGCAGTGAGCCGAGATTGTGCCACTGCATTCCTGCCTGGGCAATAGAGCGAGACCCTGTGTCAAAAAAAAAAAAAAAAAAAAAAGGAAAGGGACCTGGGCGTGGTAGCTTTCACCTGTAATCCCAGCACTTTGGGAGGCGAAGGCAGGAGGATCGCTTGAACCCAGGAGTTCGAGACCAGCCTGGGCAATATAGCAAGACCCTGTCTCTACAAAAAAAAAAAAAAAAAAAATTAGGTCAGGCTTGGTGGCTCATACCTGTAATCTTAAAACACTTTTGGAGGCCGAGGTGGGCAGATCACCTGAGGTTGGGAGTTCAAGACCAGCCTGGCCAACATGGCAAAATGCCATCTCTACTAAAAATACAAAAAGTAGCCAGGACTGGTGGTGCGTGCCTGTAATCCCAGCTACTCGGGAGGCTGAGGCACGAGAATCGCTTGAACCTGGAGGCAGAGGTTGCAGTGAGCTGAGATCTTGCCACTGATCTGGCCTGGGTGACAGAGTAAGATTCTGTCTCAAAAAAAAAAAAAAAAAAAATTGGTATGGTGGCGAGTGCCTGTAGTCCCAGCTACTCAGGAGGCTGAGGTGGGAGGATGGCTTGAGTCCAGGAGATTGAGGCTACAGTGAGCCATGATTACACCACCACACTCCAGCCTGGGAAACAGAGTGAGACCCTGTCTTCAAAAAATATATATATAGGCTGGGAGTGGTGGCTCACGCCTGTAATCCCAGCACTTTGGGAGGCCAAGGTGGGAGGATCAGGAGGTCAGGAGGTCGAGACCATCCTGGCTAACAAGGTGAAACCTCGTCTCTACTAAAAATACAAAAATTAGCCAGGCGTGGTGGCGGGCGCCTGTAGTCCCACTACTTGGGAGGCTGAGGCAGGAGAATGGTGTGAACCCGGGAGGCGGAGCTTGCAGTGAGCCGTGATTGCACCACTGCGTTCCAGCCTGGGCAACAGAGTGAGACTCCGTCTCAAAAAAAAAAAAAAAAAAAATATATATATATATATATATATATATATAGTGTATGAGGTCAGGAGTTTGAGACCAGCCTGATCAACATGGTGAAACCCCATCTCTACTAAAAATACAAAAATTAGCCGGGTGTGGTGGCGCATGCCTGTAATCCCAGCTACTGAGGAGGCTGAGGCAGGAGAATCACTTGAACCCAGGAAACGAAGGTGGCAGTGAGCTGAGATTGCACCATTGTACTCCAGCCTGGGTAATAGAGCAAGACCCCATCTCAAAAAAAAAAAAAAAAAAAAAAAAAAAAAAAAAGAGAAGAAAAAAAAGGGAAGGATGAAACTTGTGCTTTCAGATTGGAATTTAAGGTGTAAATATAAACTCTTTTTCCCCAGTTTATGTAGACAGATAAAATAAACAGATGTAAATATGTATGTTTATGTGTGTGTATAAATGTGTGTCTACTGAGTGGACCCCGGCGTAGAATGCCCCTAATTGCATTGAATGTGCCTGCCATGGAGATCCTGGTTTCTAAATACTATTCCTCCTTACAAAGAAACCAAGTATTCTTGAAGAAATGGAGAATTCAGGGCTGGGACAGGGAGAAACAAGATGAGCCTGAAATATCTTGTTGAGCCAGGAAGAAAGGAAGTGATTAAAGAATGACGGGGGGCCGGGCGCGGTGGCTCACGCTTGTAATCCCAGCACTTTGGGAGGCCGAGGCGGGCGGATCACGAGGTCAGGAGATCGAGACCACGGTGAAACCCCGTCTCTACTAAAAATACAAAAAATTAGCTGGGCGTGGTGGCGGGCGCCTGTAGTCCCAGGTACTCGGAGAGGCTGAGGCAGGAGAATGGCGTGAACCCGGGAGGCGGAGCTTGCAGTGAGCCGAGATTGCGCCACTGCACTCCAGCCTGGGCGACAGAGCGAGACTCTCAAAAAAAAAAAAAAAAAAAAGAATGACGGGGTCTGGGAAGTGAGGAGCGCCTCTGCCTGGCCGCCCCTTTTGGGATGTGAGGAACGCCTCTGCCTGGCCGCCCCTTCTGGGATGTGAGGAGCGCCTCTGCGCAGCCGCCCCTTCTGGGAAGTGAGGAGCGCCTCTGCGCGGCCGCCCCCTCTGGGATGTGAGGAGCGCCTCTTCGCGGCCGCCCCGTCTGGGAAGTGAGGAGCGCCTCTGCCCGGCCGCCCCGTCTGGGAAGAAGTGAGGAGCGCCTCTACCCGGCCGCCACCCCATCTAGGAAGTGAGGAGCGTCTCTGCCCGGCCGCCCAGTCTGGGAAGAAGTGAGGAGCGCCTCTACCCGGCCACCCCATCTGGGAAGTGAGGAGCGCCTCTGCCCGGCCGCCCTGCCTGGGAAGTGAGGAGCGCCTCTGCCCGGCCGCCCCGTCTGGGAAGTGAGGAGCGCCTCTGCGCGGCCACCCCGTCTGGGAAGTGAGGAGCGCCTCTGCCCGGCCGCCCCGTCTGGGAAGAAGTGAGGAGCGCCTCTACCCGGCCGCCACCCCATCTAGGAAGTGAGGAGCGTCTCTGCCCGGCCGCCCAGTCTGGGAAGAAGTGAGGAGCGCCTCTACCCGGCCGCCCCATCTGGGAAGTGAGGAGCGCCTCTGCCCGGCCGCCCCGTCTGGGAAGTGAGGAGCGCCTCTGCCTGGCCGCCCCGCCTGGGAAGTGAGGAGCACCTCTGCCCGGCCGCCCCGTCTGGGAAGTGAGGAGCGCCTCTGCCCGGCCGCCCCGTCTGGGAAGAAGTGAGGAGCGCCTCTACCCGGCCGCCACCCCATCTAGGAAGTGAGGAGCGTCTCTGCCCGGCCGCCCCGTCTGGGAAGAAGTGAGGAGCGCCTCTACCCGGCCGCCCCGTCTGGGAAGTGAGGAGCGCCTCTGCCCGGCCGCCCCTTCTGGGATGTGAGGAGCGCCTCTGCCCGGCCGCCCCATCTGGGAAGTGAGGAGCGCCTCTGCCCGGCCGCCCCGTCTGGGAAGTGGGGAGCGCCTCTGCCCGGCCGCCCCATCTGGGATGTGGGGAGCGCCTCTGCCCGGCCGCCCCGTCTGGGAGGTCTACCACAGAGGCCAGAAGCAATGTGGGGGCTGGACATGGTGGCTCACACCTGTAGTCCCAGTACTCTGGAAGGCCGAGGCGGGTTGATCACTTGAGGCTAGGAGTTCGAGGCCAGCCTGGCCAACATGGCGAAACATATGAAAAATACAACCAACAAACCAACCAACCAACCAAGCGACAACAGGTCTACCCTGGAGTCATACTCTAATTTTTTCTATTTTCCTCCCTTTCTGATCCTTTATCCCACTTTCTTTTTCTTCCTCTTCCTTCTCCTTCTTTTTTGTCAAATAGAGGATTGAGTTATTATCATTGATCCATACAAAGTCCCTCTCTCATTTATTTTCTTTAATTCCCACCCCCCATTTCTATTCCCTGCCTTCCCATGTGCAACCTTCCTAATATGTTTGATACGCATCTTTTTGTTTGTATGTACTTTTAGAAAATGTTTATTGTTTTCTGTGCAAAAAAAAATTAAAAATAAAATAAAAAAAAAGAATGACGGGGCTTGCCAAAATGACAAGAGGTCAGCAAGGGGCATCCACTGATCAAATCTGGGACAATTTGAGCATCAAAATAAATGACAGGAAAAAGCTGGTCATGGTGGCTCATGACTGTAGTCCCAACTACTTGGGATGCTGAGGAGGGAGGATCGCTTGAGCCTGGGAGGTCGAGGCTGCTGTGAGCTATGATTGTGCCACTTCACTCCAGCCTGGGTGACAGAGTGAGACCCTGTCTCAAAAAAAGAAAGAAAAAAAAAAGCATGGTTTGGTCTTGCTTTGTTTTTGTTTGTTTTTTGAGCTAGAGTCTCTCTCTGTCGCCCAGGCTGGAGTGCAGTGGTGCAATCTCAGCTCACTGCAACCTCTGCCTCCTGGGTTCAAGTGATTCTCCTGCCTCAGCCTCCTGCGTAGCTGGGATTACAGGCACCCACCACCATGCCCGACTAATTTTTTGTGTTTATCTTTTTTTTTTGAGACAGTCTCACTCTATTGCCCAGGCTGGAGTGCAGTGGTGGCGCAATCTCTGCTCACTGCAACCTCCGCCTCCCGGGTTCAAGCGATTTTTTTGCCTCAGGCACCCGAGTAGCTGGGATTAAAGGCACGTGCCACCATGCCCGGCTACTTTTTAAAATCTGTAGTAGAGATGGGGTTTTACTGTGTTGGCCAGGCTGGTCTCGGACTCTTGGCCTGAAGTGATCCGCCCGTCTCAGCCTCCCAAAGTGCTGGGATTACAGGTGTGAGCCACCATGCCAGGCCAATTTTTTGTATTTTTAGTAGACGGGGTTTCACTATGTTGGCCAGGCTGGTCTCGAACTCCTGACCTCGTGATCTGCCTGCCTTGGCCTCCCAGTTTTGGGATTACAGGCGTGAACCACTGCGCCTGGCCAAAAAAAGCATCTTAATGAAGTGATGGACATTGGTACTACCATTCATGGCTCCGACGGATATTTAGCTACAGTGAGAACAAAGCATCATTTTTGTGGTATTTCTGTCCAAAATGTGTCACGGTGGTCTCATCGTCAGGAAGGAGTGGACAAATAGAAATGGAAGGACAGTCTACAAAATAACTTCCCTGTAATCTCCGAAAGTATCAAGGTCATGAAACTCAAAGGCTGCAAATTGTTCTAGATTGAGGGAGAATAGAGGCGTCACAACTAGGTACAGGGTTTCGCAACTTATCAGTTTTTTTTTTTTTTTTTTTTTTTTTTTGAGATGGAGTCTCACTCTGTCACCCAGGCTGGAGTGCAGTCGTGCAATCTCAGCTCACTGCAATCTCCACCTCCTGGGTCCTGGGTTCAAGTGATTCTCCTGCCTCAGCCTACCGAGTAGCTGGGATTACAGACCCGCACCATCACGCCCAGCCAATTTTTGTATTTTTTTGTAGAGACGGGGTTTCACCATGTTGGTCATGGCTGGTCTTGAACTCCTGACCTTGTGATCTGCCCACTGCGGCCTCCCAAAGTGCTGGGATTACAGGTGTGAGCCACAGCACCTGGCCAGTTTTTTTTTTTTTTTTCACCTTAAAGGTTAAAATTTTTTGGACATTGGAGAGCAGTTTTAAATTTGTTTTTGTTGTTGTTCTTGCTCTGTCGCCCAGGCTGGAGTGCAGTGGCATGATCTCAGCTCACTGCAACCTCCACCTCCCGGGTTCAAGTGATTCTTCTGCCTCAGCTTCCTCAGTAGCTGCGATTGCAGGCACCCACCACCATGCCTGGCTAATTTTTTTTGTATTTTTAGTAGAGACAGGTTTCACTATGTTGGCCAGGCTGGTCTGAAACTCCTGACCTCATGATTACCCACCTCAGCCTCCCCAAAAGCGCTGGGATTACAAGTGTGAGTCACTGTGCCCTGCCTATTTATGTATTTTAGAGATAGGGTCTTGCTATGTTGCCCAGGCTGAAGTGCAGTGGCTATTCACAGGCGAGATCCCACTACTGCTCAGCAAAGGAGTTTTGACCCCTCTGTTTCTGAGCTGGGCTGGTGCACCTCTCTTTAGGCAACTTGGTAGTCGCCTGCTCCTGGGAGGTCACCAAATTGGTGGTGAACTTAGTGCAAGTACAGCTACCTGCACTACAGGCATACTGCACTACAACCCGGAACTCCTGGGCTCCAGCGACCCTCCTGCCTCAGCCTCCCAAGTAGCTGGGACTACAGACAACACATCCGGTGACATTTACTGTTTGGAGCTGGGTTGAAGACCTAATCCCTAATATGTAATTTTGCTGACAAGGCCTCTGCTGAAATGGAGATTTCTTTTTACACATTTATTAATATGTTGCTGGTATACTCCGGGTACTTGTGGAGGTGGTGGTCACCTCAAGGGAGATGGGGGGTACTGAGACCCCTGGGGGTACAGCAGACCTACCCATGCTCTTGGATCAGAACGCTGGGAATATTAGAGGTAGTACTGAAGATGTTAGGAGGGCGGGGGTGCGTTGGGAGGCTGACACTGGAAGTCAGGAGTTCAAGACCAGCCTGGGCACCACAGAGAGACCCCATGTCTACAAACATTTTAAAAACATTTGCTGGGCATGGTGGTGAATGACTTTAGTACCAGCTAACTTGGAAGACTGAGGAGGGAGGATCCACTGAGCCCAGGAGTTTTGAGGCTGCAGTGAGCTATGACTGTGCCACTGCACTCCAGCCTGGGCGACACACTGAATCTAAGAACAAAAAATGTGGGCTGGGCATGTGGGTCAGACTTGTAATCCCAGCAATTTGGGAGTTCGAGGCAGGCAGATCACTTGAGGTCAGGAGTTTGAGACCAGCCTGGCCAACATGGCAAAACCCCATCTCTACTAAAAAAAATACCAAAATTACCCTGGTGTGGTGGCAGGCACCTGTAGTCCCAGCTATTTGGGAGGCTGAGGCAGAAGAATCGTTTGAACTAGGAGGTGGAGTTTGCAAGAAGCTGAGATCTCACCACTGCACTCCAGCCTGGGTGACAGAGCAAGAGTCCATCTCAAAAAAAAAAAAAAAAAAATGTGGCTGGGTGCGGTGGCTCATGCCTGTAATCCCAGCACTTTGGGAGGCCAAGGCAGGCGGATCATGAGGTCACGGGATCGAGACTATCCTGGTTAACACGGTGAAACCCCGTCTCTACTAAAAATGCAAAAAATTAGCCGGCGTGGTGGCGGGCACCTGCAGTCCCAGCTACTCGGGAGGCTGAGGCAGGAGAATGGCGTGAACCCAGGAGGCAGAGCTTGCAGTGAGCTGTGATCGTGCCACTGCACTCTAGCCTGGGCGACAGAGTGAGACTCCATTTAAAAAAAAAAAAAAATTGAGTTGGGTGCTGTGGCTCACGCCACCGGCTCATGTCACTGGCTACTCGGGAGGCTGAGGCAGGGTAATTGCTTGAACCTGGGAAGCAGAGGTTGCAGTGAGCCAAGACTGCGCCACTGCAGCCACTGCACTCCAGCCTGGCAAGAGAGTGAGACTCCGTCTCAAAAAAATACATAAATAAAAAAAATAAAAAATGGCCAGGCACGGTGGCTCACACTTGTAATCCCAGCACTTTGGGAGGCCGAGGCAGGCGGATCACAAGGTCAGGAGATTGAGACCATCCTGGCTAACATGGTGAAACCCCGTCTCTACTAAAAGTACAAAAAATTAGCCTGGCATGGTGGCGGGCGCCTGTAGTCCCGGCTACTCGGGAGGCTGAGGCAGGAGAATGGTGTGAAACCTGGGAGGTGGAGCTTGCAGTGAGATGAGATTGCACCACTGCACTCCAGCCTGGGCCACAGAGCGAGACTGTCTCAAAAATAATAATAATAATAATAATAATAATAATAAAAATAATAAAGTGTGAGGAGGAATTTGCCAGGGATACACTTTTTTCCTTACGTTTTTCTGCGGAGGTAAGGTTATATTTATATGTGTGGATGATGCCATTCAAGGTACCAAGCTAACCCTTCAGGATGGGGGCTGGGGTACCTTATGTCTCTCAGCATTGGAGACATAATGCCTTCTTCCCTCCTCTCCTTACCTCTCCCTCTCTTTTTGAGACAAGGTCTTGCTCTGTTACTTAGGCTGGAGTGCAGTGGTGTGATCCTATGGTTCACTGCAGCCTTGAAGTGGGCTCAATAGATCCTCCTGCCTCAGCCTCCCTCTGAGTGCTGGGATGACAGGCATGAGCCACTGTGCCCAGCTCCGCCCTTCCTTTCACAAGACATGGGTAGAGCACCCTCTTGCGGTGAAGGCAGGAAGGGGGCTGAGTGTGCTCTGGGCCTGGCCGGAGGTTTCTAGGATGCAGCAGGGCTTCCTCCTTGGCCTGACGGAGGTGGGGCCTGCCAGGGAGTGCCTTGCTGGGAAGGGAGGGCAAAGGGCCATGTCTTTTGCTTGCCCCACCCAGCTGCCAAGAGTCCCAGTCACCTGGCCACCCTGAGTCCTGGCCCTTGAGGGTAAGTGTTCTTCTGAACACAGCTGCCTCGTCCTTCCCTGATGACTGGGTGAGAATTCTCTGCTCCCTGGGGGTCCAAATACCCTGCCCACGCTGCTTGCATTGAGGCCAGGCAGTGACCACACCAGCCACCTCCTCTTCCTTTCCATAGGTCCACGAGACTGGGGCAGCAGCAGGGGCAGGTACAGAGCACCTCAGCCGCCTCCCTACCTGACAGCAACATCAAAGCCGAGGCCAAGGCAGGAGGGCCCAGAGTGAGACACCTCTTCCAGACAAGCCTTGGTCGCCGCCTCCTCCTCTGTCACCCTGTGACATAGCCCAGAGTACCAGGCGGCTGGAGCACTGGGGGACACCCGGACAGAACCCTCCCTGGACCAAGTCCTCCAGGAGCGGGATGAAGCCATTGCCAAGTAAGGGGAAGCTGCTTTTGGGGGCAGGGAGGGGAGTTGGGGGCACCCCTGCAGGGCCTGTCCTGCTAATGGAGGAGCGGGGGGCTAGTCAGGCATTCTGGAAGGAAAGCCACACAACCAGCCGCCCTGTCACTGAGGTGGGGGCCGTGGCCACACTCATCCACCCCCTGGACCTCATAACCAGACCCACAGGGTCCAAGCCTCAGCTACTCTCTCTGCCACCCACAGGAAGCAGGCAGTGGAGGCGGAGCTGCAGAAGTGCAAAGCCAGGCTACACGCCGTGGAGGCCCAGCTGCTGGAGGTCCTGGAGGAGAAACTGAGGCTGAGGCGAGAGCTGGAGGCCTGGGAGGTAGGGGGAATGCTGTCAGGGCCTGGGAGGTGTGGGGAAAGAGGGCACAGGCTCAGCTTTGAACTTGCTCTCCTGTCCACAGGAGGACGTGCAGCAGCTGGTGTGGCAGCAGGTCCAGAATCAGCTGCAGAGAGAGGCCGAGGGTATTCCGGGAGCCCACGTGGACCCTGGAGCTGCCAGGACCCCCCGGTCCAGATTCTCCCTGGGTCGGGGACGTTGGTGGTGACACAGACCTCAGCCCAGGACTTTGGGAGTAGTGTCTTTATTCATTAAAGCCTGAGGTCTGACCACCCCTGTAAAACTTTGTGCCCACTCAGTGCCCATCTGAGTCCTTCTGTGCCCAAATGTGGAGCAGGCTGCAGGGACTTGAAGCCTGGGGTTTTGTGCCTCCTCTGTTTTTTTTTTTTGAGACAGAGTCTCGCTCTGTTGCCTAGGCTGGAGTGTAGTGGTGTGATCTCAGCTCATTGCAACCTCTGCCACCGGGTTCAGGTGATTCCCCTGCCTCAGCCTCCTGAGTAGCTGGGATTACAGGTGTGCACCACCACGCCAGGCTTATTTTTGTATTTTTAGTAGAGATGGGGTTTCACCATGTTAGCCAGGCTGGTCTCGAACTCCTGGTCTCAAGTGATCCTCCCGCCTCAGCCTCCCAAAGTACTGGAATTACAGGCATGAGCTACCACGCCCGGCCACCTTCTTGCCAGCAACTCTTAGACCAGGAAGCCTCGGATGGCAGCTATGAAGTCCTGTGGGCGGTCAGCGTGGATCCAGTGGCCAGTGTTCGGCACTGTCTGCATCTGGGCCCGAGGGAAGAGCCGCATAATCTCAGGGTGGTGGCTGGGACTGTGCATCGCAGTGACGGCCATCGAAAAGGGGTGAAAGTAGGATGAGGAGGAGTGAAAGAGACACGTGGAAGCAGAATGGGGAGAAACGGAGAGATCTGTTTGAGCCCATATGCCCGGTGGTATTTCTGGCCTCTCAGCCTCCCCACTTCCACACCCAAGGCCTCCCCTGGTAGGGTCCCCAGGCCGGGGCCTGGGCGAGTAAAGCATGCCCCTCCTACTACCCAGGCTGGCTTACTGCACGAACTGGGAGTTTCCACCAAGGAGAAAGAGTGTTGGCCCGAGGTAGGACTCTTGCCTCTGTGGGAAAGCCAAGATCTTGTCTAGGTGCTGGGTCAGGGCATCTAAGTTCACCTTCCACACGAAGCGCCCGTCTACCTCTACGAGGTTGGTGAGCAGGAACTGCCGCACGACCATGTCCTATGGGGGTGCAGCAGTTGGGGGGGTTTCCTTGTGCGGTCTGGGGGTGCCAGTCTTCCCTTGACAGGTTCCGGTCTACAATACTATCTGGGGGGGCCTTGGGTGTATCACCTGGACAACAGAACTGAGCTGTTCATCCGCCAGTTTTCGGGCATGGGAGCGGGGCAGCTCATCTGGGATGTTGATGGCCCTCATGGCTGCCACGTAGGTTGCAAAGTGGGAGACACCTGTGCTTTCCACTGGGCTGATATCTACAGCAATGAGACGTTCCACCAGCTCTGGCTGTGGGAGAGAACCGAACTGGGACCAGTCTTAGGCAGACATAGGGAGTCTCAGGCACGGCTCCTGGAGCCTGAACTTGGTCATCCAAGGATCGTTTGAGTCCCAGGTTGCCTGCGGGGCACTCAGGGTATATACTGAATGGGAGGAGGCCCCAGACATGGGCGGCTCACCCTCTGTAGTGCCAGCAGCATGGCTGTCTTCCCTCCCATGCTGTGGCCAACGACGGCGCAGGGCACCAGGCCCAGCTGAGGCAGAAGTTCCTGCAGGTCCTGGCTCATGATCTCGTAGCTCATGTCTGGGCTGTGGGGGCTGTCACCGTGGTTACGAGCATCCACCGTCAGCACCTGGGGAGTGGGGTGAGACGGGGCTGCACTGATATCCCCGTTCTGGGGGTAGACAGCCAAAGGCCTTGTAGGGACAGCAGGTCAAGGGTGTAGAGAGCCTGGGGATACACCCTGCAGAGAAGGGCCCAGTTTCCAGACCTAGGAGGCCCAGATGAAGAACCTGGGGCCACTCTGCCAGAGAAGAGCAGGCCCCAGGGTTGTGACCACGTCTCTGAAGGGCTGGCCTGGTTGGGTGGCAATCTCGGAGAATGCCAGGAACGAGACTCCAGGAATTTCCAACCGTAGGAGCACAGAAGAATGGGCTGCCATGAGGTGGTGAGCTCCCGGTCATCCCTAGTGAAAAAGCAGGCCCCTTCATGGAAAGGGTGCAGGCGCCTAGGCATCGGCCAGCACCGATGGAGATCTACAACATGAATTAATGAAGATGGCAACGTGAGGGAATAAATGGAGTTGCCGTTCAGGGTCCACACTCAGAGTGAGGGATCTGGAAGTGAGCGTGAGAAGCGGGACCCCCTGCCCTGCCTCCTCCCAGGCCCCGCCCACTCCCGCCCAGCCCCAAAGGAGCCCCGCCCACTCGGAAGCTCACCCTACGGCCTGTCTGCTGGGCCAAGATCTTGGCGATGGAGCTGAAGTTAGTTTTGCTGCCGAAGAGCCCGTGCAAAAAGACGACGGCCGGGAGGGCTGCCTCCCCGTCCAGAAGCCTGTAGGAAAGCGGAAGCGGCCTGGCAGGGGAAGGATCGGGGTCAGGGTCTGAGCCGGCGGAGACGGGGAAAGGGGTAGGGGGAAAGGGCTTTGGGGGAGAGGCCTGGGAGGTAACGGGCCCAAGGGGAGGAGATGGGGCCGTCGGGGCCCGGCAGGGAAAGGAGGACAGAGGATGGCCTCCCGCCCGGTGCCCTTGACTGACCTCGGCTCGGCGCCCCCTCGGCCGCCGCTGCTGCTGCTGGGTGCGACAGGCACCCTCGCGAAGCTAGGGCCGTGGGGGCCGAGCCCCTCACGCGGGAGTCTCCAGGCTCGGGTCCAGCGGAGCATGCTTGCAAGCTGTTGGCCCGCTCGCATCTCACAAGGTACGTCCTGCCCACGCTCCTTCTCCCGCTCTCGCTAGGAGCCCCGCCCATTTCCGTCTTCAGCCCCGCCCAGTTCCGACATGAACCCCGCCCTCTCCCCGCCCCCATCGCGGGATTCTCCGCCCTCGGTCCCGTTTCCTTACGTATCCCCGAGAACAGTCCGGCCCCGCCTCCATCCCCGCCCCTTACGCCATTACGTAATCCCCGCAGGCCTTGCGCCAGTCGCGGTGAGCGCTGCACCTGGCCTCGCCCTAGGCTGGGCAACCCGAGGTGCTTGCCCCTCCCCTCGCGAAGCGCCGCTGTGCGTAGAATCTGGGAATTCGGTGTGCGCCGCTCTGTGCGTGCTCGGTTCTGGGTTGCAGCTTAGGGCTCGGTTCCCGCCCCGCACCTGCCATCGCTCACTGACCTGGGTGGCTGCCATCGTTTCTGTGCCGCCAGCGGGGGCGAGCGGCGCCAGGGTGGCTCTGGGCGGCGGAGCGCCAGTGTGGTGGCGCCGTGCTCCACTGCCGGGGGCCCGGGCAGGTTGGGTGGAGCACGGGCACCCACCCATCCTGGAGTCTTCGATCTAGAAGGAGCTCGGGGGCACTCTAGAACTCTTCCCCAAGCCCCTTCGTCCCTTTTACATTTGGGGAAGCCTCCCCGAGTCTGATCCCACCTGCTTTTCCGCCCATACTCCCCATTCTCATACTCCCCTTTCAGGCACCCTGCCTTTCAAGGTCTTCTCCATACCCCACCTCCTCCTGCTGGGGTGCTGTCTGTCTTCCAGATGGCCAGTTGCCCGAGTCCTATACTTTTTTTTGGTGGGGGGTTCTTACCCTCGCCCAGGCCGGAGTGCAGTGACGCGACCGTAGCTCACTACAGCCTCGACCTCCTGGGCTCAAGCGAGCCTCTCGCCTTTGCCTCCCGAGAATCTGGGACTACAGACGCAGACTAATTTTAACTTTTTTTTTTTTTTTTTTTACAGAATCATGGTTACAATTTTTTTTTTAGGCCGGGCACGGTGGCTCACGCCTGTAATCCCGGCACTTTGGGAGGCTGAGGCAGGCAGATCACCTGAGGCCAGGAGTTCGAGACCACCCTAGCCAACATGGTGAAACCCCGTCTTTACTAAAAATTCAAAAATTAGCTGGGCGTGGTGGCGGGTGCCTGTAATCCCAGCTACTCAGGAGGCTAAGGCAGGAGAATCGCTTAAACTCAGGAGGCAGAGGTTGCAGTGGGTGGAAATCATGCCACTGCACACCAGCCTCCTGGATGGAGACAGACTCTGTTTCAAAAAAACAAAAAATTGCCATGGGTGGTGGCACGGCCCTGTAATCCCAGCTACTGGGGAGGCTGAGGCAGGAGAATCGTGTGAACTTGGGAGATGGAGGTTGCAGTGAGCCGAGATCTTGCCACTGCATTCCAGCCTCAGTGACAGAGCAAGACTCCATCTCAAAAAAAAAAAAAAATTTTTTTTTAAATAGAAGCAGGTGCTTGCTATGTTGCCCAGGCTGGTCTCGAACTCCTGGGCTCAAAGTGCTGAGATTACAGGCATGAGCCACCACACCTGGCCCAACAAAATTTTTTTTAGAGAAGGGGTCTTGCTACCTTGCTCAAGCTGGTCTCCAGCTCCTGGCGTCAAGCGACCCTCCCATCTCAGGTATATGGCTTTTATTTTATTTTTTCTGAGACAGGGTTTCACTGCGTCACCCAGGCTGGAGTGCAGTGGCACAATCACGGCTCACTGCAACCTCTTCCCCCCGGGCCCAAGCAATCTTCCTGCCTCAGCCTCCCGAGTAGCTGGGACCACAGATGTGCACCACCATGTCTGGCTAATTTTTTTCTGTTTTGTAGAGATAGGGTTTTACTATGTTCTAGGCATAGCAAGGGGACAGTTTCAGGCTGGTCTGGAACTCCCAGACTCAACTGATCCTCCCACCTCAACCCCCTGAGTAGCTGGAACTACAGGTTTGCGCCACCATGCCTGGCCTCAGCTATAGGCCTTTTAAGGCCTTGTATAACTAACTGCTGCCTCTTCCTCAAGCTTTCCCAGACTTTCAGAGTTAAAACTAATCTCTTTGATCGAATGTTCTCGAAGCATTTCTCAGAGGCTACTGTGTAGTATCATAGCAGCGGCCTTCCCTGTGTGTGTCCACAGCGGGAGCTATGTCTTGTTCATCTGGTGCAAAGTGGTAATAGTCATCGAGAGCTTCAGAGTGCTGGTAAATGCTTATGTGAAAGTTGTGTGGGTGGCTGGGTTAGTGGCCCTCCCGGATATGACATCTGGGCCAGCTAGTTTTACCCTGGCCCCTCCCCCACCTCCTTAGGGCGGTCCATGACCTACAGGATGAGTCCTCTTTTTTAAAAAAATTAATTAATTATTATTAATATTATTTTTTGAGATGGAGTTTTGCTCTTGTTGCCCAGGCTGGAGTGCAATGGTGCGATCTTGGCTCACCACAACCTCCACCTCCTGGGTTCAAGCGAGTCTCCTGCCTCAGCCTCCCAAGTAGCTAGGATTACAGGCATGCGCCACTACGCCCAGCTAATTTTGTATTTTTAGTAGAGACGGGGTTTCTCCATGTTGGCCAGGCTGGTTCAAACTCCTGACCTCAGGTGATCCGCCTGCCTCGGCCTTCCAAAATGCTGGGATTACAGGTGTGAGCCACTGCACCTGGCCATTAATTTTTTTTTTTTTTTTTTGAGACAGGGTCTGGCTCTGTCACCCAGGCTGGAACCTGGCTCACTGCAACCTCTGCCTCCCGGGTTCAAGCAGTTCTCATGCCTTAGCCTCCCGAGTAGCTGGGACTACAGGCGCGCACCACCACACCTGGCTGATTTTTTTCTGTTTTTGGCAGAGACAGGGTTTCACCATGCTGGCCAAGCTGAGGATGTGTCCTAACTCTGTGAAGCTCCATCTCCTGCTTAATGAGACCCTGAGGTGTTTGGTTCTAATCTGAGGAGGGCTGAGGTCACCGAGGACTCTAAGCACACCAGGTGGTGTGATCATGTTTCCCCGCATAGTAATTAGGGGAGTGATGAGGACATCTGAGCCCTGGATGGGGGCTGGTCCCAGGCCTGGGAGGGGTCCTTGGAGGGTGTTTTTCTAGAGTTGGTGGGTGAAGGGCGTGGGGGTTGAAGATTCAGAACAATAGTATTTCAAAGGTGCTTTTTTTTGTTTGTTCGTTTTGAGACAGTGTCTCTCTGTTGCCTATGCTGGAGCGTAGTGGGACAATCTCAGCTCTCTGCAACCTCTACCTCCCGGGTTCAAGCGATTCTCTTTTGCAGCCTCCCAAGTAGCTGGGATTACATGTATGCGCCACCATGCCCGGCTAATTTTTTGTATTTTTAGTAGAGACTGGGTTTCACCGTGTTGGGCAGGCTGGTCTCGAACTCTTGACCTCAGGTGATCCTCCTGCCTCGACCTCCCAAAGTGCTGGGATTACAGGCATGAGCCACTGTGCCTGGCCTCAAAGGTGCTTTCAAATTGATCCCTGCCACACACCCCACCCTCCACCAGGTAATCTCAGCCTGGCCCAAGAGCCCCACATCTAGGGGCAGAAGCAGCCTTGAGATATTTACTCAGAGTCCTGGGCCCCAGCCCTGATCAGGTGGCTGGTGAAGGCAAGCAGAAAAACCAGTTGGTTTGATGTTTCCACTTGAACATTCCAGAGAAAGTGGTAGGGACAGGGGAGGGGTCGTTGCTACCTGGGAAGGGATCTGGGGGTGGTGTCATCTTGGGGGCTGCCCAGCCCTCTCAGCTTGTTAGGAACAGGCCAGGAAGTGTGCTGTTGGTTGGCGAAGGCCTCCTTCTAGGGGAGGCCAGAGGGGAGGCCTTCCGGAGCCCCTGCCATGCGGAGGTGAAGGTGGGAGGTGAAATGGACTATCGCTCTTTGGAGGTCGAGTGTACACTGCCCCATCCGTGCAACCAGCCTTCCTGTAAAGTGGGAGGGTGCCGTCCTTATTCTGCTGATGAGGAAAGAGAGGCTTGGACGGCGAAGTAACCCAGCTCCATGTCACTCAGCCGGTGCACGGCCCGGATTCTTTCCTTCACTGACTCCTAACGCAGTGCTCTGTGTATTTTGTCACCACCCTTCAGGCTGTGGGGACCAAGGGCCGAAGGGGTGCGGCCTGAGGCTGCCGGGACACTGTTCCTAGGTGGCGCGGTGGCATTGAATGGGTTAAGGAGGGGAGGTGGCGGGTGTCCCTTAACCGCACCTGGCCTAGTATCGGTCACGTGGCCAGGGTTTCACCTGCCCCGCTGAGCAGGGACAATCGGGCTGCTTGTTTTGTGGCCGGTCGCCATGGTGACAGCAGCGTGCCAGGGGAGGTCATGGGGCAAATTCCTGCTGGCTGGCCAGGTGGGGCAGGAGTGTCAGCTGTGCTGGCACCAGTCGGGGCTTCCCGGAAGACCCCTGGAGTTTTCCCGTGGGGCTGTCCCTAGGGGGCCCCTATGTGACTCCCCTCAAAAACTCCTCCCATCTCAACCCCCACATCAGCCCAGCTTCTCTCCTCCCAGATTTTGAACCTGTATTAAGCAGCCGGGATTTTCATATACATTATTTGGTTTAATCCGCCCAGCAACCTTTCCCACGTGGGAATGGTAATCCCTGCAGGTCGGCTGCCGGCTGCGCCTCCCCTACGACTCACCCAACACTTTGAGAACAGTGGCTCCTTCCTGCCCTGCTTCAACAAGCCCAGATCCATTAGAGCCTCTCACTGTGCGCCAAGCACCTTCCTAGACGCAGCCACGAACAAAACAACAAATTAATCAATCTCACAACAAAGGATTATGTCCAAGTATTTATTTTCTTCGGAACAGGTTAGGTTGGCCCCAGTCATCCAGAGAAGGTGGGGATGGCACAGGATCAGGCCAGGGCTCTGGTATCCAGAACATCTCCACGAGCTCTCTCTGCCACCTCCCTGCCTCACCCACACCTGCTGCCCACCAAGCCTTCCCACGGATTGTCCACAGATTCCCACCAGCTGCACAGATTCTCCTGCTTCCAGTCACGCCTCCCTCTGCTCCCTAATCTCCAACAGGCCCTGCTGACAGTAACAGTTGTCAATTTTTTTTTTTTTGAGACGGAATCTTGCTCTGTTGTCCAGGCTGGAGTGCAGTGGCATGATCTTGGCTCACTGCAACCTCCACCTCCCAGGTTCAAGCGATTCTCCTGCCTTAGCCTTCAGAGTAGCTGGGATTACCGGCACACACCACTACGCCTGGCTAATTTTTGTATTTTTGGTAGAGACGGGGTTTCACTGTGTTGGCCAGGCTGGTCTCAAACTCCTGACCTCAGGTGATCCACCCGCCTCGTCCTCCCAAAGTGCTGGGATTACAGGCGTGAGCCATTGTGCCCCACTGGTTGTCAACTATTTTTTTCTGCCTCCTGATTCTGTGGAAGACCGAGTGTCTCCCAGGAACAGTCTCATCACATGTACAGATTCTTTCTTTTTTCTTTTTTATTAAGACGGGGTCTGGCTATTGTTGCCCAGGCTGGTCTCAAACTCCTGGGCTCAAATGATCCTCCTGCCTCCGCCTTCCTAAGTGCTGGGATTACAGGTGTGATTCTTAAAGTGGCAGGGTGAGGACACCTTCCTTTTTGGAATGAATGGAGGATGGTGAGAGAGTCTGTGTATTTTGACACCCAGCAACCTCTACCCCACTTGCCTGCAGGATACAGCTCAGTCTCCTCTGTCTGCATTTTGGTGTCTTTATTTTTTTTACTTGTTTGTTTATTTATTTATTTTTATTATTTTTATGAGGCAGAGTCTCGCTCTGTCCCCCAGGCTGGAGTGCGGTGGCGCGATCTCGGCTCACTGCAAGCTCCACCTCCCGGGTTCACGCCATTCTCCTGCCTCAACCTCTCGAGTAGCTGGGACTACAGGTGCCCGCCACCACGCCTGGCTAATTTTTTGTATTTTTAGTAGAGATGGGGTTTCACCATGTTAGCCAGGGTGGTTTCGATCTCCTGACCTCGTGATCCACCCGCCTCGGCCTCCCGAAGTGCTGGGATTACAGGCGTGAGCCACTGCGCCCGGCCTTTATTTATTTATTTTGAGACGAAGTTTCACTCTGTCGCCCAAGCTGGAGTGCAATGGCACGATCTCAGCTCACTGCAACTTCTGCCTCCTGGGTTCCAGTGATTCTCCTGCCTCAGCCTCCTGAGTAGCTGGGACTACAGGCATGCGCCACCATGCCTGGCTAATTTTTGTATTTTTAGTAGAGATGGGGTTTCACTATGTTGGCCAGCCTGGTCTCGAACTCCTGACCTCGTGATCCATCTGCCTTGGCCTTCCAAAGTGCTGGGATTACAGGAGTAAGCCACTGCGCCTGGCCCTGGTGTCTTTATTTTTTTGAGACGGAGTCTCGCTCTGTTGCCCAGGCTGGAATGCAGTGGTGCAATCTCAGCTCAGTGCAATCTCTGCCTCTCAGATTCAAATGATGCTCTTGCCTCAGCCTCCTGAGTAGCTGGGACCACAGGCATGCGCCACCACACCCAGCTAATTTTTTTGTATTTTTAGTAGAGATATGGTTTCACCATGTTGGTCAGGATGGTCTCCATCTCTTGACCTCGTGATCCGCCCGCCTCGGCCTCCCTCCCGAAGTGCTGGGATTACAGGCGTGAACCACAGCGCCCCACAGGTTCTGTTTATTTTTATCCCTTAAATAGCTCTGATTGCTTTTTAAATTTTATTTATTTATTTATTTAGAGATAGAGTCTCACTCTGTTGTCCAGGCTGGAGTGCAGTGGTGAAATCTTGGCTCACTGCAACCTCTGCCTCCTGGGTTCAAATGATTATCTCGTGCCTCAGCCTCCCAAGTAACTGGGATTACAGGTGTGTGCCACCACACCTGGCTTATTTTAGTATTTTTAGTAGAGCTGGGGTTTCACCATGTTGGCCAGGCTGGTCTCGAACTCCTGACCTCAGATAATCTGCCTGCCTCCGCTTCCCAAAGTGCTGGGATTACAGGTGTGAGCCACCACGCCTGGCCTAATTTTTAATTTAATTTTAATTTTATTATTACTTTTTGAGACAGGGTCTCTTTTGCCCATTTTTATTTTTTTATTATTTTTTGAGACAGAGTCTCACTCTGTTGCCGAGGCTGGAGTGCAGTGGTGCAGTATTAGCCACTGCAACCTCAACTTCCTTGGCTCAGGTGATCCTTCCACCACAGTCTCCCCAGTAGCTGGGACCAGAGGCACGTGCCACCTTGCCTGGCTAATTTTTGTATTTTTGGTAGAGATGGGGTTTCGCCATGTATCCTAGGCTGGTCTCAAACTCCTGGGCTCAACTGAGCCTCTGGCCTCAGCCTCCTGAAGTGCTGGGATTACAGTCCTGAGCCACCGGGCCGGGCCAAGCCCTGATTTCTCTCCAGCACCCTCCATCTCTAGGGCCCTATCTCTCCTCTGCCTTGCTGCCTCCTCCTGGACTTGTCCATTTTGGCCCCTCCAGACATTTCCCTCCCTGGTCATCAGCATGATCTTTTAACAACATAAAATATGCTTCTATGTTAATCTATTTTCTTCTTTTGTACATTTTCCTATTTTTCTGGGTTGTGGGTTGTGGGTTCTGGGCTCATTGCCCCGGGGGATGCATACGGCTGGACCTAAGAGTGGAAAAGCTGGTTTATATGTTTCAAAAGCTGAAGTCCTTAAGGGAAGGGAATGCCTCAGCAGAGACAGTATCTTGGCCAAGAATGGAAGGAAGGTCTGCCACCTGCTTCTTAGCAGGGTCCCCAGAGAAGAATGGGTCATGAGTCTGCCAGGCCGGCAGGACCATAAGCAGCTTGCAAAATATTCCTCTGTTTCCCAGGTTCAGAGCAGACACAGTGCAGCCTGCAGAACTGGAGGGGCTGTTGACACAGGATGATGGATGTCTTGTCATTGCTGCTTGAGGGCTGGATGCTGTACAACTCCCTGCAGCCTCCCTCCTCTCTAAGCAAATCTGGCCCTGTTGAGTATCCAGAAATTGTGGCCCAGTCTCAGGAGGACTGAGGTTAAACTTGTTTCCAGGCCGGCTGTGATGGTCATGTCTGTAATCCTAGCACTTTGGGAGGCTGAGGCAGGCAGATCACTTGAGGTCAGGAGTTTGAGACCAGCCTGCCCAACATGGTGAAACCCCGTCTCTACTAAAAATACAAAAATTAGCCAGTGTGGTGGCACACACCTGTAATCCTAGCTACTTGGGAGGCTAAGGCAGGAGAATTGCTTAAATCTGAGACGTGGAGGTTGCAGTGAGCCGAGAGTGAGTCACTGCACTCCAGCCTGGGTGACAGAGCAAGACTCCATCTCAAAAAAAAAAAAATTGTTTCCAGCTGCTTCTGTAGAATAGAGCATTGAGGATGGACACTAAGATGAATTACAGAAAATAATGTCATTGCACATTTAAGTTTGTTATTGACATTTGGTAACTGCTAGAATGCCATACATATTGGTCTACAACCAACTGACTTTTCTTTCTTTCTTTTTTTTTTTGAGACAGGGTCTGGCTCTGTTGCCCAGGCTGGAGTGCAGTGGCAGGATCTCGGCTCACTGCAACCTCTGCCTCCCGGACTCAAGAGGTCCTCCCACCTCAGCCTCCTAAGTAGCTGGACTACAGGCACATGCCACTACACCTGGCTAATTTTTTTTGTTTGAGAGCCCAGAAAAACAGGAAAGCCTACAAAAAAACAAAATAGATTAACATAGAAGCATATTTTATGTTGTTAAAAGATCATGCTGATGACCAGGGAGGGAAATGTCTGGAGGGGCCAAAATGGACACATCCAGGAGGAGGCAACAATACTCGCTCTATCACCCAGGCTGGAATGCAGTGGTGCGATCTCGGCTCACTGCAGCTTCTGCCTCCCGAGTTCAAGCAATTCTCCTGCCTCAGCCTCCCAAGTAACTGGGATTACAGGTGTGTGCCACCACACCCAGCCTAATTTTTGTATTTTTTTGTGGAGACGGGGTTTCACCACATTACCCAGGTTGGTCTCAAACTTCTGAGCTCAAGTGATCCTCCTGCCTCAGCCTCCCAAAGTGTTTACAGGTGTGAGCCACCGAACCCAGCCTCTTTTTTTTTTCTTTTTCTTTTTCTTTTTCTTTTCTTTCTTTCTTTCTTTCTTCTTTTTTTTTTTTTTTTTTAAAGAGACAGGGTCTTGCACTGTCATATCCAGGCTGGAATGTGAAGTGCATTAAAACAATCATAGCTCATTATAGCCTCCAACTTCCTGGCTCAAGTGATTCTCCTGCCTTAGCCTCCTGAATAGCTGGGACTACAGGTGTGTACCACCATACTGGCTAATTTTACATATTTATTTATTTTAGTTTTAGAGATGGGGGTCTCACTATGTTGCCCAGTCTGGCCTTGAACTCCTGGCTCAAACAATCTTCTCTCCTTAGCCTCTGGACTAGATGGGACTACAGGTGTGCACCACTGTGATTTACATTTTTATTTATTTTCATTTTTATTTTTGAGTTGGAGTTTTGCTCTTGTCACCCAGGCTGGAGTGCAATGGTGCAATTTCGGCTCACTGCAATCTCCACTTCCTAGGTTCAAGTGATTCTCCTGCCTCAGCCTCCTGAGTAGCTGGGACTATAGGTGTGAGCCACCACACCTAGCTAATTTTTTGTATTTTTGGTAGAAATGGGGTTTCACCATGTTGGCCAGGCTGGTCTCAAACTCCTGACCTCAAGTGATCTGCCTGCCTCGGCCTCCCAAAGTGCTGGGATTACAGGCGTGAGCCACCATGCCCAGCCGATTTACTTTTTTTGTTTTTTTTGAGATGGAGCCTCGCTCTGTCTCCCAGGCTGGAGTGCACTGGCACCATCTCAGCTCACTGCAACCTCCACCTCCCAGGTTGAAGCAGTTCTCTGCCTCGGTCTCCCGAGTAGCTGGGATTACAGGCTCCCGGCTAATTTTTGTATTTTTAGTAGAGACGAGATTTCACCATCTTGGCCAGGCTGGTCTTGAACTCCTGACCTCATGTGATCTGCATGCCTCAGTCTCCCAAAGTACTGGGATTACAGGCGTGAGCCACCATGCCCTGCCCGGTTTACTTTTTTTTTTTTTTTTTTGAGGCGGAGTCTCGCTCTGTCGCCCAGGCTGGAGTGCAGTGGTGCGATCTTGGCTCACTGCAAGCTCCGCCTCCTGGATTCACGCCATTCTCCTGCCTCAGCCTCCCGAGTAGCTGGGACTACAGGTGCCCACCACCATGCCCGGCTAATTTTTTGTAGTTTTGGTAGAGACGGGGTTTCACCATGTTAGCCAGGATGGCCTCGATTTCCTGACCTCGTGATCCGCCCGCCTTGGCCTCCCAAAGTGCTGGGATTACAGGTGTGAGCCACTGCGCCCGGCCCCGATTTACATTTTTAAAGGACTGTTTGGCTGTGTAGAAGAAGGTGTGAGGCAGATTAGAGGGGAAGCGGAGGAGAGGCGGCAAAATCAGGAAGCTATTGCAGACATTCAACTGAGGCATGATGGCCACATGACTGGAAGGTGGCTGTGGAAGTAGAGAAAGAAGGATACATTTGGGATGTATTTTGGAGTTGGAATCAACAGGATTTGATGAGGAATGGGATGGGGAGGGGGGAAGATGGTGGTGAGGGAGAGGAGAACACCGAGGACAACTCCCAGGTTTCTGGATTGAACATGTAGGTGGCGAGTAGTTGTGCTATTTACTGAGATGGGGAAGGTGGGTTTTGTTTGTTCGTTTTTGTCCACTCTATAGGGTGCGAGTAAGGAGACTCTAGAGTGTCCACTTGGGACATTCTAGCAGTTACCGAATGTCAGTAACAAACTTAGATGTGCAATGAAATTATTTTCTGTAATTCTTAATTCTGTAATCTTAGCTTTCACCCCAGTGCTGTAGGGGGCCTGCCCCTCCACACCTGTGGGTATTTCTCATCAGGTGGGACGAGAGACTGAGAAAAGAAATAAGACAGAGACAAAGTAGAGAGAAAGAACAGTGGGTCCAGGGGACCAGCGCTCAGCATACGGAGGACCCGCACCGGCACTGGTCTCTGAGTTCCCTCAGTATTTATTGATTACTATTTTCACTATCTCGGCAAGGGGAATGCAGCAGGAGAACAGGGTGATAGTGGGGAGAAGGTCAGCAGGAAAACATGTGAGCAAAGGAATCTATGTCACAAATAAGTTCAAGGGAAGGTACTGTGTCTGGATGTGTACATAGGCCAGATTTATGCTTCTCTCCACCCAAACAGCTCAGTGCAGTAAAAAATAACAGAGCAGCATTGCCGCCAGCATATCTTGCCTCCAGCCACAGGGCGGTTTTCTCCTATCTCAGAATAGAACAAATGTACGATCGGGTTTTACACCGAGACATTCCGTTTCCAGGGACAAGCAAGAGACAGGCCTTCCTCTTATCTCAACCACAAGAGGCCTTCCTCTTTTACTAATCCTCCTCAGCACAGACCCTTTAGGGATGTTGGGCTGGGGGACAGTCAGGTCTTTCCCTTCCCACGAGGCCGTATCTCAGGCCGTCTCAGTGGAGGGAAACCTTGGACAATTCCCAGGCTTTCTCGGGCAGAGGTCCTTGCGGCTTTCCGCAGTGCATTGTGCCCTTGGTTAATCGAGACTGGAGAATGGTGATGACTTTTACCAAGCATACTGCCTGTAAACATATTGTTAACAAGGCACATCCTGCACAGCCCTAGATCCCTTAAACCTTGATGCCATACAGCACATGTTTCTGTGAGCACAGGGTCGGGGCTAAAGTTACGGATTAACAGCATCTCAAGGCAAATTAGTACAGATCAAAATGGAGTTTCTTACATCTTCCTTTTCTACATAAACACAGTAACAGTCGGATCTCTCTTTCTTTTCCCTATACAAGGCTCTATATGTTTGAGATGCCCCTGAGATATTAGAACAGTTAACACTTATGGAATGCTTAACAAATGCCAAGTACTGTTCTTGTTACCAAAACAGCAGGGGTTCAGGCGAGGTCCTGCTGCTTGCCGCACAGAAAGCCAATCACTGCGACGATTGTTGCCAAGGAAGAAGGCTTTAATTGGGTACTGTGGCTGAGATGGGAGATTGGTCTCAAATCCGTCTCCCTGATCCACTGAAGTTAGGGTCTTATATAGCAGGGAACAAATGTAACCATGTATAGGAAAACAGGAACTCAGGGGAAGGGTAAGGAAGCAATCATGATGAATGAGGGGCCTGGCAGTTCATTGTCTAGATGCCATGATCTGGTGAGTTTCAGTTCTTTCATACTTTTTGAGAGGCCTGACGGTCATTTCCTGAAGAAACTCAGATCAAGTAAACGTAAGTTTCAAGCTTTAAGACCAGAAGGGTTGACCGGCACCATGGCTCATGCCTGTAATCCCAGCACTTTGGGAGGCTGAGGCAAGTGGATTGCTTGAGGTCAGGAGTTTAAGACCAGCCTGGCCGACATGGTGAAACCCCGTCTCTACTAAAAATACAAAAATTAGTTGGGTGTGGTGGTGGGTGCCTGAAATCCCAGCTACTCAGGAGGCTGAGGTGGGAGAATCGCTTGAACCCGGGAGGTGGAGGTTGCAGTCAGCCAAGATCGTGCCATTGCACTCCAGCCTGGGCGACAAGAGTGAAACTCCGTATTAAACAAACGAACAAGCAAGAAGACAAAGTACTAGGATTATAGGCCTGAGCCAACACTATGTCTGGCTTATCTAAGATTTTCACAGCTAGAGAGAAGTTAATGCCTGGCTTCGAAGCTTCAAAGGACAGGCTGACTCTTGTTCGGGGTAATGCAGCTGGTGACTTGAAGTTAAAGCCAATGCTCCTTTGCCATTCTGAAAATCCGAGGGCCCTTAAGAATTACATTAAATCGGCCAGGTGCGGTGGCTCACCCACTTTGGGAGGCTGAGGTGGGCAGATCACCTGAGGTCAGGAGTTTGAGACCAGCCTGACCAATATGATGAAACCCCGTCTCTACTAAAAATACAAAAATTAGCCAGGTGTGGTGGCGGGCACCTGTAATCCAAGCTACTAGGGAGGCTGGGACGGGAGAATCGCTTGAAACCGGGAAGTGGAGGTTGCAGTGAGCCGAGATCACGCCACTGCACTCCAGCCTGGGCAACAAGAACGAAACTGTCTCAAAAAAAAAAAAAAAAAAGAAAGAAAGAAAAAAAAGAATTACATTAAATCGACTCTGCCTATGCTCTAGAAATGGAACAACAAAGCTTAGGTGACTGCACGTCTGTTTACAAGACAGTTTGCTGAATATTTCCACTGTTGACACCTCCTGCTCAGAAAAAAGATTCTGTTCAAAATATTATTGCTCATTGACAATGCACCTGGTCACCCAAGAGCTCTGCTGAAGATGTACAAAGAGATTAATGTTGTTTTCATGGCTGCTAATAAAACATCCATTCTGCTGTTCATGGATCAAGGAGTAATTTAGACTTTTAAGTCTTATTATTTAAGAAATACATTTTGTGAGGCTGTAGCTGCCATAGATAGTGATTCCTCTGATGGATATGGGCAAGGTAAATTGAAAACCTTCTGGAAAGAATTCGCCACTCTGGATGCCATTAAGAACATTCAGGGTTCATGGGAGGAGGTGAAAATATCCACATTAGCAGGAGTTTAGAAGAAGTGAATTCCACCCTCGTGGATAACTTTGAGTAGTTCAAGACTTCAGTGGAGGAAGGAATTGCCGATGTGGTGGAAATAACAAAAGAACTAGAATTAGAAGCGGAGTGTGAAGATGGGACTGAATTGCTACAATCTCATGATCAAACTTGAACAGATGACGAGTTGCTTCTTTGTTATGTCTTGTTTTTTTTTTTGAGACACAGTCTTGCTCTGTCGCCCAGGCTGGAGTGCAGTGGTGTGATCTTGGCTCACTGCAACCTCCGCCTCGTGGGTTCAAGAGACCCTCATGCTTCAGCCTGTTGAGTAGCTGGGATCACAGCTGTGTACCACCACGCCCTGCTACTCTTTGTATTTTTTCTTTTTTTTTTTTAGAGAGGGGGCTTCGCCTTGTTGGCTAGCCTGGTCTCGAACTCCTGGTCTCAAGTGATCCGCCCGCCTTGGCCTCCCAAAGTGCTGGGATTACAGGCGTGAGCCACTGTGCCTGGAAAGGGTTGCTTCTTATGATGAGCAAAGAAAGTGGTTTCTTTTTTTTTTTTTTTTTTTGAGACAGAGTCTTGCTCTTTCACCCAGGCTGGAGTGCAATGGTGCCGTCTGGGCTCATTGCAACCTCTGCCTCCCAGGTTCAAGCGATTCTCCTGCCTCAGCCTCACAAGTAGCTGGGACTACAGGCACGTGCCACCACGCCCAGCTAATTTTTGTATTTTTAGTACAGATGGGGTTTCACCATGTTGGCCAGGGTGCTCTCAAACTCCTGACCTCAAGTGATCCGCCTGCCTCAGCCTCCCAAATTGCTGGGATTACAGGCGTGAGCCACCGCGCCCAGCCAGAAAGTGGTTTCTTGAGATGGAAACTACTCCTGGTGAAGATCGTGTGAACACTGTTGAAATGACAACAAAGGATTTATAATATCCCATAAACTTGTTTGATCAGCCATCTAAGTTTTATAGTTTTAGATCTTCAGGTCTTTGATCCATTTTGAGTAAATTTTTTTATATGGTGTTAAGGATCCAACTTCATTTTTTTGCATGCGAATATCCAGTTTTCCCAGCATTATCTGTGAAAAGATTGCCCTTTCCTCACTGAATGGTTTTGATATCCTTATTGAAAATTATTTGACCTCATATACGAGTGTTTATTTCTGAGCTTTTTATTCTATTCCATTGGTCTGTATGTCTGTCTTCATGCCAGTACCACTGTTTTGATTACTGTAGCTTTGTAGTAAGTTTTGAAAGCAGAAAGTATGAGTCCTCCAACTTTGTTCTTTTTTTTTTTTTTTTGAGACAGAGTCTCACTGTCACCCAGGCTGGAGTGCAGTGGCACGATCTCAGCTCACTGCAACCTCCACCTCCCAAGTTCAAATGATTCTTGTTCCTCAGCCTTCTCAGTAGCTGGGATTACAGGCTCGCGCCACCATGCCTGTCTAATTTTTGTATTTTTAGTAGAGACGGTGTTTCACCATGTTGGCCGGGCTGGTCTTGAGCTCCTGACCTCAGGTGATCCGCCCGCCTCGACCTCCCAAAGTGCTGGGATTACAGGCGTGAGCCACCGTGCCTGGCCTCTTACTGTTTCTGGATATGAATTTCCTGCTTCAACCAGGTCAACCTTTGGTCACTGTTGTGCATATCATTTTTCTGCCCACCTCCTTGCTCTTGCACATCAGTGAATCCTGCCTGGGAAGTCTTCCCCTCTTAGCTCTGCCCATCTCAAACTTACTTATTTAAGACTCAGAAGCCTACTTATAGGTTGGGCATGGTGGCTCACGCTTGTAATTCCAGCATTTTGGGAGGCTGAGATGGGCGGATCACTTGAGCCCAGGAGTTCCAGACCAGCCTGGGCAATATGACAAAACCCTGTCTCTATTTAAAAAAAGAAATTTAGGCCAGGAGCAGTGGCTCACGCCTGTAATCCCAGCACTTTGGGAGGCCGAGGTGGGTGGATCACAAGGTCAGGAGACTGAGACCATCCTGGCTAACATGGTGAAACCCCGTCTTTACTAAAAATACAAAAAAATTTAGCCGGGTGTGGTGGTGGGCGCCTGTAGTCCCAGCTACTTGGGAGGCTGAGGCAGGAGGATGGCGTGAACCCGGGAGGCAGAGCTTGCAGTGAGCCGAGATCACGCCACTGCACTCCAGCCTGGGAGACAGAGCGACACACTGTCTCAAAAAAAAAAAAAAAAAGGAAGTTTAATTAAAAAACAGCCCTGCAGCACTATTTACAATAGCAAAGGCATGGAATCAACCTAAATGCCCATCAGTGATAGACTGGATAAAGAAAATGTGGTACATATACACCATGGAGTACTATGCAGCCATAAAAAATGAGATAATGTCTTTTTCAGGAACGTGGATGGAGTTTGAGGCTACTATCCTTTGCAAACTAACACAGGAACAGAAAACCAAATAGCATATGTTCTTGCTTATAAGTGGGAGCTAAATGATAAGAACTTATGAACAGAAAGAGGGAAACAACAGACACTGGGGTCTACTTGAGGGTGAGGGTGGGAGGAGGGAGAGGAGCAGAAAAGATAACTATTGGGTACTGGGCTTACTTGGGTGATGAAATAATCTGTTCAACAAACTCCTGTGACACGTGTTTACCTATGTAACAAACCTTCATATGTATCCCCAAACCTAAAATAAAAGTTAATTAAAAAACCCGGCCGGGCGCGGTGGCTCACGCTTGTAATCCCAGCACTTTGGGAGGCCGAGGCGGGCGGATCACGAGGTCAGGAGATCGAGACCACGGCGAAACCCCGTCTCTACTAAAAATACAAAAAATTAGCCAGGCGTGGTGGCGGGCGCCTGTAGTCTCAGCTACTCGGAGAGGCTGAGGCAGGAGAATGGCGTGAACCCGGGAGGCGGAGCTTGCAGTGAGCCAAGATTGCGCCACTGCACTCCAGCCTGGGCGACAGAGCGAGACTCCGTCTCAAAAAAAAAACAAAACAAAACAAAACAAAAAAAAACCCAACCAAAAACTGGCCGGGTGTGGTGGCTCACGGCTGTAATCCCAGCACTTTGGGAGGCCGAGGTGAGCAGATCACTTGAGGTTAGGAGTTTGAGAGTAGACAGGCCAACATGGTGATACACCATCTCTACTAAAAATACAAAAAGTTTGGTTGGGGATGGTGGCTCACGCCTCTAATCCCAGCACTTTGGGAGACTGAGGCAGGAGGATCACCTGAGGTCAGGAATTTGAGACCGGCCTGGCCAACATGGCAAAACGCCGTCTCTACTAAAATTACAAAAATTAGTCAGGTGTGCTGGTGGGTGCCTGTAATCATAGCTACTTGGGAGCCTGAGGCAACAGAGTTGCTTGAATCTGGGAGGTGGAGGTTGCAGTGAACCGAGATCGTGCCATTGCACTCCAGCCTGGGTGACAAGAGGTAAACTCCATCTCAAAAAAACAAAAACAAAAAAACCCCCCAAAATTAGCTGGGCATGGGGGTGGGCACCTGTAATCCCAGCTACTTGAGAGGCTGAGGCAGAACCTGGGAGGCAGAGATTGCAGTGAGCCGAGATCGCACCACTGCATCCTAGCCTGGGCCAGAGAGTGAGACTCCGTCTCAAATAAAACAACAACAACAACAAAAAACAACTAAAAAAGCCAAAACCAAAACAAAAAACCCTTACTTACTCAAGGCTCAGTCTGTGAAGTCTTTTAGACTGTTACAGCCCTCTATGACCTTTGAACTCTTCTGGAACCAATCTGCTATTCCTTGATTGCACATAAGACATGATTAATTTATTTTCCAAACTGCATGATGGGCGTGGGCCTTGTCTTCCCTTTACAGAGCATCAGCTCTGAGCAGGGCATTCTGCTAGGCTCAGGGCGTACTGAGGATGACAAGATGGTTAGGGGCTGCTCCCTGACAGAGCTGATGGTCTGGGGGTAGAGGAAAGATAAGCTAAGAGGTGATTCTGGACCAGTGTAACAAATAGCATCGTATGGTCATGGATGCAGGATGCACAAGAGTCAGGGAGCCTTTCTCAACTGAGATGTGAAATGACGTCTTTTTTTTTTTTTCTTTTTTGAGACTGAGTCTCACTCTGTCACCCAGGCAGTGCAGTGGTGCAATCTCAGCTCACTGCAACCTCCGCCTCCTGGGTTCAAGCAGTTCTCCTCCTCAGCCTCCTGAGTAGCTGGGATTACAGGCGCAAGCCACCATGCCTGGCTAATTTTTTTGTATGTTTAGTAGAGATAGGGTTTCACCATGTTGGCCAGGCTGGTATGGAACTCCTGGCCTCAAGTGATCCACCTGCCTTGGCCTTCCAAAGTGCAGGGATTACAGGCGTGAGCCACCGTACCTGGCTGAATGATTTCTTTCTTTCTTTTTTTTTTCCCGAGAAATCTTGCTCTCGCCTGGCTAGAGAGCAGTGGCGCGATTATAGCTCACTGCAGTCTTGACTTTATATGCTTAAGCGATCCTCTCACTTCAGCCTCCCAAGTAGCTAGGACTATAGGCGTGTGCCACCATGCCCAGTTAATTTTTAACATTTTTTGTAGAGATGGGGGTCTCGCTATGTTGCCCTGGCTGGTCTCAAGTGATCAACTTCTGGGCTCAAAGTGATCCTCCCACCTTGGCCCCCCAAAGCGCTTATATTACAGGCATGAAGCACCAGGCCTAGCCTATAAAGTGATCTCTAAGCTTGGCAAGTAGAGTGGGGTGAGGCTGGATAAACTGCCAAGAAGAGAGAACTTGTGGCCAGGCATGATGGCTCATGCCTGTAATCCCAGCACTTTGGGAGGCCGAGGCGGGAGGATCACCTGAGGTCAGGAGTTTGAGACCAGCCTGGCTAATATGGTGAAACCCCACTTCTACTAAAAATACAAAATTTAGCCGGACGCAGTGGCACGTGCCTATAATCCCAGCTACTCAGGAGGCTGAGGCTGGAGAATTGCTTGAACCCAGGAGGCGAAGGTTGCAGTGAGCTGAGATTGTGCCACTGCACTCCAGCCTAGGTGACAGAGCAAGACTCCGTCTCAAAAAAAAGAAGAGAGGGCCGGGCATGGTGGCTCACGCCTGTAATCCCAGCACTTTGGGAGGCTGAGACGGGCAGATCATCTGAGGTCAGGTGTTTGAGACCAGCCTGGCCAACATGGTGAAACGCCTGTCTCTACTAAAAAAATACAAAAATTAGCCGGGCGTGGTGGCATGTGCCTGTAATCCCAGCTACTCAGGAGGCTGAGGCTGGAAAATCGCTTGAACCCGGGAGGCGGAGGGTGCAGTGAGCTGAGATCGCACCACTGCACTCCAGCCTGGGCGACAGAGCAAGACTCTTTATTTTCTTTTTTTTCTAGAGACGAAGAGAGAACTTGTGCTGAAGCCTACGGTCCAGAGAGTGCAGGGAGAGTGCAGGGTTTTTGAGGAGAGAAAGGATGTCGAGTGGGGTTGGACTTGGTGGCTTGGATGTGGAAGGGCAGTTTGGGGAGCACAGGTGGAAACGGAGAGGCGCGCATGGCTTGTGCTCACGGGGGCTCCTAAGGCATGGCATGAAGTCTGAGTGGGATCTGGAGGGCCATCTGGGGGTAGAGGGCCTGAAGGATTTTAAGTAGGGGAATGACATGGTCAGACTCAGGATTGCACTGCGACTAATGGCTTGGAAAGGGGCATAGCTGGATTGGGAGTGTAGGGAGGGAGCCTGGGGACCAGAAACCCTCTCCAGGCTGTTACAGAAAGAGGGTGGTGTCCTGGCTGGAGTTGCGGCGGTGCGAGTGGAGAATAGAGGTCGATGCACCCAGACATAAAGAGAAGGTTGACAGTTTAGGGACTGGTTATTGTATTGTATTATTTTTTTATTTATTTTATTTTATTTTATTTTATTTTATTTTATTTTATTTGAGACTGAGTCTTGCTCTGTTGCCCAGGCTGGAGTGCAGTGGCGTTATCTTGGCTCACTGCAATCTCTGCCTCCCGGGTTCAAGCGATTCTCCTGCCTCAGCCTCCCAAGTAGTTGGAATTATAGGTGCGTGCCACCACACCCAGCTAATTTTTTTATTTTTAGTAGAGACAGGGTTTCACTATGTTGGTCAGGCTGGTCTCGAACTCCCGACCTCAGGTGATCCACCCGCCTCGGCCTCCCAAAGTGCTGGGATTACAGGGGTGAGCCACCGCGTCCGGCACCACCTCTTTTTTTTTTTTTTTTTAATTTTGGAGACAGGGTCTTGCTCTGTCGGCCAAGCTGGAGTTCAATGGCGTGATCACGGCTTACTGCAGCCTTGACCTCCTGTGCTCAAACAATCCTCCCACCTCAGCCTCCTGAGTAGCTGGAACTACAGGCATGCACCACAATGCCTGGCTAATTTTTGTATTTCTTATAGAGACAGAGTGTTGCTTTGTTGCCCAGGCTGGTCTTGAACTCCTGGCCTCAAGTGATCCTCCCACCTCTGCCTCCCAAAGTGCCAGGATTACAAGTGTGAACCACTGCACCTGGCCAATACCCCTTCTTTTATAGTTATGAGCTGGAGGCAGCAAGTGACTTGGTCAAGGTCCCGCAGTGGGCACCGGGCGCCCATGCTCTCGCGCTCTTCTGGCTCTGCAGAGCATTCTTGTCTCAGCATAGGTGACCTTTTGGGCAATCCTGGTATGGGAGGGGGAAGGAAGGTACTATCTGTTCTTCCAGGCCAGCCACAGACCTTGAGGGAGCCACAATAAACGCTGTGTTTGTTTGATAAAGCAGTTGGCTTTTGGTCTGGCAGGAGGAAGAGCTGGAACAGGTGTGGCAAGAGCGAGCAGCCTGCAGCACCTCTGTGGGAGATGGGTGAGACAGCCCCAGGGCCTGGCAGGGGGCTCCAGGGCTGTGAGTTTTGAAGAAACCTAGGGACTTTCTCAGCCATCTCTGTCATGTGGCACCACCCCAGGGCCTGGCAGGGGGCTTCGGGGGTGTGGAGTTTGAAGAAACCTAGGGACTTTCTCATGACCTAGCCACCTCCCACGCGTGGCCATCTCTCTCATGTGGCACCACCCCAGGGCCTGGCAGCGCGCTCCAGGGCTGTGGAGTTTGAAAATCCCAGGGACAGGCGGGCACGGTGGCTCATGCCTGTAATCCCAGCACTTTGGGAGGCCGAGGTGGGCAGATCACCTGAGGTCAGGAGTTCGAGACCATCCTGGCAAACATGGTGAAACCCTGTCCCTACTAAAAATACAAAAATTAGCCGGGCGCAGTGGCAGGCGCCTGTAATCCCAGCTACTTGGGGGGCTGAGGCAGGAGAATCGCTTGAACCCGGGAGGTGGAGGTTGCAGTGAATGGAGATCGCGCCATTGCACTCCAGTCTGGGTGACAGAGCGAGATTCTGTCTCGAAAAAAGAAAAAAAAGGGCAGGCGCAGTGGCTCACGCCTGTAATCCCAGCACTTTGGGAGGCCAAGGTGGGCGGATCATGAGGTCAGGAGATCGAGACTATCCTGGCTAACATGGTGAAACCCCGTCTCTACTAAAAAAATACAAAAAATTAGCCGGGCGTGGTGGCGGGCGCCTGTAGAACCAGCTACTTGGGAGGCTGAGGCAGGAGAATGGCATGAACCTGTGAGGCGGAGCTTGCAGTGAGCCGAAATTGCATCACTGCACTCCAGCCTGGGCGACAGAGCAAGACTCCATCTAAAAAATAAATAAAATAAAAAGCAAAAACAAAACCAAAACAGAAAATCCCAGGGACTTTCTCATGATCCACCCAACACTCTCATGTTCCCAGGCCCCTGCCTGATGGAATACACCAAAATCTTTTTTTTTTTTTTTTTTTTTTTTTTCCTGAGATGGAGTCTTGCTCCCTCGTCCAGCGAGGAGTGCAGTGGTGTGATCTCGGCTCACTGCAACCTCTGCCTTCTGGGTTCAAGAAATTCTCCTGCCTCAGTCTCCCAAGTAGCTGAGATTACAGTCGCAAGCCACCACACCTGGCTGTGAGCCGCCACGCCCGGCCCAAAATCTTAACAATACAAACTCACATTAATTGAATTCCTACTGTATACATAGCACTATACCATGCGCTTTTCATGCAGACAGGCATGTCTTCATTCCACAGATATTTTTGACCAGCCTCCCTGTGCCAGCCCTCTCTGGGTGCTACAGACAGAGAGAAACAGCTCAAGACACTGTCTGTGACCCTGGGAGATGACTTTCTGGTAGAGAAGTCTAACAAGATACAAAACAACAATTGGCCAGGCTTAGTGGCTCACATCTGTAGTCCCAGCACTTTGGGAGGCTGACGCGGGCAGATCACTTGAGGCCAGCAGTTCGATACCAGCCTGGCTAACATACTGAGATCCCATCTCTACTAAAAATACAAATTATTATCTGGGCACGGTGGCTCACACCTGTAATCCCAGCTACTTGGAAGGCTGAGGCAGAATGGCAGAATTGCTTGAACCTGGGAGGTGGAGGTTGCAGAGTGAGACTCTGTCTCAAAAAAAAAAAAAAAAAAAGAAAGGGCCGAGCGCGGTGGCTCATGTCTGTAATCCCAGCACTTTGGGAGGCAGAGGTGGGCGGATCACAAGGTCAGGAGTTTGAGACCAGCCTGGCCAATATGGTGAAACCCCGTCTCTGCTAAAAATACAATTAGCCAGGTGTGGTGGCACGTACCTGTAGTCCCAGCTACTCAGGAGGCTAAGGCAGAAGAATCGCTCGAACCCTGGAGCTGGAGGTTGCAGTGAGCTGAGATCGTGCCACTGCACTCCAGCCTGGGCAACAGAGTGAGACTCTGTCTAAAAAAAAAAAAAAAGATACAAAACAACAATATACAGTGGCATAGTAGGTGCTGTGACAAGGCGACAGTAGGCTACATGGGAACCCAAAGGATGGCTCAGTTAAGCCTCAACACAGCCCAGTGTTATTATCATACCCATTTTGTAGATGAGGAAACAGGTTCAAAGGAGTAAATGCCACTGTTTATCTGGTCAGTTTGGTTTTGGCCAATTTTCCTCTGCAGGGGGTAAGGATAAAGATGGGGATGGAAAAGACAAGTTAGAGGGGCTCTCATGGATCAGCCAGTTTCAGCCTCTTTGTTGAAATGATGGGGAAACTGCTGGGTGTGGTGGCTCATGCCTGTAATCCCAGCACTTTGGGAGGCAGAGGCGGGAGGATCACTTGAGGCCAGGAGTTTAAGATCAGCCTGGGCAACATAGTGAGACCTCATCTCTATTGAAAAAACAAAAAAATTAGCCGGGTGTGGTGCCACCCGCCTGTGGTCCCAGCTACTTGGAAGGCTGAGGTGGGAGGATCCCCTGAGCCCAGGAGGTAGAGGCTGTAGTGAGCCGTAATGATGTCATTGTGCTCCAGCCTGGGCAATGGAGTGAGACCCTGTCTCAAAAACAACAGCAACGACAACAAAAAAGAAATGATGGGAGGCTGGGTGCGGTGGCTCACAGCTGTAATCCCAGCAATTTGGGAGGCCGTGGTGGGAGGATCACTTGAGGTCAGGAATTTGAGACCAGCCTGGCCAACATGATGAAACCCTGTCTCTGTTAAAAATACAAAAATTAGCTGGGCGCGGTGGTGCGTGCCTGTAATCCCAGCTACTTGGGAGGTTGAGGCAGGAGAATCACTTGGACCTGGGAGGTGGAGGTTGCAGTGAGCTGAGATCGTGCCACAGCACTCCAGCCTGAGCGACAGAGTGAGATTCTGTCTCAAAAAAAAAAAAAAAAAAACATGGGGAAACAGACCTGGAAGGGGAAGGGATTTTCGTTCCTTGGAGCCACACAGGAAAGCAGTGGCCAGGCTGAACCTAGAGTGATCAGGTTTCCTGACTCTCGCCTGGGGTGTGTTTCCTGATGCCAAATGCCTTTCTCTTCTCTGACTGTTGGAAGATTTCCTGGAATCTCTTACCTGGGACCCTGCTCAGCTGTGGTCTGTGTGTTACCAGCTCCACCACTTCTGCTTAGGCCTTAGACTCCAGAAAGGATAAAAAAAAGAAGTTAGGATGGACCTGAAGCCAGACACAGATGCGTGTGCACATGGGGGAGGCTGTAGGATGGAGTAGGATACCTCCCTGCCCCCATCCTTCCCCCAGGAGGCCCCAGGGGTGCCCAGGTGTTGGGAGAGACCAGGGGAGACTCTGAGGCCTGGGAACCCTGCCATTGGGGATTGGATCTGTCTCCCTTCTCTGCCACATCCCCCGGCTTGGGGGTGCTGGGGTCGGCTAAGGAGGCAGGCGAGACCTGGGCCTCACAGTGTAGCCAGGAGGGATGGCGTCCAGGCTGCTGTCTTGAAGCTGATGGTAAATGAATAACCGTGCCCCTGCCTCTACGGCTCCCCGGCTCTCCTGGCCACGGACTGCTGGGGGTGGAGGCAGATGCAACCCCTTGGTCCTCTGCCCATGCCTGCAAATCCCATCCCAGACAGGCCCAGAGAAACCTCCTCTGGGTTCCTTCCCCTTCATCTCCTATCCCTAAGCCCTTTCATTGTCTAAGGTGACCTCCTTCTCCCATCCTTCCCTCTCACTAAGCCCTGGCCCCTTCACTGAGCCCCTCCCATCTCTAAGCCCCCTTCCTTCTTGGAGCCCTTCCCCTTGCTGAGCCCCACCCCTTTTCCAGTCCCATCCTTTCATCCTCATTCCCTCCCTCCCTCTCTTTCTCTCCCTTCTACCCTCCCTCCCTCTCTTTCCCTCTTTCTTCTTTTTCTTTCTTTCTTTCTTTCTTTCTTTCTTTCTTTCTTTCTTTCTTTCTTTCTTTCTTTCTTTCTTTCTTTCTCTTTCTTTCCTTCCTTCCTTCTTTTTCTTTTTCTTTTTTCTCTGTCTTTTCCTCCCTTTCTTTCTTTCCCCTTTCCCTTCCTTCCTTCCTTCCTTCCTTCCTTTCCTCTTTCTCTGTCTTTCTTTCTCTGTCTTTTCCTCCCTCCCTTTCTCCTTTCCTTTCTCCCTTCCTTTCTCTTCTTTCTCTTTCTCTCCCTCCCCCATCTTTCTTTTTCTCTCTCTTTTTCTTTTCCTTTCCTTCCTTCCTCTCTCTCTCACTTTCACTCTCTTCTCTCTCGCCGCCCCCCTCCCTCTCCTCTCTCCCCTTCTCTCTCCTCTTTCTCTCCCATCCTTCTCTCTTTCTCCTTTTTCTTTTTGAGATGGAATTTTGCTCTTGTGGCCAGGCTGGAGTGCAATGGCGTGGTCTCGGCTCACTGCAACCTCCGCCACCCAGATTCAAGCAATTCTCCTGCCTCAGCCTCCCAAGTAGCTGGGATTACAGGTGCCCACCACCACGCCCAGCTAATTTTTGTATTTTTAGTAGGACGGGGTTTCACCATGTTGGCCAGGCTGGTCTCGAACTCCTGACCTCAGGTGATCCGCCCACCTTGGCCTCCCAAAGTGCTGGGATTACAGGCGTGAGCCACAGTACCGACCGTCCCCTCCCTTCCCCTCCTCTCCCCTTTCCTTTCTTTGTCTTGCTGTGCCGCCCGCCTCGGCCTCCCAAAGTGCTGGGATTATAGGTGTGAGCCACCATATGCCCGGCCTTGTTTTTTTTTTTTTTTCTGAGCCAGAGTTTCTCTCTTGTCACCCAGGCTGGAGTGCAGTGGTTCGATCTTGGCTCACTGCAACCTCTGCCTCCTGGGTTCAAGCGATTCTGTTGCCTCAGCCTCTGGAGTAGCTGAGATTATAGGTGCCAGCCACCACACCTGGCTAATTTTTTTTTTTTTTTTGAGACGGAGTCTTGCTCTGTCACCCAGGCTGGAGTGCAGTGGTGTGATCTCGGCTCACTGCAAGCGCTGCCTCCCGGGTTCACGCCATTCTCCTGCCTCAGCCTCCCGAGTAGCTGGGACTACAGGCACCTGCCACCATGCCTGGCTAATTTTTTGTATTTTTAGTAGAGACGGCATTTCACCATGTTGGCCAGGCTGGTCTCGAACTCCTGACCTCAGGTGATCCACCTGCATTGGCATCTCAAAGTGTTGGGATTACATGCATGAGCCACCTCACCCAGCCTTCCTTGCTATTAATAGTGACCCACTTCCTCTTCCTTGGGTCATTAGGGGTGACTACACGTTGGTGTTTTTTAACTGGAGGGGAATTTTTCTGGAGTTAAGTGGAACGTTCTACCATGAAATCTAGGCTGTGCGCGGTGGCTCATGCCTGTTATCCCAGTACTTTCAGAGGCTGAAGCTGGAGGATCACTTGAGCCCAGGGATTTGAAAGGGGCCTGGGCGAGATGGTGAGACCCCATCTCTACAAAAAATACAAAAAATTAGCCAGGTGTGGTGGCTCATGCCTGTAATCCCAGCACTTTGGGAGGCCGAGGCAGGTGGATGACCTGAGGTCAGGAGTTCGAGACTAGCCTGGCCAACATGGTGAAACCCCGTCTCTACTAAAAATACAAAAAAATTAGCCAGGCGTGGTGGTGGGCGCCTGTAATGCCAGCTATTCAGGAGGCTGAGGCAAGAGAATTGCTTGAACCCGGGAGGTGGAGGTTGCAGTGAGCCAAGATCCCGACGTTGTACTCCAGCCTGGGTGACAAGAGCGAGACTGTCTCATTAAAAAAAAAAAAAAGAAAATTAGCTGGATATGGTGGTGTGTGCCTGTAGTCCCAGCTGGCTGCCACAGGGATCATTTGCCCTTTTTGCTTTAGCTTTGCTGCAGCCAAAAACATTTTTTTTGGTATTTTTAAAAATTATTTGTTTAGGCCGGGCGCGGTGGCTCACGCTTGTAATCCCAGCAGTTTGGGAGGCCGAGGCGGGCGGATCACGAGGTCAGGAGATCAAGACCACGGTGAAACCCCGTCTCTACTAAAAATACAAAAAAATTAGCCGGGCGTGGTGGCGGGCGCCTGTAGTCCCAGCTACTCGGAGAGGCTGAGGCAGGAGAATGGCGTGAACCTGGGAGGCGGAGCTTGCAGTGAGCCGAGATCGCGCCACTGCACTCCAGCCTGGGTGACAGAGCGAGACTCCGTCTCAAAAAAAAAAAAAAAAAAAAAAAAAAAAAAAATTATTTGTTTATTTATTTATTTATTTTTTTGAGGCAGAGTTTTGCTCTGTCACCCAGGCTGGATGGAGTGCAATGGCATGATCATGTCTCACTGCAGCCTCGACCTCTCTAGGCTGAAGTGATCCTCTGATGTCAGCCTCCAGAGTAGCTGGAACTGTAGGCGTATGCCACCACACTCGGCTGATTTTTTTTTTCTTTTTTTTTTTTGAGATGGAGTCTCACTCTGTCTCCCAAGCTGGAGTGCAGTGGTGTGATCTTGGCTCACTGCAACCTCTGCATCCCAGGTTCTAGTGATTCTCCTGCCTCAGCCTCCCGATTAGTTGGGATTGCAGGTGCCTGCCACCACGCCCAGCTAATTTTTGTATGCTTTGTAGAGATGGAGTTTCGCCTTGTTGCTCAGGCTGTGTTTGTGTTTGTGTTTGTGTTTTTAGAGACAGCTTGTCACTCAGGCTGGAATGCAGTGGTGAAATCATAGCTTGCTGTAGCCTTGAACTCCTTGGCTCAAGTGATCCTCTCATCTCAGCCTCCCGAGTAACTGGGACTACAGGCATGCACCACCATGCCTGGCTAACTTTTAAATTTTTTGTAGAGATGGGGTCCTTGCTATATTGTCCAGGCTGGTCTCAATCTCCTGGCCTCAAATGATCCTCCCACCTTGGCCTCCCAAGGTGCTAGGATTACAGACATGAGCCATCATGCCCAGTATCCAAAACATTTGAGATACCATAATTTAGAAAAAAAAAAAAAAGGCCAGCTGGGCGTGGTGGCTCACGCCTGTAATCCCAGCACTTTGGGAGGCTGAGACAGGCAGATCACCTGAGGTCGGGAGTTTGAGACCAGCCTGACCAACATGGAGAAACCCTGTCTCTACTAAAAATACAAAACTAGTCAGGCATGGTGGCATATGCCTGTAATTCCAGCTACTTGGGAGGCTGAGGCAGGAGAATCGCTTGAACCTGGGAGGCAGAGGTTGCAGTGAGCCGAGATTTTGCCATTGCACTCCAGCCTGCACTCTGTCTCAAAAAAAAAAAAAAAAAAAAGAAGAAAGAAAAAGAAAAGAAAAAAGGTCAGGCGCAGTGGCTCATGCCTGTACTATAATCCCAGCACTTTGGGAGGTCAAGGCAGGCGGATCACCTGAGATCAGGAGTTTGATGCCAGCCTGGCCAACATGGTGAAACCCCATCTCTACTACAAATACAAAAAATGAGCCAGGTGTGGTGGCATGCGCCTATAATCCAAGCTACTTGGGAGGCTGAGGCAGGAGAATTGCTTGAACCCAGGAGGTGGAGGTTGCAGTGAGCCGAGATCACGCCACTGCACTCCAGCCTGGGTGATAGAGTGAGACTCTGTCTAAAAAAAGAAAAAAATTCAAGTCTCCCCAGTGCCCAAATACATGTGCAACCCTCGTTTCCCTTCAAGTTGCTGGCTCGACCTACAAGTCCCTTTCTTTTCTTTTTTTTGAGACAGAGTCTCGCTCTGCTGCCCAGGTTGGAGTGCAGTGGTGAGATTTCAGCTCACTGCAACCAGTTCATCATGTTGGCCAGGCTGGTCTTGAACTCCTGACATCAGGTGATCCTCCCGCCTTGGCCTCCCAAAGTGCAGGGATTACAAGCGTGAACCACTGCCCCCAGCCACAATACCCCCCTACTTTTTTTTTTTAAGACAGAGTCTCTCTCTGTCACCCAGGCTAGAGTGCAGTAGTGTGATCTCGGCTTGCGGCAACCTCTGCCTCCCTGTGATTTTCCTGGCTTAGCCTCCCTTGTAGCTGGGATTACAGGCGTGTGCCACCACACCCGACTAATTTTTAATATTTTTGGTAGAGATGGGGTTTCACCATGTTGGCCAGGCTGGTCTCGAACTCCTGACCTCAAGTGATCCTCCCAAAGTGCTGGGACTACAGTGCCCACAACCATGCCTGGCTAATTTTTGTATTTTTAGTAGAGCTGGGGTTTCACCATGTTGGCCAGGCTTGTCTTGAACTCCTGGGCTCAAGCTATCCCCCTCTCCCCAAACCCTGCCGTGCCTCGGCCTCCCAAAGTGCTGGGGTTACAGGCGTGAGCCACTGCTCCCAGCCACAGTTCCCTTTCTATGCAAATCTCTTGCATGCATTGTCTACAGCTCCTGGTTTCAACTCTCACCTCCCACTCCCTTTTCCATCTAGTGTTTCCGTTTCCACGCCTCTCGCTAAGGCCATCAATGACCACCTGGCTACTGTGAATTCCGTGGCTATTCCTCAGGTCTCATCTTGCCTGACCACTCCTGCAGCCTCAGACACTGTTGCCCACACCCACCTCCTTGAAACTCTTTTTGTTCTGTGGGTTTCTAGACTGACTTCTTCCCCTACCCTGGTTTCGGTTGCCATCCCTATGCTAACGACTTCCAGGTTTATGAGATCTCTAGACGTCATCCTACTTCCTGGACGTCTCTGCCAGGACGTTCTCCAGACTTGCCAAACTCTACATTTATTTTATTTTTATTTATTTATTTTTTGAGACAAGATCTCACTCTGTCGCCCAGGCTGGATTGCAGTGGTGTAGTCTCTACTCGCTGCAGCCTCAATCTCCTGGGCTCAAGTAAACCTCCCACCTCAGCCTCCCATGTAGCTGGGATTGCAGGCATATACCACCACACCTAGCTAACTTTTTTTTTTTTTTTTGAGACAGAGTCTCGCTGTTGCCCAGGCTGGAGTGCAGTGGCACGATCTCAGCTCACTGCAGGCTCCGCCCCCCGGGGTTCACGCCATTCTCCTGCCTCAGCCTCCCGAGTAGCTGGGACTACAGGCGCCCGCCACCTCGCCTGGCTAATTTTTTGTATTTTTAGTAGAGATGGGGTTTCACTGTGTTGGCCAGGATGGTCTCGATCTCCTGACCTTGTGATCCGCCCACCTCGGCCTCCCAAAGTGCTGGGATTACAGGCGTGAGCCACCGCGCCCGGCCCACACCTAACTAATTTTTAAATTTTTTGTAGAGATGGGGTCTCACTATGCTACCCAGGCTGGTCTCGGACTCCCAGCCTCAAGATACCCTCCAGCCTTGGCCTCCCAAAGTGCTGGGATTACAGGCATGAGCCACCACGCCCCGGCCTCACCAAACTCTGTATGCTCAAAATGGAACCCATTATCTTCCTGTCTCCTGTTTTGGTAAATGATACCACTATCCAATCAGTGACCTAAGGTGGAAACTCCCAGATTCCAGCCCTCTTTTCTAGATTCTCGCCTTTCTCACCCTGCACATCCAAATGGCTCCCGGGTCCTGCCCACTTTAACAGCCCCTATCAGGTTCTGCCCCCCTCCCCGCCCCTGCCTAATTTCTGGCCACCATCATTTCACTCCAAGATGGCGGCATATCCTGTTAGGTGGTTCCCCTCCCTTATCTTTCTCCTTGAATCCCACTTCCACAGGGGCTGCTGGAGAGGTTAAAAGTATCTGACCAGGTACTTCCCCTTTCATGACTCCCTACACCCAGAGTAAGGTTCAAAGTTCGTAATTCCACATACGGACTCTCCATGACTTGGCCTTTGCTTGCTGGAGTCCTGGGCTTCATTGACACTTCCTGTCTCCCTTTGTGTTCCATCCAGTCATTTGAATCTCTTGCCCCCACGAAGTCACCCTGTGCCTGGGTTCAGGCCCCTTTTCCCGCCTGAATCTCCTGTGTTTTCTCCAAGGCACCAGTACCTCTCCACACTGTTCACCTCAACCACTCCTCTGGTGTGTGTGTGTGTGTGTGTGTATATGTTTTGTCGTTGTTGTGTTTTTGAGACAGGGTCTCACTCTCTTGCCCCAGCTGGAGTGCAGTGGCACAATCACAGCTCACGGTAGCCTTGACCTCCTGGGCTCAAGCCATCCTCCTGCTTCAGCCTCCCGAGTAGCTGGGACCACAGGTGTATGCCATCATACTCAGCTAATTTTTTTTTTTGGTAGAGATGGGGTCTTGCTATGTAGCCCAGGTTGGTCTCGAACTCCTGGGCTCAAGCGAGCCACCCACCTCGTCCTCTAGGACTGAGCCAGTGAGATCCGGCCTCAAGCCCCTCTGAGATGCCCCTTCTAAGTCCTCCCTCTTTCCCTCCCTTGAGGATCCCAGGAAGGAAATGGGGCCCCTTTTCTCGTGTCTCCCCCAGGTGAGAAGATTTGGCCCGGTTTTACTTTTGGCGGCGTGTTTTATCCAAACAATAGGTCTTTTTGTTTTCTTTTTTTCCAATAGGAAATTGCAGTACGGAATGCGCTCTTTCAGAAGGCGCACAGGAGATTCCGAATGTGTCGGGTATTGTGCGGGGTCCGCGCTCCCAGCACAGACCCAGGGGCACATCTCTGCCACCTTCCCCTCCCATCCCCAACCACGGCGTGCGGGAAGTGCTCATGCCTGCTTCCTAGATTGGGCCTTGGCTTTGGCCTCACAGGCTGTCTTCCGAATCCCCAGGGAGTGGGCGAGTGACCACTCCGCCATCACCAAGCTCAGCTTACAACCCCCCTTCCCTCTAAGCTCCATCCGGGAGAGCGAGATCCAGCCAAGGCCGTCCCGAGGGGGAGCTCTGCAGGGAGGTGGAGGCGCTCAGAACAAGGAGGCTCCAGCGAGTGCAAAACGAAAGGCTTTTATTGAAAAATATCAAGTGCCGCCTTTCAGGGCTGCCGGTCCCTGCCCAGCGCGAGCATGGGGACAGCGGCCCGATGGGGCTCGACGGGGCGGTCAAGTATTGGCGGGCACCCAGGCCCCGTGCTCCAGAAGGGTGATGTTTCACAGTCCATGCAGGTTGGTCCCTGGGCCCCGAAGTCTACTCCCGGGCCCGCAAAGCGGTGGCTGCTGGGGAGGTCGCCCCAGTCCAGCGCGGGGGCTTCCTGGCATCTGGGGGTGGGCTGGCTTCCGAGGCAAGGCTGCACGCTGGATGGCCTGGTTCACGCTCCAGCTCGCGGTGGTGGTGGTGGTGGTGGGGTCTCCCTGCGTCTGTGCCTTAGACGTAGTCCTTGCGGTCGTAGGCTGTGCCTATGCTGGCTCCCGGGCCGGTGGAGCGCGGTGCGGAGTAGACGACCTTGGTGGCCGTGTACTTCTTCTCGCGCGGGGGACACGAACAGCAGAGCAGCGCGCCCCCCAGCAGCTGCAGCGCCGCGGCCGCCCAGCCCACGTACAGGCCCGCGCCCATCTCGCGCTTCTGCGCCTCGGGCACCACGGGGTTGTAGAAGTCCTGGATAATGGTGTTGGCCGACCAGGACACCGGCACGAGGGTGAGCAGGGCGGCGAGAAGGAACAGCACGCCCGCCACGATTGTGATCTTGGCCTTGGCTGTGTCGTCCTGCACGCAGTTGGTGCACTGGGCGCCCACCAGCGCCACTAGCAGCCCGAAGGCGGCCAGGAGGATGGCCACCACGATGAGGGCGCGGGCCGCCTGCAGGTCCTGCGGCAGTGCCAGCAGCGAGTCGTACACCTTGCACTGCATCTGGCCAGTGCTCTGCACCACGCAGTTCATCCACAGGCCCTCCCAGATGTTCTGCGACGTGATGATGTTGCTGCCGATGAAGGCCGACACGCGCCACATGGGCAGCGCGCAGCACACGATGGTGCCCAGCCAGCCTAGCACGGCCAGCGCGGTGCCCGTGATCTCCAGGCCCATGGACATGGCTGCCGCGGCAAGGCCCGCTCCACCGGGTGGCTCCGGGCGCGGGGAGACGAGGGGCCGGGGCCGCTGGGCCTGGAGGGAGCTGTGGCGCCCCGACGGACGGACGGGCGGACGGACGGACGGACTGACTCACCGACGGCGCGCGCTAACGGCTCGGCTCCACACGCTCGCGCCGCGGCTGCGCCTGCACCTGCCTGTGGCTTTGTGGGCGGGCGGCGGCGACTGGGCTGTCCCTGGGCTGGGGCCGGTACGTCTTAGCTAAGCGCTCAGCGCTCCGGTGGGGGCGGGAGGGGCGGAGCCGCGCTCTCCAGGGCCTGGGGACAGTGACGTGGCCCCTGCCTCCCACCTTCACCGAGCGTCCTGGGAGGAAGGACTTGGCCCTGCGCGGCCCACAACGCCGGGGTAGGGGGGTTGCCAAGGAAGGGCGGGACCTGCCCCAGCCCCCGCCCCTCGGTCCTTGTCCCTCTCTGCTCGGGAATGAATTCTCCGGGGCAAAACCGAGGACGGGATGCGTCAGGGGCTTGGGGTGCAAATCCCAAAGAATTTGACACGGCTTCTCTCTCCTCACCACTTTGGGCGCTTTTGGCACGGGCCGCGTGGGGATGGGGGCGCTGCCAATTACCCCGGAACGGCGGGGCGGGGAGGACCAGGGTGGGTGTGGCCGCGGCTGTTTGCAGGAGCCGCGCACCTGCTGCTCGGCCCCTCCCGCACACACGTCGCACAGGCTCAGCCTGAGTCTGGGCGGTGGGGTTGTTCAGCCCAGGAGTTGCTGGGCCCAGAAGCCAGAGACTGCCTGCAAAGGTACCCAAAAGATGCCCTTAAGCCTAACTAAGCTCAAATTCCTCTCCAGCTCTCCCTCCAGTTCTCTTCGCTGGCCGTGAGCCTGCATGCCTTTAACTAAGCTGCTCTCCCCTCCTAGAAGTCCCCTCTCCTCCCATTGAGTCGCCTCCCTTCTCCAAGCCCTGTCCTCCCTCCCTTTGAGCCTGAGTCAGGGCTGAGGTCCACCTTAATGAAATGGTGGTGAAAGAGGTTCAATCTCCGCAAAAGTGGGAAATCAGGCCGGACCGAGCACCGTGGTGGCTGACTCCTGTAATCCCCGCACTTTGGGAGGCTGAGAACGGAGGATTGCTTGAGACCAGGAGTTCGACACCAGCCTGGGCAACATAGTGAGACCCGGTCTCTACAAAAAATTAAAAAACTAGCCAGGTGTGGTGGCGTGTGTCTGTAGTCCCAGCTACTACTCCAGAGGCTCAGGCAGGAGGGATTACTTGAGCCCAGGAGTTCGAGGCTGCAGTGAGCTATAATTGCACCACTGCACTCCAGCCTGGGCATCAGAGCAGACCCTGTCTTAAAAAAAAAAAAAAAAAGTTGGTAAGTCAGAAATGCTACCCCTCAAAGCCCTGGCTGTCACACCTTGACAATCGTTCCCCCTTCTTCACCAAGCTCAGAGCCTTTCAGATTTGGCCTTGGAGGTTCAGCCTGGGCTGTTCCTAACCCTATCCCCTCTCTTCCACTCAGAGCAGCCCTTGCATACCACATGCCCCTGCCTCAGAATCCCTGCACTTGCTGTCCCCTGTACATGGAACATGCCTGCAGACATCCACATGGCTTACTCCTAACTGCCTTCAGCTTTTTGCTCTCAGTGAGTCTTTCCCTGACCACCCTATTTAAAACTGCAGCTTCTGGCTGGGCACGGTGGCTCACACCTATAATCCCAGCACTTTGGGAGGCTGAGGTGGGTGGATCACTTGAGGTCAGGAGTTCCAGACCAGCCTGGCCAACGTGGCGAAATCCCGTCTCTACTAAAAATACAAAAATTAGCCAGGCGTGGTGGTACACGCTTGTAATCCCAGCTACTAGGGAGGCTGAGGCAAGGGAATCGCTTGAACCCAGGAGGTGGAGGTTGCAGTGAGCTGAGATCACACCCCTGCACTCCGGCCTTGGTGACAAAGCGAGACTCTGTCTCAAAATTAAATAAATAAAATAAAATAAAATTGCAGTTTCTTACCCCACAATGGCCTGCCCCCCTTTAATACTTTATATTCTGCTTAGCATTTAACACCATCGTACAATATTCTATATTTTTCTTATGTTTCATTGTACTTAAAAAAATAATTTAAATTGGCAATGATTGTACCTATGCATGGCACACACAGTGATGTTTTAATACATAGAATGTATAGTAATCAGATCAGGGTAATTGGCATAGTCATCATCTCAAACTTTTCTTTCTTTGTGCTGGGAACGTTCAATAACTTATTCATTTATTTATTTTAGAGACAGTATCTTGCTCTGTCACCCAGGCTGGAGTGCAGTGGTACTATCATAGCCTACTGCAGCCTTGAATTCTTGGGCTTAAGCAATCCTCCAGCTTTAGCCTCCCAAGTAGCTGGGACTACAGGCACACACCACCAAGCCCACCTAATTGTTTCATTTTTTTATAGAGATGGGGTCTCACTGTGTTGCCTAGGCTGGTCTTGAACTTCTGGTTTCAAGCAATCCCCGCTGCTTGGCATCCGGAAGTGCTAGGATTACAGGTGTGAGCCACAGCGCCCAGCCTATCTTTTTTTTTTTTTTGAATCTCACTCTGTCGACCAGGCTGGAGTGCAGTGGTGCAATCTCGGCTCACTGCAACCTCCACCTCCCGGGTTCAAGCAATTCTTCTGCCTCAGCCTCCCGAGTAGCTGGGACAATGGGCACGTGCCACCACACCCAGCTAATTTTTGTCTTTTTAGTAGAGACGGGGTTTCACCATATTGGCCAGGTGGTCTCAAACTCCTGACCTCATGATCTGCCTGCCTCAGCCTCCCAAAGTGCTGGAATTACAGGTGTGAGCCACGGCGCCCAGGCTGTTTTTAAATTGTTTCTTTCTTTCTGTTCCAGTATGTCAACTCCATTGGGACATCTGTAATGTCCCAGAACAGGCAAGAATTTTGCTGGTTTTATTCACTGCTGCATTCCTATTGCCTAGAATGGTGTTGGGTACTCAAGAGAGAGTCGATTTAGTGACTTGAATGAAGGGAAGACTTTCTCATGTTCCTTCAACCTTGCCTACCCAAGCTTTCCTACTGGCATAAATGACTGATAAAGGGATACTGCAGTGCTGAGTCAAGGGGGCTTGGTCATCTTGTAGGAGTCAAGGGCTCTTCCAGAGAGAAGAGAGACACCATTGAGCTGGGCCTTGGGGTTTTTCGGGGTTGCCTCCATATCTCAAATCACAGGCATGCAGCCTGTGCCCTCTTCCGTAAATGCCTAAGCCTCGGAGTGATAGACGAGCAAGAAACATGGCTGGGTGCGGTGGCTCACGCCTGTAATCCCAGCACTTTGGGAGGCTGAGGTGGGTGGATCACCTGAGGTCAGGAGTTCGAGACCAGCCTGGCCAGCATGGTGAAACCCCGTCTCTACTAAAAATACAAAAATTAGCCGGGCGTGGTGGCATGCGCCTGTAATGCCAGCTATTCGGGAGGCTGAGGCATGAGAATCACTTGAACCCAGCAGGCGGTGGTTGCAGTGAGCTGAGATCGCACCACTGCACTCCAGCCTGGGCGACAGGGCAAGACTCCATCTCAAAAAAATAAAAAAAAAGAAGAAGAAGTGTAAGAAACAGTATCAGGGGCTCATGGAAACCAGGGTCCTACTTCTTTCAGGAGCAAAGGTCTTGGGCTGCGCCTGTTGGGCAGGGCCTGGGCAGATCTGGGAGTGCCAGTCCAGAGGGCCCATCTGGTGCCGGGTGGAGCTGTTCTAGAGGAAGTTCATATAGCCCAGGTCCTCCAGTGGACTACTGGCTGCTACAGTTTCCTGGTGAGTGGGGGTGGCTCTGGGCCAGAAGAAAAGGAGACCCTCCAGGTGGTGTGGCTGGGCTTAGACTGGGGGCTGAGGCCCAGAGTGGTCCCCACCGCACTGCCAGTTGTGCCTGGACTGGGCACCGTGAGCCCTACGCCTGCTGGCCTTGAGGCTGGTGAAAGTCACGTCGCCTCTCTTAGCCTCAGTTTCCTCCTCTATAAAATGAGGGAAATGGTGTCTGCATGACTCACTTCCAGGGTTATGGTGAGAATAGAGGTGATGTTAAGTGTGCTATAAAAGCAGAAAACAGCCAGGCAGGGCATGTCTACGTGCAGAGAAATTGTGTAGAGAAAGGGTAGATCTGAACTTGAGCCTGGCTTTGCTCTCCTGGGTCACGAGCGCTTGAGCCTGTCCTTTTACCACCTTGAGCCTCAGTTTCCCCATCTGTGAGACAAGAGTTGTCCTGAGTTGCTTGGGTTTGGGGCTTGTGCCTGAGCCTGGGGGAGGTGGACCTGCTGGGCAGGGCTGCACTGAGATGAGGCCAGCAGGACAGAGCTTCATGCCCAGAGGCCAAACTTCAGGGACTTTGCAAATAAGACTTTGCCTCTGGGCAAACACAGCTCCAATCAGCTTTTTGCTCAATACCTACCACGATTCCTACAACTCAATAATAAAAAGACAAATAAACCAATTAAAAAATGGCCAAAGAAACTGAGCGGACATTTAGAATAGAGAAAGAAGATATAAAAATGGCCAATAAATGTGACTAGGGGGCGGTATCTCACGGCTGTGATCTCGGCACTTTGTGAGGCCAAGGCAGGAGGATCGCTTGAGGCCAGGAGTTTAAGACCAGCTTGGGCAACATAGTGAGACCTTGTCTCTACTTAAAAAAAAAAAAAAAAATTAGCCAGGGATGGTGGTGTACACCTGTAGTCCCAGCTACTTGGGAGGCTGAGGTGGGAGAATTGCTTGAGCCCAGGAATTTGAGGCTGCAGTGAGCTATGACTGTGTTACCGCACTCCAATCTGGGCAAGGGAGCAAGACTGTGTCTCAAAAAAAAAAAAAAAAAGTCCAATAAATACATGAAAAGATGTTCAACATCATTGGTCATTAGAGAAATGCAAATCAAAGCCACAAAGAGATACCACTTTGCACCCACTAGGGAGGCAGTAATCAAATAACAAATGTTGGTGAGGATGTGGAGAAACTGACCCCCTGATACATTGCTGGTGGCAATGTAAGTGGGGCATCTGCTGTGGAAAACAATCTGGTGGTCCTTCAGAAGATTACGTTGCTGACTCATGTTACCATATGACTCAGCAATTTTCCTCTAGGAATACCCAAGAGACACAAAAGCATATGAGCAGGTCAGACAAAAAAAATTTGTACCTGAATGTTTGTAGCAACATTATGCATAATAGCCAAAAAGTGGAAACATCCTAAATGGTCATCAACTGATGAATGGGTAAATAAAATGTGGTCTAGCCATACAAAGGAATATTATGCAGCCATTAAAAAGGAATAAAGTACTGATACATGTTGCAACATGAATGAACCTTGAAAACATTACAGTAAGTGAAAGAGGCAGGACCATCTATTGTATGATTTCATTTATTTATTTATTTATTTATTTATTTTTATTTATTTATTTTTTGAGACAGAGTCTCACTCTGTCAGCCAGGCTGGAGTGCAGTGGCACGACCTCGGCTCACTGAAACCTTCTCCTCCTGGACTCAAGTGATTCTCCTGCCTCAGCCTCCCGAGTAGCTGGGATTACAGGCATGTGCCACCACGCCTGGCTAATTTCTGTATTTTTAGTAGAGATGGGGTTTCACCATATTGGCCAGGCTGGTCTCGAACTCCTGACCTCAGGTAATCTGCCCGCCTCAGCCTCCCAAACTGCTGGGATTACAGGCATGAGCTACTGTGCCTGGCCCTGATTCCATTTATTAAAACATATTCAGGGCCAGGTGCGGTGGCTCATACCTGTAATCCTAGCACTTTGGGAGGCTGAGGTGGGTGAATTACAAGGTCAGGAGATTGAAACCATCCTGGCCAACATGGTGAAACCCCGTCTCTACTAAAAATACAAAAATTAGCCGGGCGCGGTGGCATGTGCCTGTAGTCCCAGCTACTCGGGAGGCTGAGGTAGGAGAATCACTTGAACCCAGGAGGTAGAGGTTGCAGTGAGCTGAGATCGCGCCACTGCACTCCAGCCTGGCAACAGAGACAGACTCTGTAAAAAAAAAAAAAAAAAAAAATTCTGAATAGGGAAATCTACTGAGACAAAGATTATATGAGTGGTTGTCAGGGGCTGGGGTGAGGATGTTGGGAGAAAATAGGTACAGGGTTTCTTTTTGGGGGTGGTGAAAATGTTCTACAATTGATTGTGGTAATGATGGTTGTATAACTCTGTGAATATACTAAAAATCATTGACTTGTATAATTTTTTTTTTTTTTTTTGAGATGGAGTCTCGCTCTGTCCCCCAGGCTGGAGTGCAGTGGCATGATCTCTGCTCACTGCAACTTCTGCTTCCCGGGTTCAAGCAATTCTCCTGTCTCAGCCTCCCGAGTAGCTGGGACTATAGGAGCACGCCACCATGCCCAGCTAATTTTTGTATTTTTCACTATATTGGTCAGGCTGGTCTCAAACTCCTGACCTCAAGTGATCCACCTGCCTCGGCCTCCCAAAGTGCTGGAATTACAGGCATGAGCCACCGCGCGTGCCTGGCCAACTTGTTTTCTGCTTTATAGCACACTTAACCATCGCCTCTATTCTCACCATAACCCTGGAAGTGAGTCATGCAGACACCATTTCCCTCATTTTACAGAGGAGGAAACTGAGGCTAAGAGAGGCTACGTGACTTTCACCAGCCTCAAAGCCAGCAGGAGTAGAGCTTGCAGTGCCCAATCCAGGCACAACTGGCAGTGCGGTGGGGGCCACTCCAGGCCTCAGCCCCCAGTCTAAGCCCAGCCACACCACCCGGAGGGTCCACTTTTCAAATGGATTAGCATTTGAATTGGTGAGTTGTATGGTATGGAAATGGTATTTCAATAAATCTGTTAAAATAAAAGCCAGTGTGGTGTTCGGGCCTGTAGTGTATGTCTGAGTGTGTCACCTGAGTGTGTGGGTGCCTAGAGAGTGCAATGCAGGCGTCTTTTCTTCTTCTTCTTCATTTTTTTTTTCCGAGACAGTCTTGCTCTGTTGCCCAGGCTGGAATGCAGTGGCATGATCATAGCTCATCACTGCAGGTTCAACCTCCTAGGCTCAAGCAATCCTCCCACCTCAGCCTCTCGAATAGCTAGGACTACAGGTGACTGACACCATGCCCACCCAATTATTTTTATGTTTTGTGGAGATGGAGATCTTGCTATGTTGCCCAGGCTGGTCTTGAACTCCTGGACTCAAGAGATCCTCCTGCCTTAGCCTCTCAAAGCGCTGGGATTATAGGTGTAGGCCACCATGCCCAGCCTGCAGGTGCTTTTTTTTTTTTTTTTTTTTGAGACAGAGTTTCACTCTTGTTGCCCAGGCTGGAGTGCAATGGCGCGATCTCCGCCCACTGCAACCTCCACCTCCCTGGTTCAAGGGATTCTCCTGCTTCAGCCTCCTGAGTAGCTGGGATTACAGGCAGCTGCCACCACACCCAGCTAATTTTTTTGTATTTTTAGTAGAGATGGGGTTTCACCATGTTGGCCAGGCTGGTCTTGAACTCCTGACCTCAAATGATCTGCCTGCCTCGGCCTCCCAAAGTGCTGGGATTACAGGCATGGCCACAGTGCCCGGCTGCTTTTTAATGGGAAGTGGTATGAAGGGGTGGAGTGGGAGTGAGGCTTGGAGTCTCCAGGCATAATGGACGCCCCTCCTCCACTCCTGAACCTTGTGTCCAGAAGCAACAGCATGACCTGGCAGTGGGATTAGCTGCTCCAGGAGTGAAGCCCTGCAGTAAATACTGAGTGTCCACAGGGAAGGGGAGCTCTGCACCTGCTCTGGTCCAGGAGGGCTTCCTATAGGAGGCTGAGCAGGAGCTGGTGGAGGTGATGAGGTGTTTGCACAGAAGGGTGTGTGTGTGGAAGAGAGATTCCAAGGAGCAAAGGGCTAGAAAAAGAGGAATTGAGAGAGCAGCACCCACAGCTGGGAGATTAGCCTGTTCTCTGTCTCCCACCTGGTATCCATCCCCCAAGAAAGTCCCCAGCGCACCATGCCTCTCCCCTACTGCAACTACTGCATTCTTTTCCTCCTGTACCAGCCAGTCCCTCTCCTCTCCCCAGTCGGCAATATCTACGAGGGTCAGGATCCTGCAATCTCTAGCATCAGAAGAGATGAGCATTGGCTGGGCGTGGCAGCTCACGCCTGTAATCCCAGCACTTTGGGAGGCCGAGGTGGGTGGATCACCTGAGGTCAGGAGTTTGAGACCAGCCTGACCAACATGACAAAACCCCATCTCTACTAAAAATACAAAAACTTAGCAGGGTGTGGTGGTGGGCGCCTGTAATCCCAGGTACTCTGGAGGCTAAGGCAGGAGAATCGCTTGAACCCGGGAGGCGGAGGCTGCAGTGAGCCAACATCGAGCCATTGCACTCCAGCCTGGGCAACAAGAGAGAAACTCCATCTGAAAAAAAAAGAGAGAGATGAAATTGTGTGCCGAACTGTGGAGGAGAGGAGCCTAGTGTCTGTGGGGCTTTGGGTCCTCCATCGCTCTGGCTGGGGGACTCATGGTGCAATGCCCATGGAGAAAGGGGGCACTGGAAGTCCGTGCATGCATACTGAGACTTTGAAGAAACATCACCGCTTATCTGGCCGCAGAGTGTGGGTGTCATTGTGGTGGTGCTGTATGTGTATCTGTGTGTGCACGTGAGTGTGCATGACTGCAGTTGTGTGTGCGGCATGTGATCAAATCCAGGTAACTGAGCATGACATTTGTGTGCCTGAGCATGATTGTGTGCCTGTGTGCGTATCGGTGGGTGTGCAGTATTTGTGTGTGGTGTGTCTGGGTGTGTAGGGATGAGAAATGAACAGTAATGATAATGCACGTCACCAAATGTGTTTTAGGCCGGGCTCGGTGACTCACGCCTGTAATTCCAGCACTTTGGGAGGCTGAGGAGAGCGGATTACTTGAGGTCAGGAGTTCGAGCCTAGTCTGGCCAACATGGTGAAACCCCATCTCTACTATAACTACAAAAACTAGCTGGGCATGGTGGCCCACACCTGTAGTTCCAGCTACTAGGGAGGTTGAGGCAGGAGGGTCACTTGAACCTGGAAGGCAGAGGTTGTAGTGAGCTGAGATCTCGCCACTGCACTCCAGGATGGGCGACAGAGCGAGACCCAAAAAACAAAACAAAACAAAAACAAAACTAAATATATGTTTTAAGCCTTCTTGTCAGTTTCATTTGCTCTGAACTATGTTCCCAGGTCTTGGTCAGAGGTTGCAAACTGCAGCCCAGGGGCAGAATTTTATCTGGAAATAATTTTGTTAGGCCAGTACAAAGTTTTTCTCAAATCTGAAATAGAATGCCTCTAGGTGGGGTATGCATACTTCACTTACTACTGGCATTCCACACCTATTCTCTCTTTTTTTCCCTCCTTCTGTCCCTCCCTCCCTCCCTCCTTCCTTCCTTCCCTTTCTCTCTCTCTCTCTCTCTTTTTTTTTTAGACAGAGCCTCTGTTGCCCAGGCTGGAGTGTAGTGGTGCGATCTCGGCTCACTGCAACCTCTGCCTCCCGGGTTCAAGAGATTCTCCTGCCTCAGCCTCCCGAGTAGCTGGGACTACAGGCATGTACCACCACGCCTGCCTAATTTTTGTATTTTTAGTAGAGACAGGGTTTCGTCATGTTGGGCAGGCTGGTCTTGAACTCCTGCCCACTTTGGCCTCCCAAAGTGTTGGGATTACAGGCATGAACCACTACACCCACTCTCTCTTTTCTTAAAAAAAAAAAAAAAGGTTCTGGACTGAGATAAAATGCACCTATTCTCTTTTGTGTTTTAATTAAATTCTTAATTTTGAGAGATTTGTAAATTCACCAGCAATTGTTAAAAAAAAAGAAACAGATCCTGTAAGCTTTACCTAGTTTCCCCAATGATAACATCTTGGAAAATTATAGTATAATATTACCAGCCAGGTAATTGTATTGTCAGGATACTGACAATAGTAAGATATAGAATTTTCCTTCTCCGTAAGGATCCCTCCTGTTCCTCTTTTATAGCTATACCTACTTCCCTCCTAACTCAACCCCACTTGGGAGGTGGAGGTTGCAGTGAGCCAAGATGGCAGGAGATCGAGACCATCCTGGCTAACATGGTGAAACCCCATCTCTACTAAAAATGCAAAAAATTAGCCAGGCGTGGTGGTGGGCACCTGTAGTCTCAGCTACTCGGGAGGCTGAGGCAGGAGAATGGTGTGAACCCGGGAGGCAGAGGTTGCAGTAAGCTGAGATCTCACCACTGCACTCCAGCCTGGGCGACAGAGCAAGACTCCGTCTTATTGGATTGTTTGTAACACAAAGGATAAATGCTTGAGGTGGATCCCTCTTTTACTTTGATGTGATTATTACACATTGAAGCCTGTACCAAAATATCCCACATACCTCATAAATATATACACTTACTATGTACCCACAAAAATTAAAAATAAAACAAAATTGTTAGTGTAAATGGTCACAGTATGCCAATTAAAAGAGACTGAGGCCAAGTGCAGTGGCTCACGCCTGTAATCCTAGCACTTTAGGAGGCCAGGCTGGTCTTGAACTTCTGGCCTCAAATGATCTGCCTGCCTCAGCCTGTAATCTGGCAGGCGTGAGCCACCATGCCTGGCCTCTACTCTTAGTTTTTGGAGGGATTAAACAAAAAATAATGAATGGGGTTGAAATTTGTCAAATGCTTTTCTATGTCAATTGAAATGATGTGATTTTTCTTCTTTAGCTTGTTAATCGCATTGACTTTTGGATATTGAGCCAGCCTTGTATGCCTGGAGCAAACTCACTTGGTCATGGTGTGTACTTCTTTTTGTCTATTGCTGAATTCTATTTGAAAACATTTTGTTAAGGATTTCTGAGCCTATATTCATGAGAGAATTAGTCTGAAGTTTTTTTTTTGTACTGTCTTTGTCTAATTTTGATATCAGGGTAATACTAAATAAAATGAACTGGGAAATGTTCTCCTTTCTTCTGTGTTCTGGAAGAGACTGCATAGAAATGGTGTATTAGGCCATTCTTGCATTGCTATAAAGATATACCTGAGACTGGGTAATTTACAAGAAAAGAGGTTTAATTGGTTCATGGTTCAGCAGGCTTTACAGGAAGCATGGTGCTGACATCTGCTCGACTTCTGGGGAGGCCTCAGGAAGCTTCCAATCATAGCAAAGGCAAAGAGGGAGCAAGCACGTCACATAGCAAAAGCAGGAAAAAGAGAGAGAGTGCAGGGGTATCTCACACACTTTTTTTTTTTTTTTTGAGTTTTGCTCTTGTCGCCCAGGCTGGAGTGCAATGGCATGATCTCGGCTCACTGCAACCTCTGCCTCTGAGGTTCAAGCGATTCTCCTGCCTCACCTCCTAAGTAGCTGGGATTACAGGTGTGCACCACCACACCCAGCTAATTTTTGTATTATTAGTAGAGACAGGGTTTCACCATGTTGCCCAAGCTGGTCTCAAACTCCTGATCTCAAGTGATCCACCCACCTCAGCCTCCCAAAGTGCTGGGATTATAGGTGTGAGCCACTGTGCCCAGCTGCCACACACTTTTAAATGACCAGATCTGATGTGAACCCAGAGCAAGAACTCGTTCATTACCAAAAGGATGGCCCAAGCCATTGATGAGGAATCTATCTCCATGATCCATACACCTCCCATCAGGCCCCACCTCCAACACTGGGGATTACATCTCAACATGAGAGTTGAGTGGGGACAAGCATCCTAACTATATCAAATGGTATTAATTCTTTAAACATTTGGTAGCATTTTCCAAAGAAAATTTGTCCTGATGATTCTTTTCCGAGAGTTTTAAAATTGCAAATTTAATTTCCTCAATAGATGTAAGGCCATTCAAATTATCTATTTCATAATGGATGGGTTGTTGTAGTTTGTGTTTTTTGGGGGAACTGGGCTATTTTAACTAAGTTGTTGAATTTATGCGTTCCCTTATTCATACAGTTGTTCATAGTGTTCTCTTATTATCCTTTACATGTCTGTAGGATCTGTCATAATAGCCTGTGTTTCATTTTTTTTTTTTTTTTTTGAGACGGAGTCTCACTCTGTCGCCCAGGCTGGAGTGCAATGGCGTGATCTTGGCTCACTGCAACATTCGCCTCCACGTTCAAGCGATTCTCCTGCCTCAGCGTCCTGAGTAGCTGGGATTACAGGCACCTGCCACTATGCCTGGCTAATTTTTGTATTTTTAGTAGAGACGGGGTTTCACTATGTTAGTCAGGCTTGTCTTGAACTCCTGACCTCAGATGATCTGCCTGCCTCAGCCTCCCAAAGTGCTGAGATTACAGGTGTGAGCCACCACGCCCAGCCCCATGTTTCATTTCTATTGATAAATTGTGTCTTCTTTTTTTTTGTTGGTCTTGCTAGAAGTTTGTCAATTTTATTGATTTTTTCAGAGTTACTTTTTTGTTTCATTGTTATTTTTCTATGCAAAAAAATTTCTGTTTTCAATTTCACTAGTTTTTGCTCTTATCTTTATATTTCCTTCCTTCTACTTGCTTTGTATTTATTTGGCTCTTGTTTTCTAGGTTCTTCTATTCTTTATTTAGATTTTTTATAAAGATGGAGTCTTGTCTTGCTCTGTCACCAAGGCTGGAGTACAAAGGTGTGATCATAGCTTATTACAGCCTTGGACTTCTGGGCTCAGGCAACTTCTTCTTCTTTTTTTTTGAGACAGAGTTTTGATCTTGTTGCCCAGGCTAGAGTGCAGTGGTGTGATCTTGGCTCACTGCAACCTCCCCCTCCTGGGATCAAGTGATTCTCCTGCCTCAGCCTCCTGAGTAGCTGGGATTACAGGCGTATGCCACCACGCCCAGCTAATTTTTTGTATTTTTAGTAGAGACGGGAGTTTCATCATGTTGGCAATGGATTTTAGGCGTAAGCCACTGAGCCTGGCCAAAGGCTCAGGCAACTTTTGCCTTGAACTTCTGCCTCAGCCTCCCAAGTGACTGGGACTACAGGCATGCATCACCACACCTGGCTTTTTTTCTAGGTTCTTGATGTGACAGATTAGATTATTGATTTGGGACTTTCCCTCTTTTCTGATGTATGCATCTAATGCTATAAATTTCCTTATCAGCATTGCTTTATGTGTGTGCCACCATTTGGATATGTTGTATTTTAATTTTCATTTACTGAAGTGTATTTTTTGAAAATACACAAGAGGAAACCTATCATTTCCTCTTGAGCTATGGATTATTTAGAAGTATGTTGTTTGGTTCACAAGTGTTTGCAGATCTTCCTGTTATTTTTCTTTTTTCTTTTTTTTTTTTGAAATGGAGTCTCACTCTGTCGCCCAGGCTGGAGTGCAGTGGCACGATCTCGGCTCACTGCAAGCTCCGCCTCCTGGGTTCACACCATTCTCCTGCCTCAGCCTCCCAAGTAGCTGGGACTATAGGCGCCTGCCACCACGCCTGGCTAATTATTGTATTTTTACTAAAGAGGGGTTTCGTCACTTTGGCCAGGATGGTCTTGATCTCCTGACCTCGTGATCTGCCAGCCTCGGCCTCCCAAAGTGCTGGGATTACAGGTGTGAGCCACCGCACCCGGCCCTCTTTTTCTGTTATTGATTTCTAGTTTGGTTCCAGTGTGTGACAGAATACAATCTATATGATTTCAATTCTTTTACATTTGTTGAAATATGTTTTTTGGCCCAAGATGTGGTCTATCTTGGCATATGTTCCATGGGCTCTTGAAAAGAATGTGTATTCTGCTGTTGTTGGGTGGAATGTTCTATAAAGGTCGATTAGATCCTATTGGTTGACAGTATTGAGTTCTATACCTTTGCTCTATTCTGTCTAGTTGTTCTATCAACTGTTGAAAAAGTGTTGAGGTCGGGCGCGGTGGCTGACACCTGTAATCCTAGCACTTTGGGAGGCCGAGGCAGGCAGATCACCTGAGATTGGGAGTTTGAGACCAGCCTGGCCAACATGGCGCAACCCCGTCTCTACTAAAACTACAAAATTAGCTGGGCATGGTGGCACTAATGCCAGCTACTCTGGAGGCTGAGGCAGGAGAATCGCTGGAACCTGGGAGGCGGAAGTTGCAGTGAGCCAAGATCAGGCCATTGCACTCCAGCCTGGGCAAAAAGAGCAAAACTCCATCTCAAAAACAAAAACAAAACAAAACAAGAGAAAAAGAGAAAAAAAGTGTTGAAGTCTCCAGCTCTAATTGTGGTTTTTTCTATGTGTCTTTTCAGTTATGTCAATTTTTGCTTCACATATTTTCAGCTCTATTATTTGATGTAAACACACAAAGATTGCTATGTTTTCTTGGTAGATTTGCTTTGTAATCATTATATTATGTCCTTCTCTGTCTCTGATAATTTTCTTTGCTCTAAAGCCTACTTTATCTTATACTAATATAGCTACTCCCACTTTCCTTGGATTAATGTTTGCATACTATTTCTTTTTCCAGTTAACCTACATATATTGTTACATTTGAAGTGAATTTCTTGTGGACAGAATATAGTTGGGTGCTGTTTTTAATTCACTCTTTCAAACTCATTTATTTATTTATTTATATATTTTTGAGACAGGGTCTCACTCCGTCACCCAGGCTGGAGTGCAGTGGTGTGATCCTGGCTCACTGCAACCTCTGCCTCCCGGGTTCAAGTGATTCTCCTGCCTCAGCCTCCTGAGTAGCTGCCCAGTTAACTTTTGTATTTTTAGTAGAGACAGGGTTTCACCACGTTGGCCATGCTGGTCTCAAACTCCTGACATCAGGTGATCCGTCTGCCTTGGCCTCCCAAAGTGCTGGGATTACAGGCATGAGCCACTGCACTTGGCCTCAGTCTCTTTTAATTGGCATACTGAGACCATTTACACTAACAATTTTGTTTTATTTTTAATTTTTGTGGGTACATAGTAAGTGTATATATTTATGAGGTATGTGGGATATTTTGGTACAGGCTTCAATGTGTAATAATCACATCAAAGTAAAAGAGGGATCCACCTCAAGCATTTATCCTTTGTGTTACAAACAATCCAATTATAGCCTTTATTTTTATTTATTTATTTATTTTTTGAGACCCAGTCTCGCTCTGTCACCCAGGCTGGAGTGCAGTGGTGCGATCTCGGCTCACTGCAATCTCCGCCTCCCGGGTTCACGCCATTCTCCTGTCTCAGCCTCACGAGTAGCTGGGACTACAGGTGCCTGCCATCACGCCTGGCTAACTTTTTGCATTTTTAGTAGAGACGGGGTTTCACCGTGTTAGCCAGGATGGTCTTGATCTCCTGACCTCGTGATCTGCCTGCCTCGGCCTCCCAAAGTGCTGGGATTACAGGCGTGAGCCACCGTGCCTGGCCTTTTTTTTTTTTTTTTTTTTTGAGACGGAGTCTTGCTCTGTTGCCCAGGCTGGAGTGCAGTGGTGCGATGTTGGCTCACTGCAACCTCCACCTCCCGGTTCAAGCGATTCTCCTGCCTCAGCCTCCTGAGTAGCTGAGATTACAGGCACCACCATTACGCCTGGCTAATTTTTGTGTTTTTAGTAGAGACGGGGCTTCACCATGTTGGTCAGACTGGTCTCGAACTCCTGACCTCAAGTGAGCCACCCGCCTTGCCCTCCCAAAATGCTGGGATTACAAATGTGAGCCACTGTGCCTGGCACTTTTAGTTATTTTTAAATGTACAATTAAATTACTATTGATGAGGCTGAACATGGTGGCTCACTCCTGTAACCCCAACACTTTGGGAGGCCGAGGCTGGTGGATGACCTGAGGTCAGGAGTAGAGGTTTCAGGTTTCTACAGAGCCTGGCCAACATGGTGAAACTCCATCTCTACAAAAACACAAAAATCAGCCAGGCATGGTGGCGCATGCCTGTAATCCCAGCTACTTGGGAGGCTGAGGCAAGAGAATTGCTCTCACTCAGGAGGTGGAGGTTGCAGTGAGCCGAGATGGCATCATTGCACTTCAGCCTGGGTGACATGAGCGAAACTCTATCTTAACAATAACAACAACAAAAACATAACATAAAATTTACCATCGTAACTAATTTTAGATGTACAGTTCAGTGGAATTAATATATTTGTAATGTTGTACAATCATCCCCAACATCCATTTCTATAACTTTTTTCATCTTGTAAAACTGAAACTCTATTTCTACTAAACAATGAAGCCCCATTATCTGTGCCCCTCAATCCCTGGCAGCTACCATTCCACTTTTTTTTTTTTTTTTTTTTTTTGCATTTGAGGGCATTAGTCTGTCAACACCATTCCACTCTCTGTCTCCACGATTAAAAGAATTTTTTTTGTTTTACTCTTGTTTTAATTTTTAAAAATTTTTTTAATAGAGATAGGGTCTTGTTATGTTGCTTAGGCTGGTCTGGAACTCCTGGGCTGAAGCGATCCTCCCAACTTGGCCTCCCAAAGTACTGGGATAACAGGCATGAGTCACCATGCCTGGCCTCTGCCTCTAGGATTTTGACTACTCTAAATAACTCATATAAGTGAAATCATATAGTGTCTTTTTTTCTGACTAGCTCATTTCACCTAGCATAATGTCCTCAAAATTAATCCATGTTGTAGCATATGTCAGAATCTCCTTTATCTTCTATTTATTTTACTTTATTTTTTTCAGACACGGTCTGACTCTGTCACCCAGACTGGAGTGCAGTGGCTTGATCTCAGCTCACTGCAACCTGGACGGCCCGGGCTCAAGCAATCCTCCCACCTCAGCTTCCTGAGTAACTGAGATTACAGGCACATGCCACTGTGCTTGGCTAATTTATTTATTTATTTTTTTACTTTTTGAAGATAACAGGATTTCGCCACATTGGCCAGGCTGGTCTTGAACTCCTCAGATGATCCACCTGCTTCGGCCTCTCAAAGTGCTGGGATTACAGGTGTGAGCTGCCGCACATGGCCTCAAACTGTTTCTTTAACTTTTGAAAATTGTCCAATTTACCTACCTTAAAGCCATTAGATTCTAGGTAGGGCCTGGGGACATGTGGAGTTAGCCACGCCCCCTAGCTATGCTGGAGAGTCAGCCCTTATCTGCACTTCTGCCTGGTGTGTCCCAGGCAGGCTTCACACCCAGTACATAATTAAAATCCCTTACTTGCCAAGGTTTTCACCAAAAATAAAAGTTGCTAAGAGTTAACATTGTAACATATAATTAAGACTACTGAAGAGGCCGGGTGTGGTGGCTCATGCCTGTAATCCCAGCACTTTGGGAGGCCAGGGCGGGCAGATCACCTGAGGTCAGGAGTTCAAGACCAGCCTGGCCAACATGACAAAACCCTTTCTCTACTAAAAATACAAAAATTAGCTGAATGTGGTGATGCGTGCCTGTAATCCCAGCTACTCGGGAGGCTGAGGCAGGAGAATCCCCTTGAACCTGGGAGGCAGAGGTTGCAGTGAGCCGAGGTTGTGCCATTGCACTCCAGCCTGGGCAACAGAGCCAGACTCTTTCTCAAAACAAAACAAAACAAAAAACAAAAAGACTACTGAAGAAACAGTTTTACATGCAAGGTGTGTAAGAAAAGTAAAATGTGTTTTTGGTAAAAAAAAATAAGCTCATAAGAAGGCATGGGAATGTTCCTTTTTTTTTCTGCCTAAAGTGTTAAAGGATTCTTTTAAGTAAGAAAAAATCTAAAGGTTTAAACAAGTTTTGGAAGATTTACAAAAATTAATTGTAAGAGACTTTGTGTGTAACATATTGGCTAAAGTTAAAAGGGTATTATTCAGTTTTTCCAGAAACTAAACATTGGAATAGAAGCACAGCAGGGTTTTCTTAGCGCACTCATCTGCTCTTTCACAAAAAAATGTAAAGGGTTATAAAAGGTTTATAAGAATCTTACCTTATAGTTAAACATTAAAATTGGGCCAGGTAAGGTGGCTCATGCCTGTAATCCCAGCACTTTGGGAAGCTGAGGTGGGGGGGATCACTGAGGTTGGGGGATGGAGATCAGCCTGGCCAACATGGTGAAACCCCATCTCTACTAAAAATACAAAAAATTAGCCAGGTGTGCTGGCGGGTGCCTGTAGTCCCAGCTACGCACCTGTAGTCCCAGCTACTTGGGAAGCTGAGGCAGGGGAAGCTCTTCAACCTGGGAGACAGAGGTTGCAGTGAGCCGAGATCACGCCACTGCACTCCAGCCTGGGTGACAGAGCAAGACCCCGTCTCAAAACAACAACAACAACAAACCCAAACATTAAAATTGGGTAAATATGTCCATAAAGTTTTATTAAAAATTGGGTTTAACATTAATAGTACATTAATATAAAGGTGAAATTTGGCTAATTTGGTACAAAAACCATACAGGAAACATTGTCAAATATAAAATAGTGTTTTGCTTTATTTGGACTATATTTGCATAAATGTGTTATTGGTATATGTTCCAAAGTTATGGGAAACTCCTATAATTCTAATATGACAGTGTATGTTATCAATAATTATAATTGTTATGTAAAATTTTGTGTGCCACAGAAGTAACCAAATTTCCTTATCATTTGTGGCTTTAATAGTGGCTGTCCTAAGACTTTTTATCATCCACAGACAATTGTTGTCTTATTTTAATCCTCTTTAGAAGGTGGTTTATAATCAAGTATAGAACTCTAGCAGGTGTTCTTAAATGCAGCTTTCTAATAACTTTGGAAATTGTAACATTAGAATAGAGGAAACAACTTTCAAAATGCTCATGAAGAGCTGGAATGTTCATAAATATCAAACAGAAGTTAACTAAATTAACTGAACCAATAGAAAACTGAAGTAATCTTTTTAACTTTGCTTAAAATGTTGCTGATCCTTTGTTTTGTTTTTCAGAGTCAAGGAAAATTTTCTTTTAAGCTGTTTACAGCTTGTAACAATTGAGTAAAGTATACTGCTATGAACAAAATTTGGAATGTATTTGTATCTCTCTACCTAATTTCTCTAAAATTTAAAAACTAGTTGCGAGTATTCTTAACTTATGGCAATATAGTTATTGCATAAGTGCAATAAGAATCTGTTTTCTTTTGTAACAGGACGCAGTTGAAAAAATTGGTTATTAAACCAAGGCTTTGACTGGAATGGTGTGTTTTCCTTTAAGGAATTATTATTATTATTATTACTATTATTATTATTATTATTTTGAGATGGAGTCTCACTCTGTCACCCAGGCTGGAGTGCAGTGGCGCAATCTCGGCTCACTGAAAGCTCCGCCTCTCGGGTTCACGCCATTCTCCTGCCTCAGCCTCCCAAGTAGCTGGGACTACAGGTGCCCGTCACCACGCCTGGCTAATTTTTTGTATTTTTAGTAGAGATGAGGTTTCACAGTGTTAGCCAGGATGGTCTCCATCTCCTGACCTAGTGATCTGCCTGCCTTGGCCTCCCAAAATGCTGGGATTACAGGCGTGAGCCACCACACCCAGCCCCTTTAAGGAATTAAACTTGACTTATAAAGCCAATAAAAGCCCCATGGGGAGCCGGCCTCATACCTTGCCTATAACAGTCCGTGTGCAGGGCTACTGACCTGTGGTAAGTAAAGAATGTCACTTTCTAATAGGTCCAGAAGCTGCAAGTTATCTTGGGACCTGAAGAGGAAAGAAATGTACTCAACTCATAGGTATTTGAGAGTACAAACCCATGGCTGGGCTGAGCTTTAAAAAAGTCTTATCTAAAATTTCTTCTATGGAACAGAGTTCCATCAAAGCCAATTTAAAAAGACCCTATGTGAAAAATAATTATTCTTGCTGCAACTTATACAAATAATCAGGCCAAGTATAATAAAGCAAATCAGTATTACCATGATTTGCCTTTAGTAAAAATAGGAAACTGGAGAGAGAAATATTATGTTTCAAGAACTATGGTACACTTGTTGTTAAATTCTAGTCTCACTAGTTGTTTTTAAGTTTGTTTCTGCAATTTAGGATAACCCTGCCTATTCCTGTGAACCAACCAGTGATCTCAGTGTTGCTCAGAAAAAAAAAAGAGGGGTGGGTAATATAAAAATATGGATCAGTATTCTAATTTTGGGCAAATTAGAATTAGCTAACAACCCCATATCAGCTTAGTTCCAACAGTTGCCCACTTCATGAAGAGCCTTCTAATTTCGTTTACTTGGAATAACTTTACTTATTTTGTTTTACTCTTGTGGAATATATTGCTGTTATACTCTTTGTGTAGGAATACAGGACAAGCTTACTGAACGTTTTCTTAAATTAAACACTTTTGTTTTTTTCAAGTCAGAGTCTCACTCTTGACCCCCAGGCTGCAGTGCAATGGCGCGATCTCGGCTTACCGTAACCTCCGTCTCCTGAGTTCTAGCAATTCTCCTGCCTCAGCCTCTCGAGTAGCTGGGATTACAGGTGCTTGCCACCACGTCTGGCTAATTTTTGTATTTTTAGTAGACACAGGGTTTCACCATGTTGGTCAGGCTGGTCTCGAACTCCTGACCTCAGGTGATCCACCAGCCTCAGACTCCCAAAGTGCTGGGATTACAGGCATGAGCCACTGCACCCTGCTTCATATTAAACACTATTTAATCTTCCAGATACCACCTTTTGTCAAAACTTAAGAGTTATGAATGGACCTTACCATACTGGTGCTTTCTGACTGAGCTCCTTTCTACTGTGAATGCAAGAGACCCTCATAGGTAGAGAGAAATATCATTGCCCCTATTCAGCCGGAAGAAGTTATAGAGGATGGATCTTCATCCCTCTGCAACCCTTAGAATTAAGGGTTCTCTTATAAAAGGGAGGGGGGAAACTGTTGGAGGTGTGTGAACCAGAGCTCCATCTTAAACAGGAGCTGGGTAAATTGAGGCTGAGACCTACCATGCAGCATTCCCAGACAGGAATCCTATGTCACAAGATGAGATGGGAGGTCAGCACAAGATACAGGTCATAAAGATCTTGCTGATAAAACAGGTTGCAGTGAAGGAGCTGGCTAAAACTCACCAAAACCAAGATGGTGACAAGAGTGACCTCTGGTCGTCTTCACTGCTACGCTCCCATCAGCGCCATGACAGTTTACAAATGCCATGGCAACGTCAGGAAGTTACCCTATATGGTCTGTAAAGGGGAGGCATGAATAATCCACTCCTTGTTTAGCATATCATCAAGAAATAACCACAAAAATGGGCAACCAGCAGCCCTTGGGGCTGCTCTGTCCATGGAGTAGCCATTCTTTTATTCCTTTACTTTCTTTTTTCTTTTTTTTTTTTTTGAGGCAGAGTCTTGCTCAATCGCCCAGGCTGGAGTGCAGTGGTGCAGTCTTGGCTCACTGCAAGCTCCTCTTCCCGGGTTCACGCCATTCTCCTGCCTCAGCCTCCCGAGTAGCTGGGACCACAGGCGCGTGCCACCATGCCCGGCTAATTTTTTTGTATTTTTAGTAGAGACAGGGTTTCACTGTGTTAGCCAGAATGGTCTGGATTTCCTGACCTCATGATCCACCCGCCTCGGCCTCCCAAAGTGCTGGGATTACAGGCATGAGCCACTGTGCCCGGCCTATTCCTTTACTTTCTTAATAAACTTGCTTTCACTTTGCACTGCGGACTTGCCCTGAATTCTTTCTTGTGTGAGATCGAGAACCCTCTCTTGGGTTCTGGATTGCGGCCCCTTTCCTGTAACAAGACCACGCCCACTTCTGTGACACTTGCACATCCCAGGTTGTGACCTGTATTTCTGACCCACCAGCCATAAATCTGGGGTTCCCATGACCCCCTCCTTGGTTTCAAGTAATTTGTTAGAGTGACTCACAGAACTCAGGGAAACACTTTACTTACATTTACCCATTTATTATGAAAGAGATATTACAGACCAGGCACAGTGGCTCGTGCCTGTAATCCCAGTACTTTGGAAGGCTGAGTTGGGAAGATCGCTTGAGCCAAGGAGTTTGAGACCAGCCTGGACAACATAGCCAGACCTCCTCTCTACAAATTAAAAAATATTTGTTTTCTACAAATAGAAAACACACCATTCCAGCGCATGGTGGTACACACCTGTAGTCTCAGCTACCGGAGAGGCTGAGGTAAGAGGATTGCTTGAGGCCAGGCGATTTAGGCTGCAGTGAGCCACGATCATGCCACTCCCACTGCTTTCCAGCCAGAGCAACAGAGCAAGACTCCATTTCAAAAAAAAAAAAAAAAAAAGAGTATTACAAAGGATAGAGATGAAAGATGAACAGCCAGATGGAAGAGGTGCATATGGCGAAGTGTGGCCAGGGTGAGGAGGTTCCCTGCTCTTTCTGGTATGCCATCCTCCAAGCAGTTCCACAGGTTTTGCAACCCAGAAACTCCCAGAACCCTGTCCTTTGTGGAAATGGGGTGGGAGCTATGGAGGCTTCATTACATAGGCATGATTGATTGCATCACTGGCCAATGGCAATCAGCTCAGCCTTCAGCCTCTCTCCTCTCCCCAGAGGCTGAGGGGGTGGGACTGAGTGGTCCAACTCTCCAATCATAGCGTTGGTTCCCCTGGCAACCAGCCCCCATCCCGAGGCTATCCAGGAATCCACCAAGAGTCACCTCATCAGAACAAAAGATGATCCTACGACCCAGAAAATTCCCAAGGATTTAGGAGCTTCTGCGTCAGGAACCGCGGGGGCAGAGACCAAATATTAGAACTAAAGATTCTCCCAGCACCCCTATCAGTGAGGGTATTAGGAGCTCTGGCTCAGGAACTGGGGGCAGAGACCAAATCTATGTTGCTTCCATGTCACAATGTCACACCCATTGCCTTTTACCTGGCTCATTGTACACATTTCAGTTACCCGTTCAGTTCCTGTAACCATCTGGGTTTGAGATCATTTGCTGGGCCTTTGCAGTTTGGTGTTTTGGCTCTGGGTCCCTTACTAGCAAAGAAGATGAGACAAGGAAAAGAAAGGAATCCTGGCTGGGTGCGGTGGCTCATGTCTGTAATCCCAGCACTTTGGGAGGCCAAGGCAGGAGGATCGCTTGAGACCAGGAGTTTGAGACCAGCATGGGCAACATAGCAAGACTCCATCTCTACAAAAACATTATTTTTTTTTTTCAAAAAAAAAGAAATCCAAGGGAACCTCAGTTTGGATTGGAGTGGGGGTGGGGACAGGGGTACTGCAGGTGAGAGGGGCTAAGAGACCTCCATCCCCAGGCTCTGTGGGGTCATATGTTCTCATCTCTCTCTTAAGCCTCCTTCCCAGGGTAATAGACACTGTTGACTTATAAGTTTATTTAAACGTGTGGGCCTTATCATATGCTTCATCCTAACAGCACAAAGTTAAACAAAGCAGCTTTCAAGGCCCAAGGAGAGAGAAGTTGATTTAAGATAGGGCCTGTCAGAGGTTACTCAACCGTTTCTTGCGCTGGCTTTATCGCTGACAAAGGCCACGCTCCCTTGCCTGGGTGCGCCCTGAGCTCCAATGGAAAAGAGAATCTCCTTGACCAGCCCTGTGGGTGTCAAGCAGCTGCCTTCTTCCCCAGCCAGCCCAGTGCCTGCTCTATGGGCTGTGACCACAGTGGCCATGGTAGCAGTGGGGGAGGCCATGCAGGGCTTCCTCTCACTGTGGCTGATGCCAGAGCCCACTGGCAGCAACACATTGTCAGTTTTTTTCTTTTGTTGTTGTTGTGAGATGGAGTCTTGCTCTGTCACCCAGGCTGGAGTGCAGCGGTGTGATCTCAGCTCACTGCAACCTCTGCCTCCCGGGTTCAAGCGATTCTCCTGCCTCAGCCTCCTGAATACCTGGGTCTACAGGCATGCACCACCATGCCAGGCTAATTTTTGTGTTATCTCTCTTTTTTTTTTTTTTTTTTAGTAGAGACAGGGTTTCACCATGTTGGCCAGGCTGGTCTCAAATTCCTGACCTCAGGCGATCCACCCACTTCGGTTTCCCAAAGTGCTGGGATTACAGGTATGAGCCACTGTGCCTGGTTGATTCGCCTCTTGATAAGCATCTAGATAGTTTCCAGTGGTTTTGCTGTGACAAATAAGGTGTGATGCACGTCCTTGCAAATACCTCCAGGTGCACATGTGTTCTCTTAGAAGTAAAATTGCTGGGTCGTCAGGTAAACACACCTCCCACCTTCCCAGATACTGCCAAATGATTCTCTAAAATGGCTGTACCCATTGACACTCCCTCGGCATGTCAGAGAGGTTTTTTTTGTGTGTATCATTCTGTGGGTGTCCAGTGGCATCTCATTTTAACTTACATTTCTCTGATTACTAGTGGCATTGAGTATTGTTTCTGTGTTTATTCATTTCAGTGTTTTTTCTGTGGGCTATTTATTTGTTTATGAGATGGAATCTCACTCTGTCACCCAGGCTGGAGTGCAATGGCAGGATCTCGGCTCACTGCAACCTCCACCTCCTGGGTTCAAGCAATTCTCTTGCCTCAGCCTCCCGAGTAGCTGGGATTACAGGCACATGTCACCACGTCCAGCTAATTTTTTGTATTTTTAGTAGAGATGGGGTTTCACCGTGTTGGCCAGGCTGGTCTTGAACTCCTGGCCTCAGGGGATCTGCCCACCCTTCCCAAAGTGCTGAGATTACAGACATGAGCCACTGCTCCCGGCCAAGTTTGGGTGGCTTCCTATTGGGTTGTTTGTCCTTTTCTCATTGATTTGTATAATTTCTTTTTTTTTTTCATTTTAGATTCAGGGAGTACATATGCAGGTTTGTTACACGGATATATTGTGTGATGCTGAGGTTTGGGCTTTGAACCCGTCATTCAAACAGTGAAAGTAGTGATTTTTCAACCCTTGCTCTGTCTCTCCAACCCGAATCCCAGTAGTCCCCAGTGTCTGTCATCCTTGTGTTTATGTCCACATGTACCCAATGTTTAACTCCCTCTTGTAAGTGAGAACATGTGGTATTCTGAGAATCTGGTATTCTCAGATTAAGAATCTTAACTTTCTGCTGAAGTCCCTGTTGTACCCCTTACCTAATATTTGTTTTACTGTTTCTGTGTTAATTCACTTAGGATAATGGCCTCCAGCTGCATCCATGTTGCTGCAAAGGACATGGTTTCATTCTTTTTCATGGCTGTGTAGTATTCCATGGTGTATATGAACCACATTTTCTTTATCCAGTCCACCATTGATGGGCACCTAGATTGATTCCATGTCTTTGCTACTGTGACTAGTGCTGTAATAAACATGCAAATGCATGTATCTTCTTTTGCTTTTTTGAGATGTATTCTTGCTCTGTTGCCCAGGCTGGAGTATAATGGCGAGATCTCGGCTTACTGCAGCCTCTGCCTTTTGGGTTCAAGTGATTCTCCTGCTTCAGCTTCCCAAGTAGCTGGGATTACAGGCGTATGTTACCACGCCCAGCTGATTTTTTGTATTTTTAGTAGAGATGGGGTTTCACTGTGTTGGCCAGGCTGGTCTCGAACTCCTGACCTTAAGTGATCTGCCCACCTTGGCCTCCCAAAGTGTTGGGATTACAAGCGTGAGCCACAGTGCCCGGTCACATGTGTCTTTTTGGTAAAACAATTTATATACCTTTGGGTATATACCCAGTAATGGTCTTGCTGGGTGGAATGGTAGCTGTATTTTCAGTTCTTTGAGAAATGTCCACATTGCTTTTCACAGTAGCTGGACTAATTTACACTCCCACCAACACTGTATGAGTGTTCCCTTTTCTCCCCAACCTTGCCAAAATCTGTTATTTTTTGACTTTTTAGTAATAGCTCCCTGACTGGTGTGAGACAGTAACTTACTTTGGTTTTGATTTGCATTTCTCTGATGATGAGTGATGTTGAGCAATTTGTAGAATTTCTCTGTATATTCTGAGTACTAATCATTTGTTGATTATAAGGGTTACACATATTTTCTCCCAGATGATAAGTTATCTTTGGCCATTTTGTTCTATGATTTTTTTTTTTTTTTGCCATGAAGTTTCCTTTTTGAGACATAAAATATATTTGGTAAGGTCCTTAAAATGCACAATTTTATTTTATTTTATTTTATTTTATTTTATTTTATTTTATTTTTCCCGAGATGGAGTCTCATTCTGTCACCTAGGCTGGAGTGCAGTGGTGCAATCACAGCTCACAGCAACCTCCGCCTCCCAGGTTCAAATGATTCTCCTGCCTCAGCTTCCCAGGTAGCTGGGACTACAGGCATGTGCCACCACGCCCGTAAAATACACAAATCTTAAAGGTACAGCTTGATAAAATGTTTACATTTGTGAATACGCATGTAACCACCACCCAAATCAAGACCTAGAACATTTCTTTTTTTTTTTGAGACGGAGTCTCGCTCTGTCACCCAGGCTGGAGTGTAGTGGCGCGATCTCGGCTCACTGCAAGCTCCGCCTCCTGGGTTCACGCCATTCTCCTGCCTCAGCCTCTCCGAGTAGCTGGGACTACAGGCGCCCGCCACCACGCCCGGCTAATTTTTTGTATTTTTAGTAGAGACGGGGTTTCACCGTGGTCTCAATCTCCTGACCTCGTGATCCGCCCGCCTCGGCCTCCCAAAGTGCTGGGATTACAAGCGTGAGCCACCGCGCCTGGCCAACCTAGAACATTTCTATAACCAAAAAAAATCCCAAATCCCAAAGTGCTGGGATTACAGATGTCAGCCACCGTGCCCAGCTGAGTTTTTTTATGTATTCTGATTACTATACATTTGTTGGCATTTTAGCTTATTTTAAAACTTTAAGAATTATCTGTATGGTCTTGCAATTTTTTTTTTTTTTGAGATGGAGTTTTGCTCTTGTTCCTAGGCTGCAGTGCAATGGTGCTGTCTAGGCTTACTGCAACCTCCACCTCCCGGGTTCAAGTGATTCTCCTGCCTCAACCTCATAGGCATCCAGGACCATGCCCAGCTAATTTCTGTATTTTTTTAATAGAGATGGGGTTCACCATGTTGACCAGGTTGGTCTCGAACTCCCGACCTCACGTGATCCACCTTCCTTGGCCTCCCAAAGTGCTAGGATTACAGGTGTGAGCCACCATGCCCAGCTGAGTTCTTTATATATTCTGATTACTGACATTTGTTGGCTATATGGGTTGCATTTAAGCTTATTTTAAAACTTTAAAAATTATATGTATTGTCATGCAAGTTTTTTTTTTTTTTTTAATGGAGTCTCGCTCTGTCACCCAGGCTGGAGTGCAGTGGCATGATCTTGGCTGACCGCAACCTCCACCTGCCGGGTTCAAGCAACTCTCCTGCCTCAGCCTCCCGAGTAGCTGGGACTACAGGCGTGCACCACCACACCCGGCTAATTTTTTGTATTTTTAGTAGAGACGGGGTTTCACCGTGTTGGCCAGGCTGGTCTCGAACTCTTGACCTCGTGATCCGCCCACCTTGGCCTCCCAAAATGCTGGGATTACAGGAGTGAGCCACAGTGCCCAGCGTCATGCAAGTTTTTAATATGTCCATCTTCATCAATTTTTTCTTTTTCATGTATCTTTTGTGTCTTACTTAAGAAATACTTCTCTAGATCCAAGAAATGGAGGTATTCTCCTATAGTTTTTCTAAGTATTTTACAGTTATTTTCTTCACATTTAAATGTTTAATGACAAAAGATTCTTTGCTTGTCCAAACTTTAGTCAGGTTTCTGAGTCTTCTCCTAGGCCCATCCATGTACTTTCTTGTAAAACTCAGTTTTGGCAAGAGCCCTGCTGGGTCAGTTCAGCAAGAACGCTCCGTCCTCAATATCTGATCATCCTTAGTATCTGATCAATTCCTCACCCTCCATGATACCCCACGTGATGTCTGATTACCCTGGCCTGTCTTCAGCAACAATCCTGCTAGGTTGGTTTAGCTAGAATTCCCTTCATGCCTGATGTTTTCTCTTAGTAATTTTCCATCCACTGACTCCCACTCTGCCCCTGGGCTATAAATTCCCACTTGCCCAAGCTGTATTTGGAGTTGAGCCCAATCTCTCTTCCCCACTGCAAGACCCTGGTGCAGTGGTTCCTATACCTATTGTGATGGTCCTGAAGAAAGTCTTCCTTGACATGCTTTAACATGTATTATTGAATAACATTTTAATAGTTATGGTGCTGCAACTCGGATAAGACCAGATTCATCCCCGGACCTAGCTTCTCCCTAGGACATTAAGTGAGTGCCTTTGAAGTCTTTGTCTTCCTTCCTGACTGACTCATCAGGAAGTCAGACTCCCGAACCATTGCTCCAAATATCCGTTGAAGCAGGTGAGGACAGACTTTGATTCTTTTGTTGTTGTTGTTTTTTCTTGGTTTAAGACAGGGTCTCACTCTATCACCCAGGCTGGAGTGCGGTGGTGCAATCATGGCTCACTGCAGCCTCAAACTCCAGGGCTCAAGCAATCCTCCCACCTCAGCCTCCTGAGTAGCTGGAACTACAGGCACACCACCATGCCTGGCTAATTTTTTATTTTTTGTTTTTTGTAGAGACAGGGTCTCACTGTGTTGTCCAGGCTGGTCTTGAACTCCTTGGCTCAGGTGATCCTCCCACGTTGGCCTCCCAAAGTGCTGGGATTATAGGCATGAGCCACTATGCCTGGCACAGACTTTTTTTTATTTTTTATTTTGAAATGGAGTCTTGCTCTGCCACCCAGTCTGTAGTGCGGTGGTGCAATCTCGGCTCACTGCAACCTCTGCCTCCCGGGTTCAAGTGATTCTCCTGCCTCAGCCTCCCGAGTAGCTGGGACTACAGGCATGCGCCGCCCTGCCCGGCTAATTTTTGTATTTTAAGTAGAGATGTGGTTTCACCATGTTGGCCAGGCTGGTCTTGAACTCCTGACCTTGTGATCCGCCCGCCTCTGCCTCCCAAAGTGCTGGGATTACAGGCATGAGCCACCACTGGCACAGACTTTGATTCTTAAATTATGGGTGTATTTGCCGAAGCTGGGTTAGAGTCCCAGGCTTCTTTTGAAAGGTACTTTCTGGGCTGGAAGTCCTTCCTGGCTCTCTGTGAGGCCTCCGTATTCTCTCTGTTCTCTCTATTGGATCCCGCTTCTCCCATGGGAAACTTTTCTGTCACCTGAAAGCTCTCTTCTCGAACCCCTGCTGACTCTATCCTCTGCCAACTGTGTACCCCACTGCCAGGCCCTTTTCCTCTCCACTCCAGCCCCTCAGTCTCTTGTACCTTAGATCCCCTACCCTTCACTGGAGGCTCTCAAGGAACTCAGCACCTCATTCCGCAAGCAAGCACCTGAAGCTGAAAAGAGAATAACAACAACAACAAAAATAGAACTGTTTGAAAACTGAGACTGGGTGTGGTGGCTCATGCCTGTAATCCCAGCACTTTGGGAGGCTGAGGCAGGAGAGTTTCTTGAGCTGAAGAGTTTTAGATGAGTCTGGGCAACATAGCGAGACCCCATGTCTATAACAAACTTAAAATACAGCCAGGTTTGAAGGCACACACCTGTGGTTCCAGCCACTTGGGAGGCTGAGGTTGGAAGATTACTTGAGTCTGGGAAGTCGAGGCTGCAGTGAGCTGTGATTGCACCACTGCACTCCAGCCTCAGTAAGAGAGTGAGACCTTGTCGCAAAAATAAAAAATAAAAAAAGCAAAACAAAGAAAAAGAAAACTGGACAAATGAAAAAATCTTAAAAGCTGCCTTCACAGATATGGGTAAAAATTTTTAGTCCTTACCGGGTTGGTAACCTTAAATTTATCCCATTTTCATCAGAAACGTAATTGGATAAAATATGAAGTGGAGATAAACCAGTGAATTTTTATTATCCTGGTTTACTGCTTCATGATTCAAATTTTTAAGATGAAAAGCTATAAGATCTGTTTACATCTGTCTGTATGTTTATGTATGTGTACATATATGTATGCATGTTTGTTATGTATACATATTTTTCTAACTTCAATGCTAATACAAAATTAAAATAGCAAATTGTCTTAGGGATAAATGCGCACTCAAATTAAGTATTCATAAAATTATCAGAAAAATAAAAAACTGAACAATTGTTTTTTAAGTTCACATGATCCAGGATAGTCTTTAGTAAATAAAAGCTAGTTTTAAAATTGTTGGTAAAATGAAAATAGGAATGTCTTCAGGACTGTTATCATTAAATACAGACATACAGTTTTTCCTGAGTATGCTGGTAAGATACATTTGTGTTGTATTTGCTAGACGTTTAAGGCCATAAAGCTATAAATCTAACCTAAGAACAGAATGTACAAGAAAAATGAATTGCTTAATTGCTTTGTGCATGTCAGACATAAAAGTAAAAAAAAAAAAGCTTGTTTAACTTTTTAGTTTCATTGCTTTTGTGATGTTTTTGATACTTACCTGATATTATTAACAGGAAAAATACTTTAAAATAGTGCCTACCTTTGTTTAATGTTTCATGAAATTTTTCATGAGCAATTAAAACATAATTGCTGAGAATAAATCAATTAGATGAATGTAGTAGAATAAAAGTTTGTAAATGAACTTTTAAAAATTAATTATGCTTTAAAAGATGTCTACTTGAAAATAGTTTCAAAAATCTTTTTGCGACAACTTGTAACCTTAAAGTTGTATTAAGTAAAATTGAGTAATTGATATTCATTAAAAATTTAGACTCAGCTGTGGAAAAGGAATCTTGTCATGTGTGGTCAAAGCTGGCTAAGATTGGCTAGATTTATTTGTGAAGTTTTATTAAAAATTAGTTCTAGTAGTACACTGATGCAAAAGTAGAATTTGGTCGTCTTTCTAAAAATTGCAAAGTTTCCTTGAACTATTGGTCTGAGAATGTGAAGGGTTTTTTTTTTCCTTTAAGTAATTGGCCTAGAAAATAAAAATTTTATGTCTTATCAAGGGAATTTCTTGTGCTTGATGTTGTCTTTTATCACGTCTTTGGTTACTTAAGAAAACTAAGTCTTCTCAATATCAAAAAACCTAAGTTTTTCTTCATAACTATGTAATCTGCTATATTTGCCTTTCAAATATTTTATTGTCACCAACATGGTGAAATCCTGTTTCTACTAAAAATACAAAAATTAGCCTGGTGTGATGGTGCGTGCCTGTAATCCCAGCTACTTGGGAGGCTGAGGCAGCAGAATTACTTGAACTCAGGAGGCGGAGGTTACAGTGAGCTGAGATTGCACCACTGTACTCTAGCCTGGGCAACAAGAATGAGACTCTGTCTCGAAAAAAAAAAAAAATTATCATCACTTTGATTAGATAACCAAGATTATGTTTAATTAAGTGCTTTAACCCTTTTGACATTTTTTATAAACTTCCCAAAATCATATTCTAAATTAAGTCTTTTTAACTTCAGGTTAATTTTGGTATTTTCCAGTTGGGCCCCAGGATATCTCAAAAGGTATGTCTCTCGCCTAGTAAAAGAAAGATATTAAAATAATTATGCTTATTTCATATGTTAAATTATATAGGAAGCATTGTGAAATAAGAAATAATGTTTAACTTTGTTTGAGTTAAATTTGTATAGACATGTTATTAATACGTGCTCCAGAAACTATAGCAAATTACTAGAAATGTAGTATGTCATCATTCATAATTTTGATTATTATGTTAAAAGGTTGTATGCCACAGAAATCAAATTTTCTTAATTGTATCACGATTATAATGAACTCTCATCAGATCTTTAACCATGCCATTTTACCTCATTATCATCCATAGACAGTTATTTTACTTAAATTATTCTGTAAAAGCATTTGCAACACTTAGCTGCAGTTCAAAGTTGCTTCTTTGTCAAGGAAATTAATAAAAAGACTGTGTCAATTACACTGGAATACAGGTTTCTGATAACTTTAAGATAATACCATTGGACTTGGTTAGACTTTCCAGAACTCTAGTGAAAATGATGGGCTCATGAAACTGTGATCTTAAGATCAAGCAGAACAAATATTAACTACATGGATTGTAGTATCATATGGATTCATCTATTAACTACATGAATATAAACTGATGAAGATAATTTTCACGTTAAAAAAAGTTATTTTTGCCGGGTGCAGGTGGCTCGGCTCACACCTGTAATCCCAGCACTTTGGGAGGCTGAGGCGGGCGGATCACCAGAGGTCAGAAGTTCGAGACCAGCCTGGCCAACATGGTGAAACCCCATCCCTACTAAAAATACAAAAAAAATTACCCAGGTGTGATGGTGGGTGCCTGTAATCCCAGCTACTTGGGAAGCTGAGGCAGGAGAATCACTTGAACCCGGGAGGCAGAGGTTGCAGTGAGCCAAGATCGCCCCATTGCACTTCAGCCTGGACGACAAGAGCAAGACTCCGTCTCAAAAAGAGAAAATTATTTTTATTTTCTTTATTTTTCTTTCTAACACTTCTCCCTCACCACCCATGAGTTTTTATTTAAAACATTGCTGGTTTTTTTGAATGTTTTATTTTCCAGATTTTTTTTTTTTTTTTTTTGAGACACAGTCTTGTTCTGTTGCCAGGTTGGAGTGCAGTGGCGTGATCTCGGCTCACTGCAACCTCCGCCTCCCGGGTTCAAGCAATTCTCCTGCCTCAGCCTCCCAAGTAGCTGGGACTAGACAAGCGCCACCGCACACAGCCTAATTTCTATATTTTTAGTAGAGACAGGGTTTCACCATGTTGGCCAGGATGGTCTCGATCTTTTGACTTTGTGATCCGCCTGCCTTGGCTTTCCAAAGTGCTGGGATTACAGGTGTGAGCCACTGTGTCCGGCCTATTTTCCACATTTAAAAAAGTTTTTTTTTTTCGCCTGGGCGCATTGGCTAATGCCTGTAAACCCAGCACTTTGGAAGGCCGAGGCGGGTGGATCACCTGAAGTCAGGAGTTTGAAACGAGCCTGGCCAACATGGTGAAACCCCATCTCTAGTAAAAATACAAAATTATCTGGATGTGGTGGTGTGCGCCTGTAATCCCAGCTACTTGGGAGGCTGAGGCATGAGAATTGCTTGAACCCGGAGGTGGAGGTTGCTGTCAGCTGAGATCACGCCATTGCACTCCAGCCTGGGCAACAAGAACGAAACTGTGTCTCAAAAAAATAAATAAATAAATAAATAAAAAACTTAAAAGATATTCCCCCCCCCCACTTTTAAACTATCTATAGCTTACAGCAACTTGGCAAAGTTTACTTTATTAGACAAAAATGGAAACATTTACTTTTTCTCCCTACCTAATCCCTCCAGAATTCAGAAGCTATTCATGAGTTTTTTTTTCTTTCTTATCTATCTACAATCTGAACTAGCTCTTGAATTCTGTTTATTTTCTCCATCATCTGGCCACAACTCTTCAAACTAATATTTTCAATTTTCTCCCACCCTTCTGTTTTGGAATCACTGAAATTAAAACTGCTCTTTTCCTGAAGTCCTGCAAGCTGAAGCTGACGACTTGACATAAACTTCAGAGAAGCTGCCACAACAGTTTACGTATGGCCAGCCTTCATGATAGCCAAACAGCAAACCAGGGAAATCTGTCATTTTCCACTGCTTGCTAAAGATGGTTCAGGCCCAGCATCTAGAAATCTTCTGGACTGGCTGACCTTTGGATTTAGAAACTGAGTTTACAGTTTGTTCCCACTATTAACCTTGTTTTTCTTTTATTTTCATAGAAACTGAACTTCCCTTATTAAAAACCTTCTGGCTTACACTTACACTATCTAGGAGATCTTCACTAACTAGTCCCAAGAGATGATTTCTCTGGTCCTTAATGAACCAGCTAAGATTGGCTAGATTTACTTATGAAATTTGATTAAAAATTAGTTCTGGTAGGCTGGGCGCAGTGGCTTACGCCTGTAATCCCAGCACTTTGGGAGGCAGAGGCGGGCAGATCACCTGAGGTCAGGAGTTCGAGATCAGCCTGGGCAATATGGTGAAACCCCATCTCTACTAAAAGAATACAAAATTAGCTGGGTGTGGTGGCACATGCTTGTAATCTTAGCTACTCGGGAGGCTGAGGCAGGAGAATCACTTGAATCTGGGAGGCGGAGGATGCGGTGAGCTGAGATCATGCCATTGCACTCCAGCCTGGGCAACAAGAGCAAATCTCTGTCTCACTAAAAAAAAAAAAAAAAAAAATTAGTTCTGGTAGTACATTGATGCAAAAGTAGAATTTGGTCTTCTTTGTAAAAATGACAAATTTTTCTTGAACTATTGGTCTGAGAATGTGAAGGTTTTTTTTTTCCTTTTAAGTAATTGGCCTAGAAAATAAAGATTTTGTGTTTTATCAAGATAATTTATTGTGCTTGATGACTGAAACAAAAACCGGACCTATATCGTTCAAAGGAAAGGAAGAATGTCTCTTTCTTTCCTTTGAACAAGAAGGGGGACTGACAAAGATTCTTTGCTTAGCCAAACTTTAGTAAGATTTCTGAATCTTCTGCTAGGCCCATCTGCACACTTCCCTGTAAAATCTAGTTTAAGCAAAAACCCTGCTAAGTCCGTGTAGTGAAAATCCTCATCCTTGACATCTGATCATCGTCAGTATCTGATCAGGTTCCTCGGCCTCCACCATGCCCCAGGTGATATTGGATCACCCTGTCTTGTCTTCAGCAAGAACCTTGTTAAGTCAATTTAGCCAGAATCCTCCTAACCCCTGATGCTTCCTCTTAGTAATTTTCCATCTGCTGACACCCACCCAATCTACTTCTTAAGTATAAATTCCCACTTGCCTATGCTGTGTTCAGAGTTGAGCCCAATTTCTCTTCCCCAGTACAAGATGCCATTGTAGTACCCCATTAAGTGTTCCTAAGAGTGATTGCAATAGTCCTAAATAGGCCAAACATGGTGGCTGACGCCTGTAATCCCAGCACTTTGGGAGGCCAAGGCGGGCGGATCATCTGAGGTTAGGAGTTTGAGACCAGCCCAGCCAACATGGTGAAACCCTGTCTCTACTAAAAATACAAAAATCAGCCAGGCATGGTGGTACATGCCTGTAATCTCAGCTACTTGGGAGGCTGAGGCATAAGAATTGCTTGAACCCAGGAGATGGAGGTTGCAGTGATCCAAGATCATGCCACTGCACTCCAACCTGGGCCACAGAGCAAGACCTTGTCTCAAAAAACAGACAAACACAAAAAACAAACCAAAAAACCCAACCAAAAACAATAGTCCTAAATAAAGTCTTCCTTACTGTGCTTTAACGAGTATCATTGAGGCCAGGTGTGGCGGCTTACGCCTGTAATCCCAGCACTTTGGGAGGCAGAGGCAGGTGAACCACGAGGTCAGGAGTTTGAGACCAGCCTGACCAACATAGTGAAATGCTGCCTCTACAAAATTTTATAAAAAAAATTTTACAAATTTTTTTTTGTAAAAATACAAAAAAATTAGCCGGGCATGGTGGAATGTGCCTGTAATCCCAGCTACTCAGGAAGCTGAGGCAGGAGAATTGCTTGAACCTGGGAGGCGGAGGTTGCAGTGAGCCGAGATTGTGCCATTGTACTCCAGCCTGGGCGACAAGAGCAAAACTCCATCAAACAAACAAACAAAAAAAACCACAACAGCAAAAAAATTCAAATATTATTGAATATTTTTTCCTTAACATTAGTTTATTTCATACATATATACATTCATATATATATGTGTTCATATATAACTATATAAAATCCATCCTATAGCCAGTCTCTCCAACACCCACACTTTTTTCCTTGGCTTAAGTTAGACATTGTCAGTTTTGGTTGCTTTCCATCAAAATAATCATATCTAGTACCTCTGCTATCTTCTATATGGAGGCCTTGGTCTGATTGGAGAGACATGGCCATGCCTTTGGGAGAAGTTTCTGAAGGAGGCAGGCCGTGCTCCAGGAAGCCTCAGCCAGAAGGGGAAAAATAAGAAGTCATTGCTGCCAGGTGCAGTGGCTCATGCCTGTAATCCCAGCACTTCGGGAGGCCGAGGCGGGCGGGTCACCTGAGGTCAGGAGTTCGAGACCAGCCTGACCAACATGGTGAAGCCCCGTCTCTACTGAAAATACAAACATTAGCCAGGTGTGGTGGCGCATGCCTGTAGTCCCAGCTAGTCGGGAGGCTGAGGCAGGAGAATCGCTTGAATCTGGGAGGCGGAGTCTGCAGGGAGCTGAGATCATGCCACTGCACTCCAGCCTGGGTAAGACAGAGCGAGACTGTCTCAAAGAAAAGAAGTCATTGCATATACAGGAAGCTCCAAACAGGTTTGGATTTTGGGTGCTCCGGCTGTGTATCCAGGTGCTAGGCCGTTCTGACAACTATGGCCATGGACTCCAGGGACTTACTGGAAGGGTGATTTTCCAGTTAACTTTTGTTATACCGACATCTAGGCGGAGACGCCGATATTTATGTGTTCTCGGAGACAGAGCCGAAAGTGGGGAGACAGTATTGGGGGCAGGAGGCAGAAGAGGGAGGGGTGGGGGCAGCTGGTGCTCGTGGACAGGAAATTTCCTCTTAGAGCTTCCTGCAAGTGGGAAAACACCCACACCTTAGGTCCCTGTGACCATACAGTGCCTGGCCCTGGTGAGTTAAAACTCAATTTGAGGTGGGGTGCGGTGGCTCACACCTGTAATTTCAGCACTTTGGGAAGCAGAGGCAGGAGGATTGCTTGAGGCCAGGAGTTCAGGACCACCCTGGGCAACATAGCGAGACCCCTGTCTCTATTTTTTTTTTTTTTTTGAGATGGAGTTTTGGTCTTGTTGCCCAGGCTGGAGTGTAATGGTGTGGTCTTGGGTCCCTGCAATCTCTGCCTTCTGGATTCAAGCGATTCTCCTGCCTCTCAGCCTTCTAAGTGGCTGGGATTACAGGCACCCGTCACCACACTCAGCTAATCATTGTATTTTTAGTAGAGACGGGATTTCACCATGTTGACCAGGCTGGTCTCGAACTCCGACCTCAGGTGATTCACTTGCCTTGGCCTCTCAAAGTGCTGGGATTACAGGCGTGAGCCACCGTACCCGGCCCCCTAAGCAGCCTCTTAAACTGGCCATCTGAGAAGCAGAACTCTTGAGGTGGGGAGTTTGCTTTGGGGCTCAGAGGGCCACGTGTGTGTCGCCTCTGTCTGTCCGGGGATGGGGTAGGCGTGTTTGGCTTTCGAGGTGGATTCGTTCTTGTGTGAGAGGGTGTGTGTTTCTCATTCTTGGTATCCTCAGTTCCGGGTGTGGCATGTCCCTCCGTGTGAGTGACAGTGGGAAGGTGAGGTGAGAGTGGCCAGGGCGGGGTGGAACTGTTTTCTCTCGGCCCGTCTGGGTTGGCTGCTTTTGGGTAATTCCCAGGCTCTGAGATGTCACAGAGCCAGGAAGGGAGGAGTGAGTCACCCCCACCATTCCGCCACTGCCCTGGAGAAGCTTATTCCCTGTCCCCAGGGCCCGGTTTCACTGGGAGCCATAAAAAGGCCCTGCCCAAGCTTGGTTTCTTCCATTTTCCGGACCTGCTGAAACCAAGCCTGGGGGCTGCCTGGGAGCGTGCCAAGGGCACTGCCCAGATGGGGCCCAGCCCAGAGGGAAACCAGCCCAGCCGGGACCCAGCTCCAGCTAAGGCCAGGAACCAGAGCCCACCCTTGGGGGCTGTTCTGTTCCTGGTCTCATCTGGTTTATATATATATATATATATATATATATATTTTTTTTTTTTTTTTTTTTTTTTTTTTTTTGAGACGGTGTCGAGCTCTGTCGCCCAGGCTGGAGTGCAGTGGCATAATCTTGGCTCACTGCAGCCTCTGCCTCCCAGGTTCAAGTGATTCTCCTGCCTCAGCCTCCTGAGTAGCTGGGATTACAGGCATGCACCACCACGCCCGGCTAATTTTTGTATTTTTAACAGAGACGGGTTTTCACCATTTTGGTCAGGCTGGTGTCGAACTCCTGACCTCAAGTGATCTGCCCGCCTTGGCCTCCCAAAGTGCTGGGATTACAGGCATTAGCCACACGCCTGGCCACATCTGGTTTATATCTTAAGCCCCTCTGCCCACCAGGAGCCCCTTCCCCTGCAGGACTATGCCCCAGGCCCCCTCCACTCCCAGACTCCCCTCTAAGCTCCCCTTTCTTCCCTGAGCCCCATTCCTCTCCAAGAGCCCCCTCCCCTATCTGAAGCCCCTCTTCTCTTGGAGACCCCTCCCCTCCCAGTTCCCCTGCACCCCCTCCCTCCACTGCCCCTCCCTCTTAAAGTCCCCTACTCCTTTCTGTCCTGTCACTTCCCTGAGCTCTCGCTCCCTGGGGTGGGAGGGCCTGGGTGGGGAGGAGGGAGCGGGGCCTTGGCGAGGTGGCTAAGAGAGGGGAAGGGGCTCAGGGTGGGGGCAGGGCATGTCTGGGGGCTAGCCAGCTTGTCTTGGCCTGGCTGGCTCTCTATTCCATTATGAACGTGTGGCTGCGGTTTCTGCCATCCTCCCAGGCCCTGGTGGGGTGGCTGGGACTGAGAGGGTGATGGGGAGGGGAGGAGGAAGGGGCTGCAATGCCAATCACATCACCCCAGGGGCTCAGAACAGCTCCCGCCTCTCCTCCTCCTCCCCTTCTTTCTTGCCCCCACCCCCCTCCCCACCTTCCAGAGCCCATTAGCCCAGGGCTGCAGTGACACCTGCTTCCACTGGGGACCCTCCCCTACTCCTGGGGCCATAGCTGTTCCCCCAAGGGTGGGTTACCCTCTTGCCTTTTGACCTTCCCAGGGACCTGGCAGTCCTGCCCCAGGGTGGCCACCTCCTCAGCCTCTCCCAGAGCCTTGGCCACACTTGCTGTGCCCTCTGCAAACACCCAAGGGGTCACCATGCCTAGTCCAGGAACCAGGCAGCCATCAACTGCCTAGCCAGACCCTGGGAAGGAGAGACTCACAGCCTTAGCCATACACAGAGCACTGGGCAGCTTTTACTTTTCATCATGATGAGCAACTTGTCAAAAGAATTTGCAAACGGACAGGCATGGTGGCTCCCGCCTATAATCCCAGCACTTTGGGTGGCTGAGGCAGGGGTATCACCTGAGGTCAGAAGTTTGAGACCAGCCTGGCCAACATGGTGAAACCCCATCTCTACTAAAAATACAAAAATTAGCCAGGCGTGGTGGCATGTGCCTGTAATCCCAGCTACTTGGGAGGCTGAGGCAGGAGAATCACTTGCACTCAGGAGGCAGAGGCTGCAGTGAACTGAGAGCTTGCCACTGCACTCCAGCCTGGATGACAGAGCAAGACTCCGTCTCATTAAAAAAAAAGAAGAATTTACAAATCCTACCTCTGGCTCACCATTAAAACAGCCAATTTGGGGGTGTTTGGGGCAGCCGGTTACAATTCTCCCTCTGTACACCTCCACCTGCCACTAGCACAGGTGCGATTTTCAAAATTCCCATCAACGGGTGTGGGACACCCTGGATGCTGCAGTTCCCACAAGCAAACAGGCGAGGGCGACTCTAGGGAGAGTCACCGCGGCTGTGGGCTGACCCAGCCTTGAGGAGAGCAGTGACACACAGCGTTTGCCAGAACCACGGCTGGGGACGCTGCCTACTTGCTGGAGGTCCCTGCTCCTTCTGGACAGGGATGTGTGGTTGGGTGCATTGCTTAGAATAGGAATTAGCTACCATTTGACTGACTTTTTGGTTTTTTGCTTTTTTCCCCATCTATGTCAAGTTCACTGACTTCATTATCTCTGTTCTACTCATTCAAGGTTTTGTATTATTATTATTATTTTTATTATTGTTATTATTTTAGAGGGAATCTCACTCCATCGTCCAGGCTGGAGTGCAGTGGTGCGACCTCAGCTCACTGCAACCTCTGCCTCCCTGGTTCAAACGATTCTCCTGCTTCAGCCCCCTGAGTAGCTGGGATTACAGGCACCCACCACCACACCCGGCTAATTTTTGTATTTTTAGTTGAGACGAGGTTTCACCATGTTGGCCAGGCTGATCTTGAACTCCTAACCTCAGGCGATCCACCTGCCTTGGCCTCCAAAGTGCTGGGATTACACACTTGAGCCACCGTGCCCAGCCTGGCTTTGTTTTATTATTGTGATTATTATATTGTTCAGTTCTAAACTTTATTTAAATTTTTTTATTTTTATTTATTTATTTATTTTTTATACAGGGTCTTGTTCTGTCACCCAGGCTGGAATGCAGTGGTGCAATCATGGCTCACTGCAGCCTCCTTCTGGGCTCAAACAATCCTCCCATCTCAGCTTCCAGAGTAGCTGGGACCACAGGCAAAAGCTACCATGCCTGGCTAATTTTTAATTTTTTTGTAGATGTGGGGTCTTGCTTTGTCGCCCAGGCAGGTCTTGAACTCCTGGACTCAAGAGATCCTCCTGCCTTTGCCTCCCAAAGTGCTAGAATTACAGACATGTAAAATTTCTGTTTGGGGCTGGGTGCAGCGGCTCATGCCTGTAATCCCAGCACTTTGGGAGGCTGAGGTGGGAGGATCTCTTGAGACCAGGAGTTTGAGACCAGCCTGGGCAACATAGCGAGACCCCATTTCTACAAAAAAATAAAATATTGACAGTGTGGTGGCTCGTGTCTGTAGTCTCAGCTACTCTGGAGGCTGACGTGAGAGGATCACTTGAACCTGGGAGGTCGAGGCTGTAGTGAACTATGATCATGCCACTGTACTCCAGCCTGGGTGACAGAGGGAGACCCTGTCTCAAAAGAAAACAAAAAATTGTTTGGCTCTTCTTTACATCTTCTCTTCTTTGCAGACTTTCTGTATTTCCATTGATTTCAAGAGTGTTGGCCTTTCTTGCAACATTTTGCTAATAATTGCTTTGAAGTCTTGATCTGATATTTCCAATGTTTTGTCATCGCAGCATTGACCACTGTTGATAGTCTTTTCTCCTGTGAGTTGAAATTCTCCTGGCTCTTTGTATGCTGAGTAATTTTGGAGTGTCTCCAAGATATTTTAAATATTAGGATATAGGAATCTGGATCTTTATGCAATTCTATGGAGAATGTTGATATTTTTGTTTTAGCTTTTTTTTTTTTTTTTTTGACATGCTGGACCTAGGAACCCTGAATTTCCACTCCTTGCTGTGTCTCCACACCCTTATCACAGCCCTGCGCCATCTCAGGCAGCTCTGACTGCCTCCTGCATGTCCATGGCCTGATCAGAAGCCCTCAGAGAACTGCCCTATGGGTTTTTGAGTTCCTCTCTAGCATAAGTGAGTTTGGGGCTCAGTAACGTCTTGGAAACAAACTTGGGTAGACTTGATGCTTGTTATGTTTACACACCCTGGTTACATATTATGCTAAGTGAAAGAAACCAGACACAAAGCATCTATAATATGTGATTATTGATTCCATGATTCTGGACATTTCATAGACCTATGATTCCATGCCTACTTCGAAATGTCCAGAATAGGCAAATCCATCATGACAGAAAGATTAATCACTTAGGGATATATGAAATATATGGAATGGGGATAAAGGGTTTGGAATTTCTCTCTCTTTTTGTTAAGAAACAGGGGCTTACTCTGTCACCCAGGCTGGAGTGCAGTGGCACAGTCATGGCTCACTGCAGCTTCAAGCTTCTGGGCTTGGGCCAGGCGGGGTGGCTCATGCCTGTAATCCCAGCACTTTGGGAGGCCAAGCCAGGTGGATCACCTGAGGTCAGGAGTTAGAGACCAGCCTGGCCAACATGGTGAAACTTTGTCTCTACTAAACGTACAAAAATTAGCTGGGCGTGGTGGCATGTGCCTGTAATCCCAGCTATTTGGGAGGTTGAGGCAGGAGAATTGCTTGAAACTGGGAGGCAGAGGTTGCAGTGAGCTGAGATCGCACCACTGCACCCCAGCCTGGGTGACAGAGTGAGACTGTCTCAAAAACAAAAACAAAAAACCCCAAAAACTTCTGGGCTGGAGTGATCCTCCCTCCTCAGCCTCCAGAATAGCTGAGGCAGCTTTATTGAGCTATAACTGTTTACCAATGGTTCTGGGTTCAAATCCTAACTCTACTAGCTGTGTGACTCTGGGTGAGTCACTTTAATCCACCAAGCTTCTGTGCCCTGAGGGTTAATAGTGGCTGTGTGTGGGGCCAGCCTAGCATTGGACAGCATTCAAGAAGTGCTAATTATTATTTTTGAAGCAGTTTTATTGACATAGAAGTCGCATATCGTACAATTCCCCCTTTCAAAATGCACATTTCAATGGCTTTTAAGATACTCACAGAGGTGTGCAACCATCATCATGGTCAATTTTAGAACATTTTCATCACTACAAAGAGAAACTACAAACAAGAGCTGGCTGTAGTGCCTTATGTCTGTAATCCCAGCAGTTTGGGAGGCCAAGGTGGAAGGATCACTTGATGCCAGGAGTTCGAGACCAGCCTGGGAAACATAGCAAGACCCTGCCTCTACCAAAAAAAAAAAAAAAAAAATGTAGCTGGGCATGGTGGCATGCACCTGTGGTTCCAGCTACTCAGGAAGCTAAGGCTGGATGGTCACTTGAGCCCCAGTAGATTACGGCTGCAGTGAACTATGATCGCACCACTGTACTCCAGCCTGGGTGTCAGAGTAAGACCCTGTCTCCAAAAATTAAAAATAGAAAAGAGCTGGGTGTAGCAGCTCACATCTGTAATCCCAGCACTTTGGGAGGCCGAGGTGGGCGGATCACCTGAGGTCAGGAGTTTGAGACCAGCCTAACCAACACGGAGAAACCCCATCTCTACTAAAAATACAAAATTGGCTGGGTGTGGTGGCGTGCTCCTGTACTCCCAGCTACTCGGGAGGCTAAGGAAGGAGAATAGCTTGAACCTGGGAAGCGGAGGTTGCAGTGAGCCAAGATAGCCCGGGTATCAGAGCGAAATTCCATCTCAAAAATAAAAATAAATAAATAAATAAATAAATAAATAAATAAATGTTACTGGCCTTGTCCTCCAAGATAAAAAGGTCTGATCTCTCCCCAGTCCATCCAGAACACAGAGAAGGGATATAATTGGGAGGGTCATTTTGGACCAGACTCATCCACGGTGATGTTAGATGGGACAGGAAATGTCACATCCCCAAAAGCAGGGAAGCCAGACGTACAGGGTGCTGGGTCAGATGCTGGAGAGAGAGCAGGGAATTGTGGCTTTGGTAGTCACGGAGCTGGGGACATGGGGACAGGGAGAGCCTTGTGTGTGTGTTCGCTGGTATGACCCAGCCCTTGGGTAGCTCTGGGGCCTGGGCAAGGATGGGCTGGATGAGGAAGCCAGGTTCAAGGAAGCAGGTCCATCCTGCCTTGAGCTGATCGTCTGCTGCCTCTGTCCCCTTGCCGTCCCCACACTGTCCCTGGGCTGGCACACCTGCACCGAAGCTCTTCTCAGCATCTCATCCTGAAGATTCTGGCTTCTCTGGATGACTTAGTCCCTTTTGTGCTGCTATAAAGGAATACTTAAGGCTGGATAAGTTTTTTGTTTTTTTTTATACTTTACGTTCTAGGGTACATGTGTACAACGTGCAGGTTTGTTAGATATGCAGACATGTGCCATGTTGGTGTGCTGCACCCATTAGCTCATCATTTACATCAGGTATTTCTCCCATTGCTATCCCTCCCCCTTCCCCCCAAGGCTGGATAAATTTATAAGGAAAGAGGTGTATTTGGCTCGTGGTTCTGCAGGCTGTACAGGACGCATGGTGCCAGCATCGGCTGCTTTTTTTTTTTTTTTTTTTTTTGAGACGGAGTCTCATTCTGTTCCTCCAGCTGGAGTGCGGTGGTGCAATCTGGGCTCACTGCAACCTCCACCTCTTGGGTTCAAGCAATTCTCCTGCGTCAGCCTCCTGAGTAGATGGGACTACAGGTGTTCACCACCACGCCCAGCTAATTTTTGCATTTTTAGAGACCGGGTTTCTCTATGTTGGCCAGGCTGGTCTCGAAATCTGCCTCTTTATAAGAGACAAGGTTTCACTCTGCTGCCTGGTGGGAGTGCAGTGGTGAGATCCTAGCTCACTGCTGCCTCCAACTCCTTGGCTCAAGTGATCCTCCCACCTCAGCCTCCCAAGTAACTGGGACTATAGGTGTGCACCAGTACACCTGGCTAATTAAAAAACGTCCTTTTTTTTGAGATAGAATCTCACTATGTTGTTCCAGCTGGTCTTGAACTTCTGGGCTCAAGTAATCCTCCCCAGCCTTGGCCTTCCAAAGCTTTGGATTCACAGGCGTAAGCCACCTCACCCAGCCAGCACCTGTTTATGGTGAGAACCTCAAGAAGTTTCCAAAGGTGTTTGCAGATCACATGATGACAGAAGAAGGTAGAGAGAGTTGGCGGGGAGTGGGGGAAAGGAGGTGTCAGGCTCTCTTCAACAACCAGTTCTTGCAGGAACTAAGAGTGAGAACTCGCTCCCTTTTGTAAGAATGGCACCAAGCCGTTCATGAGGGATCTGCTCCCAGAACCCAAACACCTCCCACCAGATCCAACTCCAACACTGGGGATCAATTTTCAACACTGGGCCGGGCGAGGTGACTCAAATCTGTAATCCCAGCACTTTGGGAGGCCGAGGTGGGTGGATCACCTGAGGTCAGGAGTTCGAGACCAGCCTGACCAACATGGTGAAACCCTGTGTCTACTAAAAATACAAAAATTAGCTGGGTGTGATGGCGCGTGCCTGTAATCCCAGCTACTCAGGAGGCTGGGGCAGGGGAATCACTTGAATCTGGGAGGCAGATATTGCAGTGAGCCAAGATTGTGCCATTGTACTCCAGCCTGGGCAACAAGAGCAAAACTCCATCTCAGGGAAAAAAAAAATTTCAACATGAGATTTCAAGTGGACAGATATCAAAACCATAAACCATAGCACCAGCCCCTCCACCTCCAGTTGCCCTCCCTCACCTTCTTTCAGCCATAGCTCCCAGGCCCAGGTCCTACCCTAGCTCTCCCATGCCTCCGGGCCTTTGCACACGTGGTTTTCCACCTAGAAGGTGAGTTCCTCCTACCCACTCACCTGACTCTCCCCTTCTTAATTTTTCTCTCTGGCTTTTATTTTGCAAACTTAAAACCAGGCTGGCCAGGTGCAGTGGCTCACACCTGTAATCCTAGCACATTGGGAGGCCACGGTGGGTGGATTGCTTGAGCCCAAGAGTTCAAGACCAGCCTGGCCAACATGGCAAAACCCTATCTCTACAAATAATACAGAAATTAGCTGGGTGTGGTGGCATGTGCCTGTAGTCTCAGTTAGGAGGTTGAGGTGGGAGGGCCACTTGAGCCTGGGGAGGTTGAGGCTGCAGTGAGGCAAGGTGGCGCCACTGCACTCCAGCCTGGGCAACAGAGTGAGACCCTGTATAGAAAAAAAAGAAAAAAAGGAAAAAAGAAAAACTTAAAAAGCTACAGAAGGCTGAGTGAGGCGGCTTGAGCCTATAATCCCAGCACTTTGGGAGGCCGAGGTGGGCGGATCACTTGAGGCCAGTTTTTCAAGACCAGCCTGGCCAACATGGTGAAACTCTGTCTCTACTAAAAATACAAAAATTAGCCAGGCGTGGTGGCGGGTGCCTGTAGTCCCAGCTACTCGGGAGGCTGAGGCAGGAGAATCACTTGAACCTGGGAGGCAGAGGTTGTAGTGAGCCGAGATCACGCCGCTGCACTCCAGCCTGGGCAACAGAGCAAGACTCTGTCTCAAAAAAAAAAAAAAAAATCTACGGAAAAGTTGCAGGAATAGTCCACGAACTTTCAGATGCCCTTTGCTCCGGTTAACCAAATGCTAACATTGCTATGGTTGCAGTCTGTCTCTTTTCTCCCTATATACACACACTTCGCTTTTTCCTGAACCATTTGAAAGCTAGATGAATACATCATGACAATTGACTGTCCAGAACTTCAGCATGCATCTCCTATAAACAGGACATTCTCCACCAGAGGTTCTGGAACTTGAGCCACGTTGAGTTCTGAGTCCTGCCTGCTGGCTCCTTCAATGCCCCTTCACTGCCCAAGCAGAAGCCAGGAAGGCTCCCTGGAGGAGGTGAGCCTAGGGCTCAGCTTCCCTCCTTTCTTCCTTTCATTTCTTCCCTCCCTTCTTCCCTTCCTTCCTTCTTTCCTCTCTCTCTCCCTCCCTTGCTTTTTCCCTTCTCCCTCCCTCCCTCCCTTTTTCCTTCCTTCTCTTTCTCCTTCCTTCATCCTTTCCTCCCTCCTTCCTTTCTTCCTTTTTTTTTTTTGAGATGGAGTCTTGCTGTGTTGCCCAGGCTGGAGTGCAGTGGCACGATCTTGGCTCACTGCAAACTTTACCTCCCAGGTTCAAGTGATTCTTGTGCCTCAGCCTCCTGAGTAGCTGGAACTATGTTGAGCGCCACCACACCTGGCTAATTTTTATATTTTTAGTAGAGACGAGGTTTCACCATATTGGCCAGGCTGGTCTGAAACTCTTGACCTCAGGAGATCCTCCCACCTCAGCCTCCCAAAGTGCTGGGATTACAGGCTCGAGCCACTGTTCCCGGCCTCTTCTTTCTTTCTTCCAGCTCTTATTTTTTAATTTATTTTTTAAATTTTTATTTATTTATTATTTTGAGACTGGGTCTTGCTCTGTTGCCCAGGCTGGAGTGCAGTGGTATGATCTCGGCTCACTGCAACCTCCGTCTCCCAGTTTTAAGCAATTCTCCTGCCCCAGCCTCCTGAGTAGCTGGGATTACAGATGCCTGCCACCACACCTGGCTAATTTTTTTTGTATTTTAAGTAGAGACGGGAGTTTCACCGTTTTGGCCAGGCTGGTCTCGAACTCCTGACCTCAGGTGATCTGCCTGCCTCAGCCTCCCAAAGTGCTGGGATTAGAGGCGTGAGCCACTGGGACTGGCCTACAGGCTTTATTTTTAAGAACAATTTCAGATTTATAGAAAAATTGAGAAGATCATACAGAGTTCTGTATATCCCCACACTTTCTTCTACTATTAAAATCTTACATTAATACTGCCTATTTGTTTCAGTTAATGAACCAATGTTGATATCAATATTGATACAATGTTATTAACTGAAGTGTGTGCTTTATATGGATTTCCACAGTTTTATTTATTTATTTATTTATTTATTTATTTATTTATTTATTTATTTATTTTTGAGATGGAGTCTTGCTCTGTCGCCCAGGCTGGAGTGCAGTGGCGCAATCTCGGCTCACTGCAAGCTCTGCCTCCCGGGTTCACGCCATTCTCCTGCCTCAGCCTCCCAAGTAGCTGGGACTACAGGCGTCCGCCGCTACGCCCGGCTAATTTTTTTTTGTATTTTTAGTAGAGACGGGGTTTCACCGTGGTCTGGATCTCCTGACCTCGTGATCCGCCCACCTCGGCCTCCCAAAGTGCTGGGATTACAGGCGTGAGCCACCGCGCCCAGCCATTTATTTATTTTTGACAGAGTCTGGCTGGGTCACCCAGACTAGAGTGCAGTGGTGTGATCTTAGCTCACTGCAACCTCCGCCTCCTGGGTTCAAGCAATTCTCCTACCTCAGCCTCTCGAGTAGCTGGGACTACAGGCACCCGCCACCACATCCGGCTAATGTTTGCACTTTTAGTAGAGACGAGGTTTCACCATATTGCCCAGGCTGGTCTCGAACTCCTGACCTCAAGTGATCCTCCTGCCTCAGCTTCCCAAAGTGCTGGGATTACAGGCGTGAGCCACCTTGCCCAGCCACACAGTTTTTTATCTAATGACCTTTTTCTGTTCCAGGATCTCATCTGGGATCCCATATCACATTTATTTACATACAATTTACATTTACTTACATACTATTTACATTTATTTACACATATTTGCATTTGTTTACATGTATTGATTTCCATGGCTCTTCCCCAGTGTTCTGTTTCTGTTTCAGGATCCCACCCAGGACACCAGGTGACATTTAGTCATCACGTAATGACGGCTCCTCTTGGCTGCCACAGTGTCTCAGACTTTCCCTGTTATGACAATCTTCAGGTTTTAGGAGTGCTGGTCAGCTATATCGCAGATGCTCCTGTCTTGGGATTTGCCTGATGTTTTTCTCATGATTAGATTAGGATTATGGGTTTTTAGGAGAAAGATCACAGGTAAAGTGCCATTTGCTTTACATTCTATCACGAGTATAGATTATTAACATGACAAATAACTACTGATGTTGACTTTGATCTCCTGGCTGGGGCAGTGATTGCCAGCCTTCTCTGCTGTAACGTTACCCTTCCTGTACTGCACCCCTTGGAATGAAGTCACCATGTACAGCCCATACTTACGTTATTCTCCCCTCCATGAGGGCAGAAGTATCTGCATACATTTTTTGGAGTTTAAAAAATTTTTTTAAACTAAAAAAACACTTTTTTTTTTCAGACAGAGTTTTGCTCTTGTCGCCCAGGCCGGAGTGCAGTGACCCGATCTTGGCTCACTGCAACCCCCGCCTCCTGGGTTCAAGCAATTCTCCTGCTTCAGCCTCCCGAGTAGCTGGGATTACAGGCGTATGCCACCATACCCAGCTAATTTTTGTATTTTTAATAGAGACGGGGTTTCACCATGTTGGCCAGGCTGGTCTTGAACTCCTGACTTCAGGTGATCCACCCGCCTTGGCCTCCTAAAGTGCTGGGATTACAGATTTTTTTGTTTCTTCTTTTTTTTTTCCATTTTTTTTTTTTTTTTTTTTTTTTTTTGAGACAGAGTCTTGCTCTGTTGCCCAGGCTGGAGTGCCATGGTGTGATCTCGGCTTACTGCAACCTCTGCCTCCGGGTTCAAGCGATTCTCCTGCCTCAGCCTCTTGAGTAGCTGGGATTACAGGTGCCTGCCACTATGCCCGGCTAATTTTTTGTATTTTTAGTAGAGACAGGTTTTCACTATGTTGGCCAGGCTGGTCTCGAACTTCTGACCTCGTGATCTGCCCACCTCGGCCTCCTAAAGTGCTGGGATTACATGCATGAGCCATCGTACCCGGCCTCCATTTTATTTTTGTTTTATTCACAAAGACCCCAATAACAACTATTTTAATTTTTTGTTGGTTTGTTTGTTTTTGTGACGGAGTCTCCCTCTGTTGCCCAGGCTGGAAAGCAGTGGCGTAATCTTGGCTCACTGCAACCTCTGCCTCCTGGGTTCAAGCAATTCTCCTACCTCAGCCTCCCAAGTAGCTGGGACTACAGGCATATGCCACCAAGCCCAGCTAATTTTTATACTTTTAGTAGAGATGGGGTTTCACCATGTTGGCCAGGCTGGTCTTGAACTCCTGACCTCAAGTGACCCACCCACCTGGACCTCCCAAAGTGCTGGGATTACAGGTGTGTGGCACCACGCCCGGGCTAAAATCTTTTAAAAAAATTGTTTTATTTTTTATACAGACAGGGTCTTGCTATGTTGCCCAGGGTGGCCTGGAACTCCTGACCTCAAGTGATCCTCTCATCTGGACCTCTCAAAGTGCTGGGATTACAGGCGTGAGCCACCTCGTCTGGTCCCACCAGTGATTTTCGGATTCCTCAGTGTGACTGCAAGGCCACTGAGCCCCAGGCCCTGAAGACACCATACAAACTGAAGCCTGGAGGTTTTTATGGCAGCCAAAGCTTGGCAGTGGCTGATGGGACAAGTGAGGGCCTTCCCTTCCTGATGTCCTGGGACCGCAGATATCCAGGTCAGAGCGGAAGCTTCAGGAAGGACTGACTGTGAGTTCTCTGCCAGCCTGCTGAGATGGCAAAGAATGGGAATGAAATTGACTGAAAGAAAATAAATATGGATGCTTGTTGCACAGATGCGGGTGAGGAGAGCCAGCCTGTATGGGGACATGGGGATGGAGACTGATGCTGAGGGGTAGTGACACCAACTGGGTGGCACCTGGCAGGCCCCTGGGCAACCACACTCCCCCTGCTCAGCTAGAGAGAAGCAAGAAAGCATAAAGGGAGGGAGGGAGGAAGGAAAAGAGGTGGGAGATGAGTGCTGTGGGTGAGCGCTGAGGCACACTTCAAAAGCTCAAGCCACGATGCTTACGCCATGATATAAAAAGAGCATTGAGTCGAGCGTGGTGGCTCACGCCTGTAATCCCAGCACTTTGGGAGGCCAAGGTGGGTGGATCACTTGAGGTCAGGATTTCGAGACCAGCCTGGCCAACATGGCAAAACCCTGTCTCTACTAAAAATACAAAAATTAGCCAGGTGTGGTGGCGGGCGTCTGTAGTCCCAGCTACTCGGGAGGCTGAGGCAGGAGGATCGCTTGAACCTGGGAGGTGGAGCTTGCAGTGAGCCGAGATCGCGCCATTGCACTCCAGGCTGGGTGACAGAGTAAGACTGTCTTAAAAAAAAAAAAAAAAAAAAAAATTTGAAAAATTACAAAGCTCAAACCTAATCACCAGTGTGGCTGCTCCTGGCCCCACCCTGCCTCCTGCTCCCCAGGGGAGGGGACAGGTCAGAGAGGGGTGTGCCCTTCCGGGGGCCTGAGATGATCCAGACATGGGAGCTGGCAGGGAATGAGGGCTCCGGCAGGACTGGGTCAGTAGGTACACCTGGCAATAGGGCAAAGATCTGGCAGCTGGACTTCTTGGGCTCTGAGAAGGCAAGAGATTAGTATCTGTGTGTGACAGGAGAGGGCGTGACTGGTGTCCACCCATCCATGCTGGGAGACGTGGGAGAGATGGGGCGGGGACACGGGGCAGGAGAGAGGCCAGGCCTGGGGCCTCTGTGCCGGGAGGGATAATACGAGAGGGATAATACGATCTCTGAGTCACCTCGAAATGGGGCGAGATGGTGCTGATGATCCCGGATTCCTGGGTTTTGTGCCTGGCTCTGTCACTGCTGACTCATGGGCTGCCGACCTTGGAGTCTCCTGGTTGGTGTGCGGGTTTCTCTCAGCCTCTTAGTGTGTCACAGAAGCAGACAGCTTCTCTGTAAACCGTCGTCATCAGGGGTGTGCCCGGCTTCTGGGTTCTGTGTTCTGGCATCCTCCAATATTCCAAGAGGAATCAGGATGGGACGATCCCAGCTCCTTGCTCTGCCTACTGGTGACAAGGCCTGTCCTGGCCTGGGACCAGGGGGGCTTCTCTGGGAGTCCTGGCTGGTCCTGAGACAGGGACACCCTCCCAGTGAAGCCCTACCTCCTCTGCCCTCCATCACCCAGCCCACAGCAAGGCCACCCTCCTGACTCTCCCTCCAATTAACCCAAGCTCCTGGGTTGCGCCCTTGAGGCCCACACTGATGCTCCCAACTTATTTTCCAGCCCTACTCCCTCACCTGTCCGGCTTCCGACTCCTCAAGTTCAGTTTTCCACAGATACTTCCTCCCCACGCACACCCCCGTTTTTGTCCCTGCTACTCTCATTTTGGGAGAGCGCTCTCCTCTGCATAGGTCTCTAAGCTTTTACTCAACCTTCAGGTTTCCTCTCCACCTGCCACCTCTTCCAGGAAGCCTGCCTGGTGTGCCCCAGGTAGAGGTGATTTTTCCCTCTCCAGTGCTCACACAGAGCTTGTTTTCCCTGAGTGGGAGCTGTTTATTTAAATTCAGGCTGGCCTGATTACACCCTGATGAGCTCCATGCCAGCCCTGGGCCTGGCCCAGTGCGCTCAGCGTGTCCTTCCAGAAAGAATGAAGGAATAAAAAAAGATGAAGAGTAATAAATAGGAGAGTAGGGGTAGAGGCTGAGCCCCAGAATCAGACATCGGGCAGGGTGTGGATACCGGTCTTGCCATTATTCTGGTGGCCCTGGAATGTCACATCAGCTCGCAGAGCCTTAGTTTCCTCATCTCTAAGATGGGAATGGGCTAAGCATGGTCACATCTGCAATCCCAGCACTTTGGAAGGCTGAAGCAGGAGGATCACTTGAGGCCAGGAGTTCGAGACCAGCCTGGGCATCATCGGGAGTACCTGTCTCTACAAAAAAACAAAAAGTTAGCTGGGTGTGGTGGTACGCACCTGTGGTCCCAGCTACACCAGAGGCTGAAGGTGGAGGTTTTCTTGAGCCCAGGAGTTTGAGGCTTCAGTGAGCTACGACTGTGCCACTGCACTCCAGCCTGGGTGACAGAGCGAGACTTCATGTCTTAAAAACAAAAACAAGAGAACGACAATGATGCCCCTGCACTGTTTTGCAGTGAGATAAAATGATTTCCTGTTATTCAATGTTATTCGAAGGCACTTAGGTTAGTGCCTGGCCCCGAAGCAGGTGCTCAAAAAATGGTTTACTGGCTGGCTTGCTCCCTGAGAGGCCAGGGCAGAGGTGCCTGGCAGGAGGAGGCTGCCCTGGATGGGGAGAGGCAGGGGTGGGGCTGGAGAGGATTGACTCCTCCATCAGATTAGAGGGTCTTCAGGAATTCCACGGCCCTTAAGTCCTCTCCCTCCCTCGCCTCTGGGAAATTGGAGTAAAGTCCAGTAGAGACAGGACTGCCCTGAAGTGAGGTGGTGGGAGCCGGAGGGAGTGGGAGAGGTGGGTGGGAGGCAGGGTTTATGGACCTCCCTGTGAAGTGGGGGAGTGGCCTGTGAAGGGCTGGACAGCTGGGTAGGATGGTGGGAATGCTGAAGGTCACGGTAAATATGGGGCTTGCTAATTATTTATTTATTAGAGATGAGGTCTTGCTCTGTCACCCAGGTGGGAGTGCAGTGGCATGATCATGGCTCGCTGTAGCCTCCAACTCCTGGGTTTAAGTGATCTTCCTGCCTCAGCCTCCCGAATAGCTGGGATTACAGGTGTATGCGACCATGCCTGGCTAATTAAAAAAAAAAAAATTGTTTTTGAAAAAGGGTCTCACTATGTTGCCCAGGTAGGTCTTGAATTCCTGGCTTCAAGCGATCCTCCTGCCTCAGCCTCCCAAAGTGCTGAGATTACAGGCATGAGCCACCATGCCTGCCAGGCGTTTTGAAACTGACAGGCATAAATCGAAATCGATGCACCGATTTGGGGGAAAGTAATTTAACAACGGTCCTCTAAGTCCTGTCCCCTTCACACAGTCATCTCCTCCGAGTCTCTCTAACTAAGCTCTCTCGCCGAGTCCCCTCCCTTTGCTCAGCTCCTTTCCCCCTCCCTGCCACCAGAAGTGCTGGACCCTGGGACTCCAGCCAGGAGGCATCAGCATGGTCTTTCTTCCCTTCCTTAGAAGAACCCCCAGACGTGGCCACCGCCCCCACCCATGGCCCAGGTGGCGCCCAACCTGGGGGCAGCACCCGCTCAGCCAGTCTGGCCAGACTGGTCAGCCAGGCCTGCCATCACCCAGCACCAGGCCGAGGGGGTGGATGGTCTGCTGGTGTGGGCGGTCAGGCTGAGGGCCAGGGACTCTCCTGTTCAGCCTGGTGCCAGGACTCCAATCTGAGCTCAAGGACTTCAGAAAGAAATAGGATCTTGTTACCTAAAGAAAGAAAGAAAAAAATCTATCCTTTACTATTTTTTTTGAGACGGAGTCTTGCTCTGTCACCCAGGCTGGAATGCAGTGGCCCGATCTCGGCTCAGTGCAAGCTCCGCCTCCCAGGTTCACGCTGTTCTCCTGCCTCAGCCTCCCAGGTAGCTGGGACTACAGGCACCCACCACCACACCCGACTAATTTTTTGTATTTTTAGTAGAGACGGGGTTTCACCATGTTAGCCAGGATGGTCTCGATCTCCTGACCTTGTGATCTGCCTGCCTTGGCCTCCCAAAGTGCTGGGATTACAGGTGTGAGCCACCACACCCGGCCTACTGTTTTTTATTTTTTATTTTTATTTTTTATTTTTTATTTATTTATTTATTTATTTATTTTTTGAGACGGAGTCTCGCTCTCTCGCCCAGGCTGGAGTGCAGTGGCGCGATCTCGGCTCACTGCAAGCTCCACCTGCCAGGTTCACGCCATTCTCCTGCCTCAGCCTCTCCGAGTAGCTGGGACTACAGGCGCCCGCCACCACGCCCGGCTAATTTTTTGTATTTTTAGTAGAGACGGGGTTTCACCGTGGTCTCGATCTCCTGACCTTGTGATCCGCCCGCCTCGGCCTCCCAAAGTGCTGGGATTACAAGCGTGAGCCACCACGCCCGGCCTGTTTTTTATTTTTTAAGAGACAGGATCTTGGTCTGTCGCTCAGGCTGGAGTGCAGTGATGTGATCTCAGCTCACTGCAACCTCTGCCTCTCGGGTTCAAGCGATTCTCCCACCTCAGTCTCCCGAGCAGCTCCCGACCACAGGCACGCGCCACCATGCCCGGCTAATTTTTAGTATAGACGGGTTTTCACCATGTTGGCCAGGCTGATCTAGAACTCTTGGCTCAAGTGATCCTTCCACCTCAGCTTCCCAAAGTGCTGGGATTACAGGTGTGAGCCACTGTGTCCGCCTTAGGAATCAATTTAATATACACTGGCTTCCCCGGCTTTAGTCTTCCTGTTCCCAGAAGACATGGAGTACAGGCTCTGGGAGCTAGACTGCTCAGCTCACAGAGATCTTTTTGGCTGCAGGACAGTGGCCCATCACTGGCCGTAGGGCTCAGATGCCAGTGGGAGCTTGGGGTTAGAAGGGAGACTTTTTGCCCCTTTGCTAGGGACTCCCAGGGAGCTGAGCTCAGGGCAAGCTGCATGTGTGTGTGTTACAACTGGGGACTTGGGGCCAGGCACGGTGGCTCACGCCTGCAATCCCAGCACTTTGGGACGCTGAGGCGGGCGGATCACTTGAGGCTAGAAGTTCGGGACCAGCCTGGCCAACATGCTGAAACCCTGTCTCTACTAAAACTACAAAAATTAGCTGGGCGTAGTGGCGGGCACCTGTAGTTCCAGCTACTCGGGAGGCTGAGGCAGGAGAATCGCTTGAACCTGGGAGGCGGAGGTTGCAGTGAACCGAGATTGCACCACTGCACTATAGCCTGGGTGACAGAGCGACATTCTGTCTCAAAAAAGAAAAACAAAACAAAACAACTGGGGACTTGGCCAAGCCCCTGGAACTCTGGGGACAGGGGTCTGAAAAGTCCTAGCTCCCACCTGCTATGATGAGGATCCGAACTGAGCAGCGGCTGCTTTGCATCCGGAACTTTGCTCCCTCCTCTTGTTATTAAACTTTTTGGCTCACGAAGCATTTTTACTTCCTTCTCTCATTTCACGTGTATCTCAGATTGGGGAGTGGGCCCCAGTGTTCTCATTGTACAAAGGAGGAAGTTGGGGCTCAGAGATGGAGTTGGCTTCTTCAAGGTCACAGGGCTGGCAGGATGGCTTATGGATACGCAGCTTCCCAGCTTTTGTCCTGAGCTTTTTGGCTCACGAAGCATTTTCACATCCCCATCTCATTTCACGTCTGCTTTTGTTTTTGATACTGGAGGGGGTGCAACATCCTCATTTTTACAAAGGAGGAAGCTGTGGCTCAGTGATGGTTCCTGGGCTGGAAAGATGGTTTACGGGGTGGGCAGAGATGGGTGAGCTGATCTGGTGGTTTTTTTCCTTGATAGAAACCAGCACGTGTGGCCAGGCGCAGTGGCTCACGACTGCAATCCCAGCACTTTGGGAGGCCGAGGCGGGCAGATCATCTGAGGCTGGAAGTTTGAGACCAGCCTGGCCAACATGCTGAAACCCTGTCTCTACTAAAACTACAAAAATTAGCTGGGCGTAATGGTGTGCGCCTATACTCCCAGCTACTCGGGAGGTTAAGTCATGAGAATTGCTTGAACTCGGGAAGTGGAGACTGCAGTGAGCAGAGATCGTGTCGTCTCAAAACAAAAAACAAACAACAAAAACAACAAAAAACCAGCACATGTAATCCAATTCTGTCAGCACAAAATCACACAGTGCATGTTATAAAGAAGAAAAAGAAAGTAAATGAGTGCCAGCCCTGTACTCTCTGACCCCCAAACCAAGGTGATGAATGGCAGATGTCTTATAAGGTGTTCTGTAAAAGATCTTCGGGCTTTGGGAAGAGGGCCAGATGCAGGCCTAGAGGTAAATTTCCTTGTTTTCCTCTGCCTTAGGGCTGTGGGAGCTGGAGCGGAGAGGAGAGAAGCACCTTGTCTTTGCTGGTGTTTTTCCTTCAGCAGGTGGGTGGGACTGAGCCAACGGTCTCTTGGCATCAACAAAGCATCAACAAATCTCTCTCCAGCTCCACTTGTGCTGAGCTACTGGCTGATCCCCAAGGACATCCTTCTGGCCTCTCCTTCACACCTGGGTCCCCTAGCCCTGCGTGAGCTCTATGCCTGGAGCCTCTGTACCTGCCCTCTCCTCAACCCCCAACCCCTCCCTGCTCTCTGCTCCCGATATGTGTGGCTTTGCCTGGCAGGGAAGGACAGCTTCTTAGTCACTTCTGTAGGGCCACAGGTGGACTGTTGTAGGGCTTGCATGCTCCCCTCCCCCATGCCTGCTTCTCCAAGTGCCACTTGGCTGTGTCCCAGGAAAGCAAGGGCAGGAAGTGGTGGGGTGGGGGCCGGGGGGGGGGGCAGGAGGCAGGGGGTGGGGCAGGTTCTGGCCATCTGGCCAAGTCATGTGTCTACTCAGAAAGCTTGTTAAAGGCTACCTGGCTGGGACCACAGGTAAGAGGCACCTGGGGAAGGAGGCACCCATGCTGGAGTGCCCACCCGTCCTGGGCAAGCCCCTGGCCTTCACTGGGCTTCAGTGTACTCCTTTGAGCCAAGGCAATAAAAGTCCCTGCCCTGCTGACTGGCAGGAGGCTGTGATGAGGTCATCTCCAGGAAAGCACTTATCGCCAATCATGATGTTACTTATCTCTGGTGTTATTCAGCCCATAGGCTCTGTATGCGGAGGGAGCCTTGTAAAGAAAGCCCCAGGGAGGCGTGGTCCGGGCAGAAACCATCCCTGTTTGCTTTGGTGTGTATGCCTATGATGGGGGTCAAGGTATAGGAGTGTGGTTTGAAACTGGAGAATGCTTCATTCTTTCCATCATCGAACATGTCTCTTTTTTTAGACGGAGTCTCGCTCTATCACCCAGGCTGGAGTGCAATGGCGCGATCTCGGCTCACTGCAACCTCCATCTCCCAGGTTAAAGCGATTCTTCTGCCTCAGTCTCCTGAGTAGCTGTGATTACAGGTGTGCGCCATCACACCCAACTAGTTTTTGTATTTTTTAGTAGAGATGGGGTTTCACCATGTTGGCCTAACTCCTGACCTCGTGATCCGCCCATCTTGGCCTCCCAAAGTACTGGGATTACAGGTGTGAGCCACTGCACCCGGCCCAAACATTTCTTTTTCTTTTCTTTTGAGACAGGGTCTTGCTCTGTTGCCCAAGGCTGGAGTGCAATGGTGCGATTATAGTTCACTGCAGCCTCAAACTCTTGGCCTTAAGCGATCCTCCCATCCTGGCCTCCCAAAGTGCTGGGATTATAGGTATGAGCCACAGCAACCACTCCTCACATTTCTTGAGCATCTGTGATGTATCAAGCCCGGTGCCGGGCACTGAGGTTGCAGAAGGCATTGTTCCTGTCTTCTAGGAGCCCCACGCTAGCAGGGGAGATAGATGTGTATAGAGTTAACCACAATACCAGGCCTCAACTTCCCGTCTGTAACACAGGTAGATCATGCTAGATTGTCCCAGCCTGCCCTGTGCTTCATTAGCCGGTCAACAGATCCATCTCAAATACCTCCTATGGGTAATCACTGATTGCTTCAACCCAAACCGTGGCACCCTTGATGACTTTCCCTCAGGAAGCTCAAGGACTATGCATCCTTCTGGGTCAGAACTGGGCACACAGCCACCAGTGCTGGACAGTGGCGGCGGCTCAGGGACACACCGGAGCCCTGGCCCCTGCCGAGCTCCCAGCCTGGCTGGGAAGAGAGATGCAAAATGACCACACGGCGGGTGAGGAGCTCCCTCGGTGTGGCTGGGATGAGCCCTAGACACTCTCAATCACCCCCACGATGACCCCTTCCCAGAGGTCCCCTCAGTTATCTGCCCTGAACCAAGCTCTTCCTGATCCTAGACCCTCCACCCTCCCTCTATCTCCCAGGGCTCGGTGACATTCCAGGCAGAAATTTCTGACCCTTTTACTTTGGCCCCTCCCTCCCCAGCCCAGTCTCTGGTCAAACTGGATTCCTGGCTGTTCCCAGAACGAGCTGCCTTTCCCCACCTTGCTACCTCTGCCCTTGTTCTCTCTGCCTGAATGTCCTCCTTCACTAGTCTTGCTGCCTTGCACATCTCTCCTGAGGGCTGTCATCCCAGAACGAGCCACATTTGTCCAGCCTGGCCCACGGTCTACCAGAATGTCCTCCTTCAGCCTGTCCCATTGCCTTGCAAAACTTTTCTGGGGGACCTGTTCACGATGCCTTCTGTAGCATACTCCAAGAATCCAGCGCCCCCTGGGGTTGTGCCACACAGCACCCCTTTGCAGTCAAGCTCCCTCAGCACCACCACCTCCACCCCGGAAGAATTCCCCTTCCCTTTGAAATCTCATGGGACTTTGCACCCACCCTGGCTTTATTGGAAGGCTTTGTATGTCTCCACAGGGTAAACACCCATTTACTGGGGTGATGATGTCTCCAGGATCTAGTTCATGTTTGCTGTTGGTGACCGGCCCCACCCAGTTCTGGGCAAGCAGGCTGGACCCAGGCAGGAACAGAGCCCACCAGCCTAAATTTCCATGGAGGTGGAGAGGGGGCAGGCTTCTGTCTCTTTTTGGCTGAAGGTGCATCATGTCCAAGGCCCCTCTTCTAGCCAAGCAGAGAAGCTGGGTGATAAAGATGGGTGAGAGTGGGTGATGTACCCAGGAGTCCCGGCCTCCCGGCTCCTCACTCCCCTACACGTAACTTTATCCGGCCAATGCCGCAAAGACTGCTGGTGAGGCCAGATGCATGAGTGATCATAATCACAACAGTAGTGAAACTGCCAGTGATGAAACTGATAAGGACAAGAAATGACAATAATCAAGGTGGGGCTTCTCTTGGACGTTTCCAAGACTTCATTCTCAAATTCTCTCCCTGAGGGTCCCCACCCTGTCCTCCCACCTAAGCCTGGTATGAGGGGGCATTGGCCTGTGGGGACCCTGGTCTTCAGGCTCCCAAACCTGGCTGGGTCTGGCTGCCCCCTGGCCTTGCCCTGTGAAGATCCAGCTGTCCCTGGGCTGTGATTCAGTGTCTGTCTCCCGGGTGACCTCAGCATGGGCTTTGAGGAAGGGGAGAGAGTAGTTTCTTCTGAGACTGGATAGTGACTCAGGGACCCGGGGCTGGGGCCTCAAAAGTGCCTTTGTTGGCCTGGGCTCAGGAATCCAGAGAAACTGGTCAGGAGGAGGCCCCAGTGACGAAAACCCCTCCCTCTGCCCCCGCCCCTCTTCCAGAGCCATATAACTGCTCAACCTGTCCTGAGAGAGAGTGCCCTGGCAGCTGTCGTCCGGAAAGAACTGGTCTGCTCACACTTGCTGGCTTGCGCATCAGGACTGGCTTTATCTCCTGACTCACGGTGCGAAGGCACTCTCTGCCAACGTTAAGTCCGTCCCCAGCGCTTGGAATCCTACGGCCCCAACAGCCGGATCCCCTCAGCCTTCCAGGTCCTCAACTCCCGCGGACACTGAGCAATGGCCTCCATGGGGCTACAGGTAATGGGCATCGCGCTGGCCGTCCTAGGCTGGCTGGCCGTCATGCTGTGCTGCGCGCTGCCCATGTGGCGCGTGACGGCCTTCATCGGCAGCAACATTGTCACCTCGCAGACCATCTGGGAGGGCCTGTGGATGAACTGCGTGGTGCAGAGCACCGGCCAGATGCAGTGCAAGGTGTACGACTCCCTGCTGGCGCTGCCGCAGGACCTGCAGGCGGCCCGCGCCCTCGTCATCATCAGCATCATCGTGGCCGCTCTGGGCGTGCTGCTGTCCGTGGTTGGGGGCAAGTGTACCAACTGCCTGGAGGATGAGAGCGCCAAGGCCAAGACTATGATCGTGGCGGGCGTGGTGTTCCTGTTGGCCGGCCTTATGGTGATAGTGCCCGTGTCCTGGACGGCCCACAACATCATCCAAGACTTCTACAACCCGCTGGTGGCCTCTGGGCAGAAGCGGGAGATGGGTGCCTCGCTCTACGTCGGCTGGGCCGCCTCTGGCCTGCTGCTCCTTGGCGGGGGGCTGCTTTGCTGCAACTGCCCACCCCGCACAGACAAGCCTTACTCCGCCAAGTATTCTGCCGCCCGCTCTGCTGCTGCCAGCAACTACGTGTAGGGTGCCACGGCTCCACTCTGTTCCTCTCTGCTTTGTTCTTCCCTGGACTGAGCTCAGCGCAGGCTGTGACCCCAGGAGGGCCCTGCCACGGGCCACTGGCTGCTGGGGACTGGGGACTGGGCAGAGACTGAGCCAGGCAGGAAGGCAGCAGCCTTCAGCCTCTCTGGCCCACTCGGACACCTTCCCAAGGCCGCCTTCTGCTAGCAAGAACAGAGTCCACCTTCCTCTGGATATTGGGGAGGCACGGAAGTGACAGGGTGTGGGGGTGGAGTGGGGAGCTGGCTTCTGCTGGCCAGGATGGCTCAACCCTGACTTTGGGATCTGCCTGCATTGGTGTTGGCCACTGTCCCCATTTACATTTTCCCCACTCCGTCTGCCTGCATCTCCTCTGTTCCGGGCAGGCCTTGATGTCACCTCTGGGACTGTGCCTTGCTCACCGAAACCCGCGCCCAGGAGTATGGCTGAGGCCTTGCCCACCCACCTGCCTGGGAAGTGCAGAGTGGATGGACGGGTTTAGAGGGGAGGGGTGAAGGCGATGTAAACAGGTTTGGGCAGTGGTGGGGGAGGGGGCCAGAGAGGCGGCTCAGGCTGCCCAGCTCTGTGGCCTCAGGACTCTCTGCCTCACCCACTTCAGCCCAGGGCCCCTGGAGACTGATCCCTTCTGAGTCCTCTGCACCTGCCAAGGACACTAACCAGCCTGGGAGGGTGGCAGGGAGGAGGGGACGGCTTCACCCTCTGAAGTCCTGGGGTTTTTCCTCTTCCTTCTTTGTGGTTTCTGTTTTGTAATTTAAGAAGATCTATTCATCACTGTAATTATTATTATTTTCTACAATAAATGGCACCTGTGCACAGGAGGAACTTTTATTGTCTCTGATTTCAGCTGTGGAGGTGGGTGGGGCAGGGCAGGAGGCCTGGGCGGGGGGGTCAGTGAGGGGCAGGACCACTGTGTTTTGGCCGGGACATAAACATTTAAAAAAAAAAACAAAAAAAAAACGAGATCCAGGGAATTGTGAAAAATTGGAGCTCGGCCGGGTGCGGTAGTGAGAGCCTGTAATCCCAGCACTTTAAAAAGGTCGAGGTGGGAGGATCGCTTGAGGCAGGACTTTGAGACCAGCCTGGGGAACATAGTGGTGCCATCTCTACAAAAAGTTAAAAAAATTAGCTGGGCGTGGTGGCTCATGCCTGTAATCCCTGTACTTGGGGAGGTCGAGGTAGGCGAATTGCTTGAGCCCAGGAGTTTGAGGCTGCAATGAGCTTTGATCGCACCACTGCACTCCAGCCTGGGTGACGGGGCGAGACCTTATCTCTTAACGAAAAAAAAAAAATCGAAAAGGGCCTCCAAGGTATCACCTTAAAAAAGAAATTAAATGGGCCCCCAAGGTATCACCTTGTCCATTGTATGTGGGTTGGAGGGTAAAACCATATACAGGAAACAGTGTATGCCCAGGACCCCAGTGAAGGGTTGGGGACCCCAGGAGGGATGTCCCCATGTGGGCTCCCTGCTCCGAGGTATGGGCCACCTGCCACCCCCACCCCGCTGTTGTTCCAGCTTTGTTTGGGCAGCCAGGCTGGTCTGTTCCTCTTTGCTGAGTCACCATACAGGTCCCCCGTCCCAGCCTTTGCACAGCCGGTCCCTGCTTCCAGCCTGGAATGTCCCTTTTCCCTTCTCCACCCTTCTGGATCCTGCTTGTCCTGAAAGCCCAGCTCCCAGCCTCCTCCCCCATGAAGTCTTCCCACTGTCTTGGATGGAGAAATTATTATCAGCCCTGTTCACATCCCTGAGGTGCTGAGGGTCACCAAATGCCTTTCACCTGGAGGGCAGCCTTCAAGCCACGCCCAGAGCTCGGCATTCTGATCCCTTGATCGATGAGCAAACCAAGCGTGGCCCAGGCCCAGACCTACAGCTTGGGATTTTGGACTCCGAATTTGGGTGGGGGAGCTGTCCAGGACAGCGCTTTGGCCTCAGCAACCACTTGGGCTTGGCCTTGGCCGTGGGTCTCTGCCCTGCCACTGTTGTGCAAAGCATGTTCCAAGCTTGCTCAGGCTTCATTTTCTTGTCAGTAAGTTAGAGGTGAGTGGACCCAGCACCCTGGAAGGAGTGATCCAGGGAGGCCCCAGGAAGGGGTCTTCTCCATCACATCTTGCTTCTTTTTTTTTCTTTTTTTTTTTTTGAGACAGAGTCTTGCTCTGTTGCCCAGGCTGGAGTGCAGTGGCGTGCTCTAGGCTCACTGCAACCTCTGCCTCCCGGTGGGGGTTCAAGTGATTCTCTTGTCTCAGCCTCCCAAATAGCTGGGACTACAGGCATGCACCCACAGCACCTGGCTGATTTTTCCAAATTTTTTTTTTGAGACAGTCTCGCTCTGTCACCCAGTGGCGCCATCTCAGCTCACTGCAACCTCCGCCTCCTGGGTTCAAGCAATTCTCCTGCCTCAGCCTCGCAAGTAGCTGGGATTACAGGCGTGTGCTACCATGCCCAGCTAATTTTTGTATTTTTAGTATAGACAGGGTTTTGCCATGTTGGCCAGGCTGTTCTCAAACTCCTGACCTCGTGATCCTCCCGCCTCGGCCTCCCAAAGTGCTAATTTTTACAATTTTTCTTTAAGATGGGAGTCTCACTATGTTGCTCAGGCTGGTCGTGAACTCGTGGTCTCAAGTGATCCTCCTGCCTTGGCCTCCCAAAGTGTTGGGATTATAGGTGTGAGCCACCATACCCTGCCACGTCTCGATTCTGGAACCCACAGGAACAGAGGCCACTCTTTTCTGGGGCTAGAGAACTGTGGAGCCATGAGTCCCTTGGCCCCTTCTGGGAGCTCATTTAATAGGCAGGGCATTTCTGAGGGGCAGGGTTGGTTCGAAAGTCCCATTTTACAGGGGAGGCAGAGGAGGCCCAGGAGATGGGCCCAGCTAAGGCCACATGGAGTCAGGGGCCAGCTGGGGGCTGGGGGCTGGATCTCACTTCCTCAACCTGGGTCACCTTCCGTTTTCGGTACAGGTAGACAATGCCGGAGATGAAGCCATCCTTGGCAGAGATGCCGGGTACCACCTCCAGCTCGGAGGTAGCCAGCTCCCAGTGGTCCACAGGCCAGGCCACCAGGTGCCCCCACGCCCCAGCCTGCTCTAGCCTGTCCAGGGTGGCCTCCAGAGCCTCCTTGTATTGAAGGTTGGACGAGTTGGTCCTGGTGGTCAGACACACCAGCCCACCTAGGGGAGAGGAGTAGGTGAGGTGGGGGAGGGGCAGGAGCCACAGTCCTGGGCCATCTCTGCTGGGGATGGTTGTCCCTTCAAGGCAAGAAATTCTTCCAGCTTCCTTCCCAGGGCAGTCTTTCTGTGTCTTTTACATCGGGAATTCCTTTTTCTTTCTTTCTTTTTTTTTTGAGACCAAGTCTTGCTCTGTCACCCAGGCTTCAACCTCCGCCTCCCGGGTTCAAGTGATTCTCCTGTCTCAGCCTCCCTTGAGGCTGGGATTACAGGCATGTGCCACCACACCCGGCTATTTTGTATTTTTAGTAGAAACGGGGTTTTGCCATGTTGGCCAGGCTGGTCTCAAACTCTTGACCTCAGGTGATCTGCCCGCTGGGGATTACAGGCGTGAGCCACTGTGCCTGCCCACCCCCCCTTTTTTTTTCTTTCTTGAGATAGGATCTCACCCTATTTCCCAGGCTGGAGTGCAGCAGCGCAATCATAGCTCACTATAGCCTCCAACTCATGGGCTCAAGCAATCCTCCCACCTCAGCCTCCTGAGTAGCTGGGACCATAAGTGCTCACCACTACGCCTGGCTAATTAAACATTTTTTTTTTTTTTTTGTAGAGATGGTGTCTTGCTATGTTGTCCAGGCTGCTCTTGAACTCCTGGGCTCAAGGGATCCTCCTGCCTTGGCTTCCCAAAGTGCTGGGATTATGGGGGTGAGCTACTGTGCCTGGTGGGAATTCTTGACTTAATTCTCCTGGATTGAGGAGACGCCCTCCTCACCACTCACCCATGCCTCTGCCGGAGGATGTGACTGTGTCTGAATGGACAGGAAGAAAGCCCCCACGTGGGCTTTGGATCTTGGGCTATCCCTTCACCTCTCTGGGCCTCAGTTTCCCAGCTGGCACAGAGAGGATGATTATCTAACATCACAGGAAGGCTGGTATGTGTGTTTGAAGTGCCCTACAGTAAGTGCTGGCTGAATGGCCTTGTCACTTCAGGTCCAGGCACCTATAGTGTGCGTGCCCAGGGGGGCCTCAGGTGCACTGAGAAGGAGAGATGGGGAAGCCCCAATGACTGGTCTGGGAAGGTTTCCTGGAGGAGGGGGTAAGGAGAAGCAGGGCGTTGCTGGTAGAAGGGAGCGCGGCAAGAGGAGAGGCTCCGGAGCAGGGGAGACTGTCACCCATGGGCAGCCTGATGGGGCTGAAGGGCTTAGCAAGCACAGGTTGGGCTAGGAAGTCCGATCCTGGCTGCTTCACCCAGTAGAAAGTTCCTGTCTTCTTGGGCCCAACTTCAACCTTTCCAGCTGACCCCATCCGTGTCCCTGCATTTGTCAGCCTTCAGGGCTCCCCGGATGCCTGCCCAGACCTGCCCAGGCTTAGCCACAGCCTCTGCTGGGCCTGGCAAGGGGTGCAGAGAGGGGAGGGAGAGGAAGTATTTTTACCTCTATGATTTCCTGTCCTGTAGCCAGCCAGTGCCTCCTCGTTCTCATGCTCAGCCCCTCTCCTTTCTGCCTTAGGGTGCGCCCCACGTGGATTCCTCACTTGGTCTCGGAAATGCCTCTCTTCTCTACATTCTTGGAGCAGGGCCGGGCACAGTGGCTCATGTCTGTAATCCCAGCACTTTGGGAGGCCAAGGTGGGCGGATCACTTGAGGTCAGGAGTTTGAGACCAGCCTGGCCAACATGATGAAACCCCGTCTCTATTAAAAATACAAAAATTAGCTGGGTGTGGTGGTGGGCTCCTGTAATCCCAGCTACTTTGGAGCCTGAGGCAGGAGAATCTCTTGAACCTGGGAGGCGAAGGTTGCAGTGAGCTGAGATCGTGCCACTATACTCCAGCCTTGGCAACAGCGCGAGACTTTGTCTCAAATAAATAAATAAATAAATAAACAAACTCTGGGAGCAATGAGCACTCATGGCTCTCGTGGGGCCACCTCTGACCAGGCCCTGTGCTCTCTGGCCCCTTCCTGGGTCCCAGTGGGTTAGAGATCAAGGCCCAGAGGGCAGGGTCTGAGCCCTCTGCCCAGAGCAGAGAAAAGCACCGAGCAAGAACACAGCAGGAGATGGGAAACACACCTGCCTGGGCAGCTCGATGTGCAGAGTTTACAAACAGTGCTCACAGCTCTCACATCCCCTGAGCAGCCCCATATCCCAGATGAGAAGACTGAGACCAGGAAAGAGAAAGAGACTCCCCAAAGGCAGTCTATGAATGAGTGAGGAAGCAGGGAGAGGAAGGAACAGAACTGCGCCCTCACTGTGGGCCAGAACCAAAGCAAAAGCCTTACAGACAGGATTTCACCTGATTCTCACTGCAGTCCTACGGGGACGGGACTGTAGCATTTATACCACCTGGCTCCCAGGCTGGGAAATGGAGGCTTCAGAGGAGCGTGGAGTTGCTCCTGGTTGCCCATGGATAAGAGCCGAGCTGGCCACCTGTCTGCCCTGCCTGTTTGCCTGGGTCTGCTGTTGGTGGCTGGGATGTTAGGCTAGGTTGTGTGTGACGCTGGGCAGGACGCTGCCCCTCACTTAGCCTGAGGGGCTCTGGGGCCTGTGTCTGCACTGTGCACAGGGGAAGGTATATGGTGATGGGGGTTGGGGGTGGTTGGCTGGGCTGCTCCTCACCTGGCTTGGTGACACGTAGGAGCTCAGCTATCGCATTGCAGGGCACCTGGCCATCACTGAGAGCACCGACTATCAGCACCGCATCGAAGGTCCCTGTGTGTGGAGAGGGGGTGGGGACACGGTGTGATGCTTGGAAGGTACTTTGTCTATGGTGTGGCCTCAGACCACCCTAGGGGTGGGACGAGGCTACTACCCGCATCTGCAGGACCCAGGTCCCCTGGAGGATAAGTATGGCCCAGTTCTGGGCTGCAGTCAGATTGTGGGGTGCAGCGTTGAGTGAGGGACTGGGGTTTTAGTGTGGGAGGGGGATGGAGGATCAGCAAGGGAAAGGGCTTCATGAGGGTGGGCCTCAGGGTGTGGGGGTGGGAGAGAAAGTACCTTCTGGGCTGGGCAGAGGCTCCTGGCCCAGGGTGCAGAGGCTGAGGCGCTGATAGAGGCCGCGGGCCCGGGCCTGTTCCAGCATCCCTGGGCTCCCATCCACCCCGTGCAGCTGGAGGAAGCCTCGAGCCCGCAGCTGGGGTAGGGGTGGGAGACTCAGTCATGGTTCACACCTGCCACTTCCCAGCTGGGTCCCTGCACCTTGGGAGGGCAGTGGACTCTGCACTGAATGTGGCCCATGCATTTACTTTTTAAAATTTTTGAGACAAGGTCTCTCTCTGTCGCCCAAACTGGAGTGCAGTGGCGTGATCATAGCTCACTGCAGCAGCGTGATCATAGCTCACTGCAGCCTTGAACTTCTGGGTTCAAGTGATCCTCCCACCTCAGCCTCCCATGTAGCTGGGACTACAGGCGTGCACCACCCTGCCTGGCTAATTTTTAAATTTGTTTGTAGAGACAGGGGTCTTGCTATGTTGCCCAGGCTGACCTCAAACTCCTGGCCTCAAGCTGTCCTCCTGCCTCGGCCTCCCAAAGTGCTGGGATTACAGGTGCGAGCCACACCATGCCTGGTCCTGTCTCATGCATGTGGAACAGTGAGTCTGAGGCACGGGGCAGGGTTCTGGAGCCAGGGGCAGTAGGAGATGAGGAAGTGCGGGGCTGAGGAGTAGGCAGGGGATCCGGAAGAGCCTCACCTCGGCAGCCACTAGGCCTGTGCCACAGGCCACGTCCAGGATCAGGGCACTGTGGGGCAGGCCTGGAAGGGCTTGTGTGAGGCAGTCCACTGTGAGGTGGGGCGCACGGTACTGCAGGGCGGCCACATCCTGGGGAAAGAGTGCCGGGCCTACAACACCAGTGCCCCAGTGTTTGGGGGATCTCCCTTGTGGGGTGGTCTCGGAGTCTGCCAGGCTAAGCCGTGTGTGCTGGGGATCAAGCCTGGCTGGGGCTACTGTGAGGGGACACCCAGGCATGAGGTGCTTCCCATTGCTAAAGGGCCAGGACTGGAGAGTTAGCCTCCAGCCCACTGTACGGTGGACTCAGCCCTCCAGGGACCTTCTCTCCTGGCCAAGCGGCTCTCTCTGCTGAGTCCACATGACTTTTCTTTTTCTTTCTTTTTTTTTTTTTTTTTTGAGACAGAGTCTCCCTCTGTCACTCAGGCTGGAGTGCAGTGATGAGATCTTGGCTCACTGCAACCTCTGTGTCCCGGATTCAAGCAATTCTCCTGCATCAGCCTCCCGAGTAGCTGGGATTACCAGGCGCCTGCCACCACGTGGGCCTGGCTAATTTTTGTATTTTTAGTAGAGACAGGGTTTCACCATGCTGGCCAGGCTGGTCTCGAACTCCTAACCTCAGGTGATCCGCCCGCCTCGGCCTCCCAAAGAGCTTAGGATTACAGGCGTGTGAGCCACCGCGCCCGGCCCCACAGTGACTTCTCAATAGCACCTCCTCTAGGCGGCCCCCCCCTCGGGAGGTCATGGCCCCTGATGGGGCTGCCAATCCAGAGCTGTGAGGCGGGTTCTGGAAGGGGCAGGACTGTAGGGTTCTTAGCCAGGCCTCACTTCATTCTCACAGCCGCCCCCGGGTGCAAAGCTGATTCCCTACTTTACAGGTAGGAAAATGGAGGCTGGTCTAGTGGAGGCAAGGCCCCAGATGAGTTTACCTGGTCGTAGTCCGGAGCCCAGCGGTCATAGAAATGGAGCTTTTGGGCCAGGTCGGGGATGCCATGCGCGGTCCCGACTCGCGCCCGCACCTCGGGCAGGCTGCCTCCCTCCTCCTGGGCCATGCTCCTGTGGGGACACGGTTGCCCTGTCTCGAGGTCCACCTCAATCGCCCATCCCCTCCTTTCCCCCTTCCCTCCTCCCCCTGCAGAGGAGGCTGCCAGGCCACCAGCGCGACCCCTATCCCGGCCCCTAGCCCAGATGGGGACACTGAGCGCAGAGAGGGCGGGCTTGGATATTTACACTCTGGGGCTGCAGGGCTGGGGGAAGGGCAAGGTGGGAGAAGGGGGTGCCCCGCGGCTGGAGGAAGGACCTGTCTTCCTCTTTCCCGCCCTCCGACTGGGAGAGGGTCGGAGGTGGGCGACATCCGGAGCGAAAGGGTCTCGAAGGAGGCCAGAGTCAGAACTCACAGCCAATCGAGCTCGCCTGGTGCGTGTGGGCAACGGGACTCGGGGCGGGGCCTGTGTTGGGGCCCTGGCCACACCCTCACCGCCTGCCCGCAATGATTGGCTTTCCGCTAAGAGAAAATAGCCAATCAAAGGAAGGCGCTGGCAGTCCGCCCCCTACCGCCAGCCAATGAGCTCAAGGCTTGTGGCCCTCCTTCAGCCTGGGTAGAGCAGGGACTGCTGAGATGTTTTCCTGCTGTGCGGGTGTAGGGGCTTCTCCGTGGTCTGGCCCCGGCCTCCCCCTCCACCGCCAGGTAGCAGCACCTCCACCATCCCCCTCCAACTGCCCTCCTGCCTCCCGAAGTCCTTTATGCTTCCTAAAAGCATGAGGTTTGTAGGCACTGGGGAGTCTCTGAATTCTTATGGGCAGGAGAGGGACATAGGATTAGCTTTCATTTTTACTTTGTATTTGTATTTACTTATTTTGGTTTTATTTTGTTTTATGAGACAGGGTCTCACTCTGTCGCCCAGGCTGGAGTGCAGTGGCTTGACCATAGCTCACTGCAGCCTTGAACTCAAGCTCAAGCCATCCGCCTGCCTCAGCCTTCTGAGTAGCTGGGACTACAGGTGCATGCCACCTTGCCCGGCTTTTTAAAAATTTATTTATTTATTTATTTTTATTTTCGTAGTTTTTGTAGAGACAAAAAATGTTGTCCAGGCTGGTCTTAAACTCCTAGTCTCAAGCTATTCTCCCACCTCTGCCTCCTGGCAAATTTTATTTTAAAAAACCGTACTTGGCAAATTTTATTTTAATAAGTTAAATAGCCACATGTGGCTAGTGGCTACTGTATTGGACAGCAGAGAGAGTCTTGCGGCTGGAAGTGTGACCTGAAGATATGCAGCGTCAGCCTCCGTAACATCTTGGTTTCCTCTAGGAGATGCCCTAGGGAAGCTTGTTAGAAATGCAAAAATTAGGCCAGGGCGCGGTGGCTCACACCTGTAATCCCAGCACTTTGGGAGGCTGAGGTGGGTGGGTCACTTGAGGTCAGGAGTTTGAGACCAGCCTGGCCAACATGACAAAACCCCATCTCTACTAAAAATACAAAAATTAGCCGGGCGTGGCAGTGGGCATCTGTAATTCCGGCTACTCAGGAGGCTGAGGCGGGAGAATAGCTTGAACTTGGGAGGCACAGATTGCAGTGAGCAGAGATTGCGCCACTGCACTCCAGCCTGGGTGACAGAGCAAGACTCCATCTCAAAAAAATAAAAATAAAAATAAAAATACAAATTCTCAGTTGACCTGGAACCTTCTGAATCAGTATTAGATTGCTGGGACTGGGGCCCAGAGTTTCTGTGTTTCTACAAACTCTGCAGGTGATTTCTAGGCAGCTGAAGGTTCAGAAACTCTGGTCTAGAGGACCTGTGTTGGAATCCAGGGTTTGGGCAGGCAGAATTTGGCAGGCTGTCGCAGTTGTCCAGGCGGGAAGTGATGGTTGCATGACCTTGGGTAGAGGTCATGACGGGAGAGGAGTGGATAATCTTCAGAGATGTTTAGGGGGTAGAAGTGTCAGAGATGTTTGAACCAGAGCAACTCCATCTTGAATAGCGGCTGAGTAAAATAAGACTGAGACCTACTGGACTGCATTCCCAGATGGTGAAGGCATTCTTTTTTTATGAGACAGGGTCTCACTCTGTCACCCAGACTGGAGTGCAGTGGCTCGATCTCAGCTCACTGCAACCTCCACCTCCTGCCTCAGCCTGCTCAGTAGCTGAGATTACAGGGGAAAGGCTTATCAGAAACTCAAAGAATGCGACCATTTGTCTTTCACCTTCCTGTGACCTGGAGCCTCCTGCCTGCTTAGAGTTGTCGCCACCTTTCTAGACAAAACCAATGTACTTCTTACATATATTGATTGATGTCTCATGTCTCCCTAAAATGTATAAAACCAAGCTGTGCCCTGACCACCTTGGGCACATGATGTCAGGACCTCCTGAGGCTGTGTCACAGGCGTGCATCCTCAATCTTGGCAAAATAAACTCTCCAAATTAACTGAGACTTGTCTCAGATTTTCTGGGTTTACAGGGTGATGAGTAGAAGGAACCCTGTAGCGTTGGAGGAGAGTGGGAGATAGTAAACTCATGGGTTTTAACATAAATAGATGGAAAGATATGTAAATAGACATACATGTATGTGTGTGTATTTGTGAATTTCCTAGCTTTGTCTGCTAAAATGACCTAAACACAATTAACGCTTCAGTAGTAATCACCACACTGAGCGTCCAGATCTGGTTCTAAAAATGCATTCTTGCCAGGTGCGGTGGCTCATGCGTGTAATTCTAGCACTTTGGGAGGCCGACGCGGGCAGATCACTTGAGGTCAGGAGTTCAAGACCAGCCTGGCCAACATGGTAAAACCCTGTCTCTACTAAAAGTACAAAAATTAGCTGGGAGTGGTAGCACACGCACCTGTAATCCAGCTACTCGGGAGGCTGAGGCAGGAGAATCGCTTGAACCCGGGAGGCGGAGGTTGCGGTGAGCAGAGATTGCACCACTGCATTCCAACGTGGGCAACACAGCGAGACCCCATCTCTTTAAAAAAAAAAAAAGCATTATCAACTAAAAGGAACCAGAGCTCCTTAGAGAAACAGCTGATGAAATGACTGAAATGCTTGGGGCAGGAAAAGTATGAGATGTGCCTGAAACATCTTGAAATATCTCAAAGCACAAGCCTTCTCCGGTTTTTCTCCTCCCTGGCCCAGGAACCTGTTCTAGCCTTGGGGCTGGAAGGCCTTTCTCTGACTCATCAAGTTTTATTTTTTTTTCCTCTAATCCTTTACTCCCCTCAAGTCTTAAGTTTTTGGAGCCTCAAAGCCTTTTCTGTGTCTTTTGCTGAAAATGACCCTCTCACTCCTGTGGACAGAGGATTACCTAGGTGCCGAGGCAAGAGACTGAAGGCACAAACTGTTTCAGTATAATAAAGAAAATAGAATAAGAATAGTCATAATACAAATTAGATATAGAGATGATCATGGACAATTATCAATCATTATTATAAACATTATTAATCATTAGCTTTTAATTACTAATATAACCTAGGAATAACTGGCGGGTATAGGGTCAGGTGCTAAAGAGACATTGTGAGAAGTGACCTAGAAGGCAAGAGGTAGCCTTCTGTCACGCCCGCATAAGGGCCACTTGAGGGCTCCTTGGTCAAGCAGTAACTCCAGTGTCTGGGAAGGCACCCGTTACTTAGCAGACCACGAAAGGGAGTCTCCTTTCCTTGGAGGAGTCAGGGAACACTCTGCTCCACCAGCTTCCTGTGGAAGGCTGGATATTATCCAGGCCTGCCCGCAGTCATCCGGAGGCCTAAACCCCTCCCTGTGGGGCTATGCTTCAATGGTCACGCTCCCTGTTCACTTTCATGTTCCTCCCCTACTCCTGGTTCCTCTTTGAAGTTCGTAGTAGACAGCGGTAGAAGAAATAGTGAAAGTCTTAAAAGTCTTTGATCTTTCTTATGAGTGCATAGAAGAAAACGCTGACGTATGCTGCTTTCTCTCTCTCTCGGCTACCTAAGAGGGAAGGGCCCCCTGTCCTATGATCACGTGATTTGTTTCACCTTGTCAGTCACTTAGAAGATTCACCCTCCTTACCCTGCCCGCTTGTCTTGTATGCAATACATAGCAGTGTGCCCAGCCATTCGGGGCCACTACAGGTCTCCGAGTCTTGATGGTAGTGGTCCCCAGGGCCCAGCTGTTTTCTTTTTATCTCTTTGTCCTGTGTCTTTATTTATTACAATCTCTCATCTCCGCACACGGGGAGAACACCCGCTAAGCCCCGTAGGGCTGGACCCTACACACTACGGGCAGTGGATATCAAGCTTCCCCTCCCACCAAGTCCAGCTGCTGCCAAAGTGACAGAGGGAGCCTGGGGGCTTGGGGAAGAGAAAACAGTTTGGGGTGGGGATGTATTAAAAGGATCCATTGGCTGGGTGCAGTGGCTCACACCTGTAATCCCAGCACCTTGGGAGGCCGAGGCTGGAGGATCACTTGAGCCCAGGAGTTTGAGACCAGCCTGGGCAGCATAGGAAGACCCTATCTCTACAAAAAACTTCAAAAATTACCTGGGTGTGGTCCCAACTACTCAGGAGGCTGAGGTGGATCGCTTGAACCCAGGAGGTTGAGGCTGCAGTGAGCTAGGATTGTGCCATTGCACTCTAGCCTGAGCAACAGAGCAGACACTGTCTCAAAAAAAAAAAAACAAAAAACAAAAACACGACAAAAACCAACCCCAAGTGGTTTAAATATTAGGGGTTTGGTATTTTTCTTACAGCAAGAAGGCCAGTGGTCAGCAGCACAGGGGCCAGTCCAGGGACCCACTGATCTCACAAGGACCCTGGTGCCAACCTCTCACTTGCCACATTGTGTGTTTGCACTGTTGGCTCCTTCTGGTCACAAATGGTGGCAGCAGCTCGAACATTCCTTGCATCATTACATTCAAAGCCCAAGGCAGGCCAGGTGTGGTGGCTCATGCCTGTAATCCCAGCAATTTGGGAGGCCAAAGTGGGTGGATCGCTTGAAGTCAGGAGTTCAAGAACAGCCTGGCCAACATGGCGAAAACCTGTCTCTATTAAAAATACAAAAATTAGCTGGGCATAGTGGCGGGCACCTGTAGTCCCAGCTACTTGGGAGACTGAGGCAGGAGAATTGCTTGAACCTGGGAGGCGGAAGTTGCAGTGAGCCGAGATTGCGCCATTGCACTCCAGCCTAGTGACAGAGCAAGTCCATCTCAAAGAAAAAAAAACAAAACAAAGCCCAAGGCAGGCTAGGAACGGCAGGAGCTTTTCCTTGTTTCTCCCTCCCTCCCTCCCTTCCTCCCTCCCTCTCTCCCTTTTTTCCTTTATATTTTTAATTTTAATTTTATTTTTTTGAGAGGGGTCTTGCTCTGTTTCCAGGCTGGAGTGCAGTGGCACAATCCTAGCTCACTGCAGCCTCTACCTCCTGGGCTCAAGCAATCCTTCTGCCTCAGCCTCCTGGGTAGCAGGGACTACAGGTGCTTGCCACCAAGCCTGGTTAATTTAGAAAAAAATGGTAGAGATGGGGTCTTGCTATGTTGTCTAGGCTGGTCTCCAATTCCTGGGCTCAAGCCATCCTCCCTCCTTGGCATTCAAAATGCTAGGATTACAGGTGTGAGGAACCTACCTGGCCTTTCTCTCTTTCTTTCTATGGGAGGAGGATATTTCCAAAAGCCACAGAAGCTGGGAAAGTGTGATCTGGCACTTTGAGGCTCAGGTGTGGGTGTGAGCTTTCCATCCAGGAAGGAGGGAGGGAAGAACGGCTTGTGGTACTGTTCCCAGACCAAACTGAGGGTCGGGCTGCTACTTCTTGTGGCCCAATAATGAGATGCACATAAACTGGGGAGGAAGAGAGTTTTTATTTCTGTAACCAGTTTACAGGGAGAAGGCGTGGAAATTATCACCAGGACAACTCAAAATTACAAAGTTTTCCAGAGCTTATACACCTTCTAAGCTATATGTCTATGTGTAAGTGTGCATTCATCCGAAGACATAAGTGATTAACTTCTTTTAATCCATAACTAAGGTCTGAGTCCCGAAGCTGTTCCTCTGGAGCCTGAGTAAATTTACGTATCTAAATGGGTCCAGGTGCTGGGGTGATTACTGTTATCTCCTGCTAAATCATGGAGGTTTGAGGAGTTCCTTCAGACCGCCAATAAATTTGTTTGTGGAGGCCTGAGGAGTTTCTTCAGACCCACAATAAAACTTGCTTAATTCTAAATGGTCCTGTTAAGAATTCCTTCATTATTTTGTCATGCTTTAAGGCCCAGGAAAGGCCTGGGCAAAACTCTTGGTGGGCTTTTGTTACATCCCAGCCTTTGTATAAGGGCACTGGCTTTTAATATTTAAATTAACCACTCAGTCAGTACTGAAACAGTTTTTGGGGAGACGTGGCCTGCCACAGTGTGGGCTCCTGTGCTGCTCCCGGGGTGTGAGGGCGTGTGTTCCTTCATGTGCACCTGTGTGATGAGCGGGGAATGTTACAGGTGTCCATTTTGATGCGTGCAGGACCGAGGCCATGGAGAGCTTGGTCCCCAGGCTATGCCCGCCCTCCCTCCCTCCCTCCCTCCCTCCCTCCCTTCCTTCCTTCCTTCCTTCCTTCCTTCCTTCCTTCTTTCCTCCCTTTCCCCTCCCTTCCTTCCTTCCTTCCTACCTTCCTCCCTCCCTTTCTCCTTCCTTCCTTCTTCCCTTTTTCTCTTCCTTCCTTCCTCTCTTCCTCTCTCCCTTTCTCCTTCCTTCCTCCTTCCTTCTTCCTTTCTTTCCCTCTTTCTTTCTTTCTTTCTTTCTTTCTTTCTTTCTTTCTTTCTTTCTTTCTTTCCTTCCTTCCTTCTTTCTTTCTTTCTTTCTTTTCTTTCTCTCTCTCTCTCTCTCTCCCTCCCTCCCTCCTTTCCTTCCTTCCCTCCTTGCTTTCTTGATGGAGTCTCACTCTGTTGCCCAGGCTGGAGTGTAGTGGTGCGATCTTGGCTCACTGCAACCTCTGCCTTCTGGGTTCAAGCAATTCTCCTGCCTCAGCCTCCCAAGTAGCTGGGACTACAGGCATGCGCCACCATGCCCAGCTAATTTTTTTTGTATTTTTCGTAGAGATGGGGTTTTGCCATGTTGGCCAGGCTGGTCTCAAACTCCTGACCTTAGGTGTCCACCTGCCTCGGCCTCCCAAAGTGCTGGGATTACAGGCGTCAGCCACTGCGCCTGGTCTATGGACGTGCTTTCTAACCTTGAATGTGTAATGGGGAGTTGTGGCTTCAGATTTGCATTTTACCAAGATGGCTCCAGAAGGCGGCAGGGAGAGTGAGCTGGGTGAACTGCAAGTTCTGAGGCTGTTGCAATTACTTGGCAAGAGCTGGAGTGTCAAGAGTCAGGGGCTGCTGAGGAGGGGGTGACTTGGTGCTGATGGGGTGTGGGGCTGTTGAGGACCAGATGGCAACTTCCCTTCCTTGGAGTTTTCTTCCTACCTCATCTTCTTCACTGCCTCCTCCTGCTCTTCTCCTACCTCTAAGCTTAGGAGAGGCCCCCAGCTCTGTCCTGGGTCTTCTTCCTTCTCTGTGTACACCCACTTCCTAGGTGATCTCATTTAGTCCCGTGGTTTTAAATACTGTTTATTTGTGGGTGACTCCCAAATTGATGACTCCTAGTCTTGGCTCTCCCCTGAACTCTGGACTTGTTCACCCAGCCATGAAACTGACATCTCCCTGTAGGCCACAGGTCTGGCAATGAGCCCAGACCCGAGAGTGATTCTTTCCACTCCCAAATCTGCTCCTCCTCAGGGCCCATCTCTGCAAATGCCCCTGAACCACCTTGCACTCAGGGGCTCAGCTCAAGCTGTTTTTCTCCCATCCCACACCCTGTCCATCAGCAAATCCTGTGGACTCAAACTACACCAGCTGGGTGCGGTGGCTCACGCCTGTAATCCCAGTACTTTGGGAGGCCAAGGTGGGTGGATCACTTGAGATCAGGAGTTCGGGACCAGCCTGGCCAACATGGCAAAACCCTGTCTCTACTAAAAATACAAAAATTAGCCAGGCACGGTGGTGCGTGCCTGTAATCCCAACTACTTGGGAGGCTGAGGCAGGAGAATCACTTGAACCCAGGAGGCAGAGGTCGCAGTGAGCTGAGATCGCGCCATTGCACTCCAGCCTGGGTGACAGAGCAAGACTCCATCTGAAAAAACCGGAAGAAAAAAAAGAAGAAGAAAATCTCAAACACACACAAAAGAAGAGACTAGTGTAATAACTCCCCCTGTATTTCTTCATGAGCGTTTCAATAGTTAACAAACTGAGCCCAACCAGAGTGGCGTTTTCACAGTATCCATCTGATGAGTTTACGCCCCTGCTTAAAACCTAAAATCCAAGTTCTTTCCTCTCCTCATCTGTAGCATCTCTTTTCCTCGCTCTGCCACTCTGGCCTCTGCTGTTCCTGGAATGTGCCAAGGCTATCACAGGGCCTTTGCACTATTTTCCAGCCGGGAAAATCCTCTCACCTTAGCCTCTCGAGCAGCTGGGACTACAGGAGTGCACCACCACGCCCAGCTAATTTTTTTTTTGTATTTTTCGTAGAGGTGGGGTTTTGCCATGTTGCCCACTCTTCCTTCAACTCTGCTTCAGTGGCTTTTTATTTATTATTATTATTTTTTGAGATGGAATCTTGCTCTGTCACCCAGGCTGGAGTGAAGTGGCGCGATCTCGGCTCACTACAACCTCCGCCTCCTCGGTTCAAGCGATTCTCCTGCCTCAGCTTCCCGAGTAGCTGCGATTACAGGCATGCACCACCATGCCCGGCTAATTTTTTGTCTTTTTAGTGGAGATGGGGTTTCACCAAGTTACCCAGCTGGTCTCAAACTCCTGACTTCAAGTGGTCTGCCCTCCTTGGCCTCCCAAAGTGCTGGGATGACCAGCGTGAGCCCCCACGCCCGGCCATTTATGAGCTCTTTCTGTGTTGATGGCTTGCGGACTGGGTTCGTTTTCACCACCGCTTAGTCATCCCTCAAGCCTCAAGCTGACACACCCAGCTGATACATCTCCTCTTTCCTGGGGATAGGAAGTAACGTTGCCATGCACGTGTCTCTTTGTTCATAAGTGGATGTTTGTGGAAGGAATGCTTTAACCCACTGGAGGGTAGTGAAAACAATTCAGCTGGTTGTGAAATAGAATGAGTAGAAATTAGAAGAGCACACTGCATGTAGTAGGAATAATTATTGTTTTGTTAGGCTCTTGCTTCAGCTCCACATGTGTGTTTAATGAGCAGCTTTGTGCAATGCTTTTTTTTTTCTTTTTTTCTTTTTAGAGACAAGGTCTCACTCTGTCGCCCAGGCTGGTGTGCAGTGGCACAATCCTAGCTCACTACAGTCTCAACCTTCTGGGCTCAAGTGATCCACCTGCCTCAGCCTCCTGAGTGGCTGAGATGACAGGCATGCACTATTATGCTCAGCTAATTTTTAAAAATATTTCGTAGAGACTGGGTCTCTCTATGTGGTCCAGGCTGGTCTCCAACTCCTGGCCTCAAGCAGTCTTCCCACTTTGGCCTCCCAAAGTGCTGGGATTACAGATGTGAGCCACTGCATCCAGGCTGTTTAATATAATTCTTACCATGGGTGGCACCCAGAGACTAAAAACCAGAAGCGCACTACTGAGTTAGGGCACAGGCAGGGTCTGAGACTCTGGTTATCCTACAGAGTCATCAACGCACGTGTGCTGTAGACTTTTTTGTTTTTGCAAATGAGGGTGAGATCATATCTCACTGTGGTTTCAGTGTGCGTTCTTCCCTAATGACTAATGAGGTTGAACCTCTTTCCATCAGTTTATTGGCTCCTGGAGTTTCCTTTTCTGTGAATGGCTTTTGCTGTTGTATTCCATTGGGTCGTTTGATTTTTTTCCCTTTCCCTATTTTTAACTGACAAGGAACAACCATATATATTTATGGTGTATGACATGATGTTTTTATATATGGATGTATTATTGAATGACTAGGCAAGCCCTTTAACATATGCATCACCTCACATACTTATACCATTAGTTTGCAGTGAGAACATTTAAAATTTACTCTCTTGGCAAACTTCCTTCCTTCCTTCCTCCCTCCCTCCCTCCCTCCCTGCTTCCCTCCTTCCTTCCTTTCTTCCCTCCCTCCCTCTCTTCCTTCCTTCCTCTCTCTCTTTCTCTCTCTCTCCTTTCTTTCTTTCTTTCTTTCTTTCTTTCTTTCTTTCTTTCTCTCTCCTTTCTTTCTTTCCTTCTCTGTCTCTCTCTCTCTTTCTTTCTCTCTCTCTTTCTTTCTCTCTCTCTTTCTTTCTTTCTCTTTCTTTCTCTCTCTTTCTTTCTTTCTTTCTTTCTTTCTTTCTTTCTTTCTTTCTTTCTTTCTTTCTTTCTTTCTTTCTTTTTTTCTTTTCTTTCTTTTCTCAGAGTCTCTCGCTCTGTCGCCCAGGCTGGAGTGCAATGCTGTGATCTCAGTTCACTGCAACATCTGCCGCCTGAGTTCCAGCGATTCCTCTGCCTCAGCCTCCCAAGTAGCTGGGATTACAGGCACCTGCCACCATGCCTGGCTAATTTTTGTATTTTTAGTAAAGATGGGGTTTCACCATTCAAGACCCACCAGGCTGGTCTTGAACTCCTGACTTCGTGATCGACCTGCCTGGTCCTTCCTTCCTTCCTTTCTTCCTTCCTTCCTTCCTCCTTTCCTCCTCCCTTCCTTCCTTCCTCCCTTCCTCCTCCCTTCCTCCCTTCCTTCCCCCTTCCTCCTTCCCTTCCTCTCTTTCTTTCTTTCTTTTATCCCTCCCTTCCTTCTTTCCTTCCTTCCTTTCCTTCTTTTCCTTTCCTTTCCCTCTTTCTCTCTCTCTTTTCCCTTCCTTCCTTCCCTCCCTCCTTTCCTCCTTCCTTCTTTCCTTCCTTCCCTCCCTCCCTCCTTCCTTCCTTCCTTCCCTCCCTCCCTCCTTTCCTCCTTCCTCCCTCCCTTCCTCCCTCCTTTCCTCCTTCCTTCCTCCCTCCCTTCCTTCCTCCCTCCCTCCCTTCCTTCTTTCCTTCCTTCCTTCCTCCCTCCCTCCCTGCTTCCTTCCTTCCTTCCTCCCTTCCTTCCTTCTTCTCTCCCTCCCTCCCTTCCTTCCTTTCTTCTTCTCTCTCTCTTTCTCTCTCTCTCTCTTTCTTTCTCAGAGTCTCTCACTCTGTTGCCCAGGCTGGAGTGCAATGGTGCGATCTCAGCTCACTGCAACATCTGCTGCCCAAGATCCAGCAATTCTCCCGTCTCAGCCTCCCGAGTAGCTGGGATTACAGGCACCCACCACCACGCCTGGCTAATTTTTGTATTTTTAGTAGAGATGGGGTTTCACCATTCAAGACCGGCCAAGCTGGCCTTGAACTCCCAACCTCGTTGATCCACCCGCCTGGTCCTTCCTTCCTTCCTTCCTTCTTTCCTTCCTTCCTTCCCCCCTCCCTTCCTCCCTCCCTTCCTCTCTCTCTCTTTCTTTCTCTCTTTTATCCCTCCCTTCCTCCCTTCCTTCCTCCCTCCCTCCCTTCCTTCCTCCCTCCCTCCCTCCCTCCTTTTTCTTTCTTTCTTTCCTTTTCTTTCTCCCTTTCTCACTCCTTTTCCCTTCCTTCCTTCCTTCCCTCCCTTCTTTCCTCCTTCCTTCTTTCTTTCCTTCCTTCCTTCCCTCCCTCCTTTCCTCCTTCCTTCTTCCCTCCCTTTCTTCCTTCCTTCCTTCCCTCCCTCCCTCTTTCCCTCCCTCCCTCCCTTCCTCCCTCCCTCTCTCCCTCCTTTCCTCCTTCCTTCCCTCCCTTCCCTGCTTCCCTCCTTCCCGCCTTCTCTCCTTCATTCTTTCCTTCCCTCCCTCCTTCCTGCCTGGATCTTGTTCTTTTGCTCAGGCTGGAGTGCAGTGGTGCAGTCTCCACTCACTGTAACCCCTGCCTTCTGGGCTTAAGCAATCGTCCTACCTCAGCCTTCCAAGTAGTTGGGACCACAGGTGCGTGCCACCATGCCTGGCTAATTTTTGCGTTTTTTAAAAAATAGAGACAGAGTCTCGATATGCTGCCCAGGCTGGTCTCCAACTCCTGAGCTCAAGCAATCCACCTGCCTCGGCCTCCCAAAGCGCTGAGCGAGATTACATGCTTGAACAACTGTACCTGGCCAGCAATTTTCAAGTGTACACAAGATTGTTATCAACTATAGTTAGCGTGATGTACAACACATCTCTTGAATTCACTCCTTCTGGCTAACCAAAATTCTGTGGGGGTCATTTAATTTTATCTTGCTGGTTTGTAGGAGTTCCTTGGATACTTTAGATTGTGGATACTGTCTGCAGGGTTGCAAACATTTCCCCCAGGCTCTCAGAGCTTTTGGCTTTGCTTGGTGACTTGGGCCAGGGCAGTGGCGGTGGCTGGTGGTGGCCGTGAGGGGCTGCAGGACTTCTTTCAACAATATGGTTTATTATTATTATTATTATTTTTATTTTTTTGAGACACGGTCTTGCTCTGTCACCCAGGCTGGAGTGCAGTGGTGTGACCTTGGCTCAGTGCAATCTCTGCCTCCTAGGTTCAAGCGATTCTCCTGCCTCAGCCTCCTGAGTAACTGGGATTACAGGCGTGCACCACCACGCCCGGCTAATTTTTGTATTTTTAGTAGAGACAGGGTTTCGCCATGTTGGCCAGGCTGGTCTCGAACTCCTGACTTCAGCTGATCCACCTGCCTTGGCCTCCCAAAGTGCTGGGATTATAAGTGTGAGCCCCTGCGCCCAACCCACAGTATGGTTTAAACAGAGAGGTGAGGGGGCTTTGAGGAACATTTTATTTTTTCTTATTTTATTTCTAATTTTGTGAAACCCTAGGAAATGTCCTAGAAACATTTGCTTTAGGACATGAGACAAAAGAGCAAGTAGATGCCAGGCGTGGTGGCTCACACCTGTAATTCCAGCACTTTGGGAGGCTGAAAAAGGGGGATTGCTTGAGGCCAGAAGTTGAAGACCAGCGTGGGCAACATAGCAAGATCCTGCCTCTACAACAGAAAAATTTTTTTTTTTTTAATTAGCCAGCCTTGGTGACATGCATCTGTAGTCTACTCAAGAAGCTGAGGAGAGTCTGGGTGGGGTGGCTCATGCCTGTAATCCCAGCGCTTTGGGAGGTCAAGGAGGGTGGATCACCTGAGGTCAGGGGTTCAAGACCAGCCTGACCAACATGGTAAAAATCCCATCTCTACTAAAAATACAAAAAGTAGCCGGGACTGGTGGTGTGCGCCTGTAGTCCCAGCTACTTGGGAGGCTGAGGTGGGAGAATCGCTTGAACCTGGGAGGTGAAGGTTGCAGTGAGCCAAGAATGTTCCACTGCATTCCATCCTGGGTGACAGAGTGAGACTCTGTCTCAAACAAAACAAAGCAAAAACAAAAATAAAAAGAGCAAGTAGAGAAAGAGGGAGTGGATGAGGATGGGGCAGGGGTGCTGGGAGAATGTCCCAGAGAAAGGTCTAGGTGAGCTGGCAGAAAACAAGTGTCTAAAAAGTTTGGTTCTGAACAAATTGATTGATAAATGAATTGGTGAATGTTATGAATAATTTCTATTGCTGTTTTTTTATATGTTGATTATTTTTAAATTTATTTAGTTATTTATTTTTGAGACACAGTCTTGCTCTGTTACTCAGGTTGGAGTACAGTGTCGCAAACACAGCTCACTGCAGTCTCCACCTCCTGGGCTCACGCGATCCTCCCACCACAGCCTCCTGAGTAGCTGGGACTACAGGTGTTCACTACCACTCCTGCCTAATTTTTGTATTTTTTGTTTTTTTGGTAGAGACAGGGGTCTTGTTATGTTGCTCGAGTTGCTTTGAACTCCTAGGCTTAAGCGATCCTCCTTCCTCAGCCTCCCAAAATGCTGGGATTACAGGTGTGAGCCACTGTGTCCTGCCTGCATTTATGCTTTTTTGTCCATTTCTTGGCACTTTTATTTTGGGATGAATAATGCTTTTGAACCATGGGATGGTTTGACAACTTTATATCCCTTTTAAAACATTTTTAAAGTATTTCCAATCATTTTTATTTAAAAATTTTTGAATTAATTTTAAGGAAGCAAAGATTTTTCTTTACATTTGGCAGTGAGATTTTTAAAATTTAAATTTCAAAATCATGTCGGGTTCCAAGTGAATTGCCTGAAAACTGTTTGGTTGCAATAATGATTTCCACACATTGGTTTGTGAATTAATAAAATTTTTGCACGCTGAGTGGTTTCTTTTTTACAAATTTGCACTTATTCGAAAGCAATTTTGTCCCATTTGTAGCTTATTTTGTTTTGAAAAATTCTTGAGTTCCTTTTCCTTCACAGATACCGACTTCATTATTCATCAGCTCCCATAAGCTGCCAAAGGCCCCTCACAGGCACTAATTCATTGGTTTCTCCCCACAACCTTCCCTGCCTGGTTCTAAGTATTTTCCAGTTTTACAGATAAGGAAATTTGGAGCAGGAGCTCTTGCACCAGCTCAGTTCAAACCCAAGTTTGTCATCTCCGAATCAATTTCTTTAACCAGGATCCAGTCCTTCATACTTTCATTGCTTTTTAATCCTTATTTTCACACGTAAGTGGCTTGGGTAAAACCATCTTTAGAAAGAAAAAATGCAGGCCAGGAGTGGTGGCTCACACCTGTAATTCCAGCACTTTGGGAGGCTGAGGTGAGAGGATCCCTTGAGTTCAGGAGTTTGAGATCAGCCTGGGCAACTTAGTGAAAGTGAAACCCCCCTCTCTACACACACACACACAAACACACACACACACACAAATAGCCGGGTATGGTGGCGCACGCCTGTAGCTTAGCTACTCAGGAGGCTGAGGCAGGAGGACCATTTGAGGCCAAGAGTTCGACAACCTGGGCAACATAGCAAGATCCCCCTCTCTAAAATATTTAAAAACAAAAAACAGAAAGAAGAAACACCAAGCTCCAATAAGTATGCAGACATATTTATCCTTTTCGCGTATTTTTTGGCAAAAAAAAAAAAAAAAGTGAAGATTTGAAACGAAATGAAGTTTTAACTTAGGAACACGACATAAAAAAAGATTTTGGTCCTGATCATTTCTCCATGGTTTTGCCTCCAGCAACCCAGGCATGACGAGACCTGCACAGGGCGAGCTCCTGGGGATGACGTGACGTTGCTGTTACCGGGAAACCGGCCTCGCAGGGCTTGGGGACCAAGCGAGTCGTTGGGAACTCTCCACCCACTCACGCGGGGCGCCAAGGCGCTCCCCGGTGTCTGCTGCCCCCGCGCGGCCGCGCTGCGGTCCTGCACCCTCAGGGGGCGCACCTGAGAGCCGATGGGTACCCGGGCTGGCAGACCTCAGAGGTGGGCTTCCTGCTTCTCCTCTCACCCTGGGTCCTGGGGCGGAGAAGGGCAGAAGCCGGTGAACGGCGCCCCCCCTCCCCCGGCGTTGTTCAAGGCAGCAGCTACTGATAACTGGGGTTTCCCGCCTGGTCCTCCCTGCTACCCTGCGAAGTGAAACTCCAAAGCCACACAGAGCAATGGTGCGTGGATGGCCTTGAACCTGGTGCTGAGTAAGAAAGAGAAGGGCGCAAGCGGGGGGAAGCATTAGACTGAGGGTTCAAGGCTCCCAGTTGATTGATCTACGTTGGAGGCTCCTCCCACAGCAGATCCTGCTACCTTCAGGTGCAACCTGGTAGGTAGGGCCGTTATTCATTTCTTTATTTTTTTGGACAGGATCTTACTTTGTCACCCAGGCTGGAGTGCAGTGGTGCAATCAGGCTTACTGCAGACTCGACCTCATGGGCTCAAGCGATCCTTCTGCCTCAGCCTACTGAGTAGCTGGGACCACAGGCACGTGCCACCATATCCGGCTAATTTTTGAATTTTTTTGCAGAGATGGGGTCTTGCTATATTGCCCAGGCTGGTCTCAAATTCGTGGGCTCAAGCAATCCTTCCACCTCTGCCTCCTAAAGTGCTGGGATTGCAGGCCTGAGCCACTGCACCCAGCCGTCATTTTTCTTTTCTTTTCTTTCTTTCTTTTTTTTTTTTTGAGACAGAGTCTTGCTCTGTCACCCAGGCTGCAGTGCAGTGGCATGATCTTGGCTCATTGGTTGCAACCTCTGCCTCCCGGGTTCAAGCAATTCTCCTGTCTCAGCCTCCCGAGTAGCTGGGATTACAGGCACGTGCCACCACACCCGGCTAGTTTTTTTGTATTTTTAGTAGAGACGGGGTTTCGCCATGTTGGCCAGGCTGGTCTAGAATTCCTGATCTCAGGTGATCCACCGGCCTTGGCCTCCCAAAGTGCTGGGATTATAGGCATTAGCCACTGTGCCCAGCCAGCCTTCATTTCTTAATTCAACAAATTTACACAGAGCTCCTTCTGTGCCCCTGGCACCGTTCTAGGCATGGGATGCAGCAGTGAGGGAGGTTCACGGCCCTTGCCTTTAGAAGTGGCTTGGCAGGAAGGGGAGAAGGCAGGAAGATGAGAAGGTGATCCCGGGGTTTCTGGCTTGTGGGCCTGCGTGGTTGGGACTGCTCTCCCTCAGTTAGCTTAGGGGACATCCTGAGTCGGTTTCATACCCCAGTGGAGGCTCCTGACCTCTGACACTAGGTATCCAGGCTTCTGTGGGCACCTGTTCCTGTGGTCTGGGCAGCCACAGAGCCACAAAGAGCCCTGGCTGGAATCTAGCTTGGGGACCAAGACCAGGGCTTTGGTGGGGGCAGGGAAGGGCAGGTGACTAGAGCTGGGACTGAGACATGAGCCTAGCATTCCCCTGGGGCTGCCCCTAAGGGCTGTGGGGCAGAGTGAGGTCTCTTCTGCTCTGGCTCCCACCCTGACCACAGGGAGTGTGGTCAGTATGAGGCTGGAATACGAGCTCAGCCTCCATGGCAGTGGAGTTCTGGGGACAGGGATGCCAGGTGATGGTGGTGGCAAACCGAAGAGAGGAGGGAAAACAAACTGCAAATCCCGGTCTCAGCCACCTCTCTCTTTTCTTTTCTTTTTTCTTTTCTTTTGTTTTCTTTTCTTTTCTTTTTTTCTCTTTTCTTTTCTTTTCCCCTCCCTCCCTCCCTCCCTCCCTCCCTTCCTTCCTTCCTTCCTTCCTTCCTCCCTTCCTCTTTTTTTTGGAGATGGAGTCTTGCTCTGTCACCCAGGCTGGAGCACAGTGGCCTGATCTCGGCTTACTGCAACCTCTGCCTCCTGGGTTCAAGCAATTCTCTTGCCTCAGCCTCCCAAGTAGCTGGGATTACAGATGCGTACCACTACACCCAGCTAACTTTTATATTTTTCGTAGAGACCAGGTTTCATCATGCTGCCCAGGCTGGTCTTGAACTCCTGGCCTCAAGTGATCTGCCTGCTTTGGCCTCCAAAAGTGCTAGGATTACAGGAGTGAGCCACTGCACCCAGCTCAGCCACCACCTTCTGACTCCCAGTAATCCCTTTGCCTGTCTCCCCAAACCTACTCCTTCTCTTCCCTGCCCCCACTTGGTGGGCAGAGCTACCATCTGCCCTTCACTTGAGTCTTCTGGGTTGGGGGTATCCCTGACCCCTGTCTCGCTTTCTCTCTTTTCCTGTTCATTCCTCTGTTGGGATGCAACTCTCTATGTGTCTTTCATGTTTCTGTATGTCTTGTGAGTGAGGCACTAATGGATTGCCTTTTGCCCTGGACTGTCTTTTCTAGGATATCTGTATATCAGACAACCTTGGAAGATATAGTGTCTCCTTCTGGGGCAAAAGGCAGCCCTGCTTACTGCACATTAGAAAAGATTTGGCTTCCCTGGCCAGGCATGGTGACTCATGCCTGTAATCCCAGCACTTTGGGAGGCGCGGGCAGGTGGATCACCTGAGGTCAGGAGTTCGAGACCAGCCTGGTCAATATGGTGAAACCCCATCCCTACTAAAAATACAAGAATTAGCTGGGCATGGTGGTGCGTGTCTGTAATCCCAGCTACTCGGGAGGCAGAGGCAGGAGAATTGCTTGAACCTGGGAGGCGGAGGTTGCAGTGAGCAGAGATGGTGCCACTGCACTCCAGCCTGGGCGACAGAGTGAGACTCCATCTCAAAAAAAGAAAAAAAGAAGGCTGAGCGAGGTGGCTCCCGCCTGTAATCCCAGCACTTTGGGAGGCGCTGGCGGGTGCATCACCTGAGGACAGGAGTCTGAGACCAGCCTGGCCAACCTGGAGAAACTGTCTCTACTAAAAATACAAAAAATTAGCCGGGTATGGTGGTAGGCGCCTATAATCCCAGCTACTTGGTTTGCTGAGGCAGGAGAATCACTTGAACCCAGGAGGCAGAGGTTGCGGTGAGCCGAGATTGTACCGCTGCACTGGGTGACAGAGCAAGACTCCATCTCAAAAAAAAAAAAAAAAAAAAAAAAGAAAAGATTTGGGTTCCCTAAACTCAAGCCACCTCTCCTGTAACACACCCACCTCAGATACTGCCAGGCATCATCTGGCCCTTGTCACATCACCCTGTGGGATTTGGAGCTCAAGGAATGAATGGAAAATGCTTATAACCTAGTTCACTGCTATTGCCATGAGTAACATTGTCTTTGATCTCTGACATGGGAGTCTCGTGTCTTCCTGTGGCAGCCATGGAGCTCTGGTTGGCTAACTTGTTAGCATGCAAGTGGGCAACATCTCAGATCATCATGGGTCTTGACATCCTCCAATTCTATCTGTTGTACCTGCTACAGATTTCTGGCATCTGTTGTCTCCTTTCCCAGGGCCTCAGGCCTGGTCAAGGCTCCCATCATCACATGTCTAGGGGTTTATTTGTTCTGGATTCCTTTTTGCTCTCCCTACCCCAGAGTCCTCTGCCTCAGTTTCCATGCACACTGCTTGAGCCGCCTGCTGCAAGACCCCCACCCGACCGTCTGCTAGAGGGCTTTCTCTGGTGTTTGTGCTGGTGAGGTCGGAGGTTCAGGGGGAGTTAATGTCCAACAGGAAGCAGACAGGTCACGGAAGACAAATACCCCAGTATTCATGCTCCTTGGGTGGGGTGACTCTGAGGTGTGTTCTGCACCATTTTCCAGGGGATTTTGAGGAACAGCCCCAGTTGTCTGAACTCAAACCCTGCTCATGAACTCATCTGTCCTTGCCTCTCTTTTCTTTCTCTCCCTTCCTTCCTTCCTTTTCTCTTCCCTCCCCTCCCCTCCTCTCTTTCTTTCTTTCTTTCTTTCTTTTTCTCTTTCTTTCTTTCTTTCTTTCTTTCTTTCTTTCTTTCTTTCTTTCTTTCTTTCTTCTTCTTTCTTTCTTTTTCTTTCTTTCTTTCTTTCTTTCTTTCTTTCTTTCTTTCTTTCTTCTTCTTTCTTTTTCTTTCTCTTTCTTTCTTTCTTTCTTTCTTTCTTTCTTTCTTTCTTTCTTTCTTCTTTCTTTCTTTCCTCTCTTTCTTTCTTTCTTTCTTCTTTCTTTCTTTTTCTTCTTTCTCTCTCTCTCTCTCCCCCTCCCCTCCCCTCCCCTCCCCTTCCCTCCCCTTCCCTTCCCTTCCTTCTTTTTTTGACAGAGTCTCGCTGTTTTGCCCAGGCTGGAGTGCAGTGGCATGATCTCAGCTCACTGCAACCTCTGCCTTCTGGGTTCAAGCAATTCTTCTGCCTCAGCCTCCTGAGCAGCTGAGGTTATAGGCGTGCGCCACCATGCCAGGCTAATTTTTTTTTTTTTTTTTTTTTTTGTATTTTTAGCAGAGATGGGGTTTCACCATGTTGGTCACGCTGGTCTCAAACTCCTGACCTCATGATCTGCCTGCCTCGCCCTCCCAAAGTGCTGGGACTACAGGCGTGAGCCACCGCGCCTGGCCCCTTGCCTCACTTTCTGACTTCCTACGGATGCTTGCAGGGCCCACTCCCCAAATAAACTCCTCGAACTTCAATTTTTTTTTCTTTGTTTAGAGATAGGGTCCTGCCCTGTCACCCGGGCTGGAGTGATCCTGGCTCACTGCAACCTCTGTCTCCTGGGCTCAAGCAATTCTCCCACTTTAGCCTCCTGAGTAGTTGGGACTACAGGTGTGCATGACCAAGGCTGGCTAATTTTTTTCTTTCTTTTTTTTTTTTTTTTTTTTTGAGACGGAGTCTTGCTCTGTCCCCCAGGCTGGAGTGCAGTGGCGCAATCTCGGCTCACTGCAAGCTCCGCCTCCCGGGTTCACGCCATTCTCCTGCCTCAGCCTCTCTGAGTAGCTGGGACTACGGGCGCTCACCACCACGCCCGGCTAATTTTTTGTATTTTTAGTAGAGACGGGGTTTCACTGTGTTAGCCAGGATGGTCTCGATCTCCTGACCTCGTGATCCGCCTGCCTCGGCCTCCCAAAGTGCTGGGATTACAGGCGTGAGCTGCCGCGCCTGGCCAATTTTTTTGTTTTTTTGTTTTTTTTTGTTTTTGCAGAGACAGGGTCTTGCTATGTTGCCCATACTGGTCTCAAACTCCTGGCCTCAAGCGATCCTCCTACCTTGGCCTCCCAAAGCATTGGGAATCCAGGCATGAACCCTGTTCCTAGGCGGCACTTGATTCCTGTTCCAAGATCTGGAGAAATTTGACCTGAAGGAAGCTTTGCTCTAAGACCTCCTTGGCCATGCTGGGGTCAGACGTGGACTGAGGTTTCAGAGGAAGCAGTGGAGCGGCAGGAGCCAGGTAAAGGTGGGGGGTCTCTTGCGGCAACCGGGTCCCCATGGTAACTTGGCCTCCACCTTGTGGCATTTGTGAGGTCACCCTGCTCCTCCCAGCCGGAGGAGGAGGAGGAGGCCAGACATGGAGGCCGTTCCTCCAGTCAGATCCAGCCTTTTGGGGATTCTGTTGCAGGTTATGAGGCTCTCAGTGCTGGTGAGTGGAGGCTGGGGATAAGTGGGGTGGAGATCACACACCAGGCCCTTTACAAAGCCACCTCAGAGCTGCCGGACCCAAGCCCTGCCCGTCCCATCCAGTGGAACTAGGTGGCTGCCTGCCTTCCGGAATAATCTGACAGCTCCCAGAAGCCCCACTCCAAACTACAGTGCTGACATTTTCTTTTCTTTTCTTTATTTAGAGACAGAGTCTCGCTCTGTCACCCAGCCTGGAGCGCAGTGGTGCCGGCTCAGCTCATTGCAGCCTCCAACTCCCGGTCTCAAGCAATCCTCCCTGCTCAGCCTCCAAGTAGCTGGGACTATAGGTGTGCACCACCACGCCCGACTAATTTTTGTATTTTGTAGAGATGGTGTCTCACTACGTTGCCCAGGCTGGTCTCCAACTCTTGGCCTCACATGATCCTCCTACCTCAGCTTCCTGAGGTGCTGGTATTATAGGCATGAGCCACCACACCTGGCAGAATTTTCTCTATTGAGGGTCACTCCTATGGGTGGATCATTGTTTTTCCCATTCATTTTTTCTTTTTTTTGAGACAGAGTCTCGCTCTGTTGCCCAGGCTGGAGTGCAGTGGTGTGATCTCGGCTCACTGCAACCTCTGCCTCCTGGGTTCAAGCAGTTCTGCTGCCTCAGCCTCCCGAGTAGCTGGGACTACAGGCACGTGCCACCATGCCTGGCTAATTTTTGTGTGTGTGTTTTTAGTAGAGACCCTGTTAGTCAGGATGGTCTCGATCTCCTGACCTTGTGATCTGCCCGCCTTGGCTTCCCAAAGTGCTGGGATTACAGACATGGGCCACTGCGCCTGGCCCATTCATCTTTTTTTTTTTTTTTAGATGGAGTCTTGCCCTGTTGCCCAGGCTGCAGTGTAATGGTGCGATCTCGGCTCACTGCAACCTCCACCTCCAGGTTCAAGCGATTCTCCTGCCTCAGCCTCCCAAGTAGCTGGGATTACAGGCGCGCGCCACCACGCCCAGCTAATTTTTTGTATCTTTAGTAGAGATGGGGTTTCACCACATTGGCTAGGCTGGTCTCAAACTCCTGACCTCGTAATCCACCCACCTTGGCCTCCTAAAGTTCTGGGATTACAGGCGTGAGCCACTGCGCCTGGCCCATTCATCTTTTTTAAACATACAAATGCTTGAGGTCGGGGTCACAACTCAGTCACACTTAGGAGGCCGAGGTGGGAGGATAGATTGAGCATGGGAGGCCAAGGCTGCAGTGAGCCACGATCATATAATGGGGCAGTTGAGAAAGACAGACACCATTAGATTTGCATCTTGGGACTGGGAGCTGTGGCTCACGCCGGTAATCCCAGCACTCTGGGAGGCCGAGGCGGGCAGATCACCTGAGGTCGGGAGTTTCAGACCAGCTGACTAACATGAAGAAACCTTGTCTCTACTAAAAATACAAAATTAGCCGGGCGTGGTGGTGCATGCCTATAATCCCAGCTACTCAAGAGGCTGAGGCAGGACAATCACTTGAACCTGGGAGGCGGAGGTTGCAGTGAGCCAAGATCACACCATTGCACTCCAGCCTGGGCAACCCTGGGCAACAAGAGCGAAACTCTGTCTCAAAAAAAAAAAAAAAAAGATTTGCATCTTGGCTGTTTTACCCTCTAGCTGTGTGACTTTGGGCAAATCACTTCACCACTCTGAGCCTGTTTCCTCTCCTATAGAAATGATCTTGTGGGATCATGTGGGATATCATAGGTTTCCCTCCTCCCTGGTCTCAGCACCATAACCTGGGAGGTCCTATTTCCTAGCTCTACCCTAATTCTTCTCCCTGCTGGACCCTTTGGTCTCAGCATAGCTCCACCCTCCACGCCCCAGGCTCTGCAAATCCAGCCCATGAGTGGGGTCTTGCAGCCAATCTCAGATGGTGGGGCCTGTGGACATGGGGATGGGGGGTCCAGATGGGTGGATTGCTGTCACTCAAGGGCTGGGGGCTTTCCAGCTCTGATGAAGTATCTTTCAACTCCAGGACTCAAGAACAGCTTTCCCCCACCTCACCCCAGTCCTGCATGCTTCATCTCAGTGAATGGGAGTCACCGTTGTCCAACTCGCCACCCAGATCAGAAATCTGGAAATCTTTTTTTTTTTTTTTTTTTTGAGATGGAGTCTCACTCTGTTACCGAGGCTGGAGTGCAACCTCCGCCTCCTGGGTTCAAGTGATTCTCCTGCCTCAGCCTCCAGAGTAGCTGGGATTACAGGCATGCATCATCATGCTCAGCTAATTTTTGAAATTTTAGTAGAGATGGGGTTTCACCAGGTTGACCAGGCTGGTCTCGAACTCTTGACCTCAGGTGATCCATCTGCCTCGGCCTCCCAGAGTGCTGGGATTACAGGTGTGAGCCACCATGTCCGGCCGGAAATCTGGAAGAGTCTTTCTGGATCTCTCTCCTTCACCCTTCTCATTAGGTCTGTCGTGAATTATGTGACCCCTGCCCCATGTCTCTCACACCTCCCTGCCCCTAATGACATTGTCCTTTGCCCCCAGCAGCCCTCCTGATGCCAGGGGACAACTGGTGCAGAGGCAAAGCCCAGCTACTTGGAAGAAGACAAGTGACCTGGGTTCAAAGCCCACAGGATTGGGGCGGGGGATCCTCACGTGGTAATAATAGCCATGCAACCTCCTTCGGTCTGGAGTATTGTAAATAATCATTTAAATCCAGTGGAGGCCAGGTATAGTGGCTCATGCCTGCAATCCCAGCACTTTGGGAGGCTGAGGCAGGAGGATTGCTTGAGGCCAGGAGTTCGAAACCAGCCTGGATAACATAGCAAGACCCCGCCTCTACAAAAAAAAAAAAAAAAAAAAAAATTAGCTGGACATAGTGACATGCACCTATAGCTCCAGCTACTTGGGAGGCTAATGGGGGGAGGATTGCTTGAGCCTAGGAGTTCAAGACCAGCCCAGGCATAATAGGAAGACACCATTTCTAAAAAAAAAAAAAAAAAAAATTAGCCAGGCACAGTGGAATGCACCTGTGGTCTCAGCTTTTTGGGAGGCTGAGATGGGAGGATTGCTTAAGTGTGGGAGGTCAAGGCTGCAGTGAGCTATGATGATGCCACTGCACTCCAGCCTGGACAACAGAGTGAGATCCTGTTTCTTAAAAAAAAAAAATCCAATGTCAAGGAACCCAAATATAATATGAAACACCTTCTAATGTTCCCTTCTCAGAAGGGAGTCCTCCAAAGTGGACAGAGTTCATCCTTGCATGTGTGAGGAGCTGAGGCCTTGAGGTGGGGATCTGACTCAAGGTGGTCCAGCAGCTTCACCTCTACAGTAAAAGTGGGGTTCATGGCCAGGCACGGTGGCTCACGCCTGTAATCCCAGCACTTTGGGAGGCCGAGGCGGGCGGATCACCTAAGGTCAGGAGTTCGAGACCAGCCTGACCAACATGGTGAAACTCCATCTCTACTAAAAATACAAAAACTAGGCAGGCATAGTGGCAGGCGCCTGTAATCCCAGCTACTCAGGAGGCTGAAGCAGGAGAATCGCCCGAACCCGGTAAGTGGAGGTTGCAGTGAGCCGAGATAGCGCCATTGGATTCCAGCCTGAGCAACAAGAGTGAAACTCCGTCTCAAAAAAAAAAAAAAAAAAAAAGTGGAGTTCCTGTCCCAGGACGGTGATGATGGGTGACGGTTGTCTCTCTCTCTTCTCCTGCAGTTTGTTCAGAACCGAGATCACTTCTATAATTTCCTGCTCCTCAAGATCAACCTCTTCAACCACTGGGTGTCAGGGCTGGCCCAGGAGGCCCGGGGGTCCTGTAACTGGCAGGCCCACCTACCCCTGGGAACTGCAGCCTGCCCCCTGGGCCAGGCTCTCCGGGCTGGGCTGGCTCTGATACAGGTCCCCATGTGGCTGGTGCTGCAGAGACTCAGGCTGATGTGGGCTGGCATGTGGGGCAGCACCAGGGCCCTGGGCCTGGCCTTGCTCAGTGCCTGGGAGCAGCTGGGCCTGTCTGTGGCCATCTGGACAAACCTGTTTTTGTCGTGTCTGCACGGCCTGATGTTGGTGGCCTTGCTCCCGGTGGTAGTGACCTGGAGGGTGTGTCAGAAGTCCCACTGCTTCCGACCGGGCAGGCAGCTCAGTAAGGTGGGTGGTCTCGGGGTGAGGCTGGGGTGTGGAGGGCAAACCTGGGGTACTGGGTGTGGTCAGGGCTGGCTGGGCTTGCGGAGGGGAGCCACAGCCAGGCAGTGTAACCCTATGAGCTCCTAAGGGCCACCTGCCCATCTGTCTCTCTGTTCCAGGCCTTGCAAGTGAACTGCATGGTGAGGAAGCTCCTGGCACAGCTGAGACATCTGTTTTGGTGGGTGGAGACTATGACTGCCCTCACCTCCTGGCACCTGGCCTATCTCATCACCTGGACCACCTGCCTGGCCTCCCACCTGCTGCAGGCTGCCTTTGAGCACACGACCCAGCTGGCCCAGGCCCAGGAGGTTGAACCCCAGGAGGTCTCAGGGTCTTCCTTGCTGCCCTCACTGTCTGTGTCCTCGGACTTGGAGTCCGGACCAGTTTTGTCAGAGCAAGAAACTCCCAGAGAATAAATGTATCCCCATCTGCCTCTCCTGGTCTGGCCTGGCCTACAGTCTCACTCCCTCTTCTCTAATGGGCTGGAGAGGTGTTGTGTGAATGATGTGCACGTGTGTACCTGCATGTGAGCCCAGGACTGCCTCTGGGAAGGAAATCACTTTCAGTCAGCATCTTCTACGGGCCAGATATCAACCATCTCAGACAATTTACTCATAATTTGGTTTAAATCTCCTAGCAACACAGGCATCAGGTTTGATTAGCACCATTTACAGCTGAGAAAATTGAGCCTCAGAAGGTTGAATTTTCCCAAGGTCACAGTCTGTCCAGGGCAGAACCAGCACTGGGTCTCTAGATTTTTTGTTTCCCAGAATCCTTAACTTTCTCTAGGTGTGTGCCCCTGGTTCTCAGAAGTATTGGTGCCCAGGGCTTTAGGGGAGATGGGCATTTAGATACTTTGGCCTCTGGGGGGTGCCAGGGCCTCACATTTCAGAGATTTAGAAACTTCCTTTAAGAAACAGTTGTGAGCCAGGCTTGAAGGAGCCCATTCATTCATACACTTGGCCACACATCCATCCACCTATCCACCCACCCACAAAGCCATCCACAGAACCATCCATCCACCCACCCACCAATCCATTCACCCACTCACCCATTCACCTGCCCATCTACTCACACATCCATCCATCCATCCATCCATCCATCCATCCATCCATCCACCAACTCATCTATCCATCCATCCATCCCTCCACCTACCCACCAACCCATGCATTCATCCACCCACCATCCATCCATCCACCATCCATCCATCCATCCATCCATCATCCACCCACCAACCTAAGCATTCATCTATCCATCCATCCATTCATCCATCCATCCACCCACCCACCTATCCATCCATCTACCCACCCACTGATCCATTTACCCATCCATTTATCCACCAACCCACGAATCCATTCACCCACCCATCTACCTACTCATCCACTCACCCATTAATCTACCCACTCATCAACCCATTAATGCATCCATCCATCCACCCACCCATCCACCCATCCACCCACTCATCTATCCATCCACTGATCCATTTACCTATCCATCCATCCACCCAACCACCCACCCATCCATTCACCCACCCTTCTGCCTATCCATCCACTTACCCATTAATCTCCCCATTCATCAACCCATTCATGCATCCATCCATCTACTCACCCACCCATCCACCCACCCACCCATCCACCCATCCATCAATCCACCCATCCATCCATCCACCCGTCCATGCATCCATCATCACCCACCAACCTATGCATCCATCCATCCATCCATCCATCCATCCACTGATCCATTTATCCATCCATCCATCCACCCAACCACTCATCCATTGACCCACCCATCTACCTACCAGTTTAATCACCCATTCGTCTATGCATTCATCCACCCATTTGTGCATCCATCTATCCATCCATCCATCCATCCATCCATCCATCCACACACCCACCTATCCATCTATCTACACACCCACCTATCCATCCATCTACCCACCCACTGATCAATTTATCCATCCATCCATCCATCCATCCATCCATCCATCCATCCATCCATCCACATACCCACCTATCCATCCATCTACCCATCCACTGATCAATTTACCCATCCATCCATCCATCCATCCATCCATCCATCCATCCATCCATCCGTCCTCCCAACCACCCATCCATTCACCCACCCATCTGCCTACCCATCCACTCACCCATTCATCTACCCATTCATCAACCCATTCATACATCCATTCATCCACCCACCCACCCACCCATCCATCCACCCATCTATCCATCCATTCATCCATTCATCCATCCATCCATCTATCCATCCACTGATCCATTTATCCATCCATCCATCCTCCCAACCACCCATCCATTCACCCACCCATTTGCCTACCCATCCACTCACCCATTCATCTACCCATTCATCCACCCATTCGTGCATCTATCTATCCATCCATCCATCCATCCATCCACCCATCCATTCATCCACAAAACCAACCACACCCAGCCACCTGCTATCTGTTGAAGAGCCATCTGTCTCCCTGCGGAAATGGGAAACCTATCCAGTATCTCAGCGCTCCCCTAACCTGTGAGTAAGGACACAGGGTCCTGCTGCAGGGGCAGCTGATGCTGTTGTGCCAGCTCAGGCTGTGGTGCTTCCAATCCCCAAGACTCAGCGTTCAGGTGAGTGATTCTGCTGAGTAGGGAAGGGATGGTTTCTTGAGTGTTTGCAGTTACCTCTCACCCACTCCCAAGCCAGAGGGTGGTGGTGTGAGCGTGTCTCTTCTCCACTCAGGTTCCCAGCTCAGTGAGGGCCTCCCTTACAGCCCAGGGTGGATGTGGGGTGAACTTCCAGACCCTTCCTCCAAGTCTGAGCAGCAAGCCTGTCCTGCTCTAGGAGGGACATCTGAGGGGTCCCATCTGGCCAACAAGGCAGAACATGTACCAGGAAGGACCTGTAGGCACCTGGTCAGAGGGGTAACACGACTGGGGTTCTAGAACATACACACAGCTTTCAGGGAAGCGTGAGTGCAGGAGTAGGTGATGTCAGCTCATTGCTGAGGCAGGGACTGGAGGAAAGGAGGAGGCCCCAGAGCAGTTTGGGGCCAAGGTGGGGATGGACAGGGATGTGGCCCAAGCCCCGTAGAGAAGATCCAGGCTTGGGGACAGAAGCTTGGATTCTGTGCCTCTGCCTCTGCCCGCCTAGGTCACTGAGTGTGACCTTGGATGAGGCTCTGTTTGCCCACTCTGGGCTTCGGTTCCTATGTCTGTGCAATGCAGGATGGGTGGGGTGATCCCCGATAAGGGAGTCAGCATTTAGTTTGGTTTTTGTTTTTTTGAGACAGGGTCTCGCTGTCACTCAGGCTGGAGTGCAGTGGCGTGATCTCTGCTCACTGCAGCCTCCACCTCCTGGGTTCAAACAATTCTTGTGCCTCAGTCTCTCGAGTAGCTGGAATTACAGGCGTGTGCCACCATGCCTGGCTAATTTTTGTATTTTTAGTAGAGACGGGGTTTCACCATATTGGCCAGGCTGGTCTCAAACTCCTGACCTCAGGCGAACTGCCCACCTTGGCCTCCCAAAATGCTGGGACTACAGGTGTGAGCCACTACGCCTGGCCGAGAGTCAGCATTTGGGGTTCCTTGATGCCAGGCCTTGTTCCTCAATGCCCAGGTAAGAGGTGGGGTGGGGCAGGAGAGGAGCAGGCCCCCTGTCTACACAGCCTGCCGATAAGGCCCTACACTGGCTGACTTCTGGCTCCCTGAATCCCCTGTCCTGGAGTTATTGCTGCTTTTGCAGGATCTCTTCTAGGACTTGAATTCTTCCGGCCTTCCAAGGTCCCTGGCATCCTGGGGGAAAGGGAGAAGGCCAGAATCTCCCCTCAGCTGCCACTCACAACGGTGGGCACAGCAGAGGCCTTGGGGTCAGAGAGCCTTGGATTAGGATGCTGGATCCACAACCTCTCAGCTGTGTAACCTTTGGCAAGTTACTGAACCCTGAGAGCCTCAGTTTCCCCTTCTGTGATCAGGGTATAATCACAGCACCCCAGATGTCACAGGGCTGTTGCCTGGTCTGTGTATGTGTGGTCCCTGCTCAGGGCAGGCATGGGAGGCTCTTGGGACCCCACTCCCTGGCTCCCCATCTCCCAGGCCTGCTGCCTTCCCGGGGGCTGCAGCTTCTGAGGCCTGGGGTGGGAGCAGTCAGTCCGTCTGTCTCAGGCCTGTGAGCATGGAGGGGCCCTGGCCTGCTGGAAGAAAACAAGTGGTAGCCAGTGTCAGGGGGTGGACGGGGCACGGGCAGGGTGGGGGGAGCTGGCTGCAAGGCCGGCCAGCAGCTTCACGCAATCTGTCTGCTATGCAGTCCTGGGCCTGGCCTGTATTTATTTATGCTGAGCGTGTATTTATATCAGTCCCTTTTTCATTAATAGGGCAGGAAATGGCTGGAATTGTTACATACCTGGCGGGACAGGGGTCCCACTTCGCCAAGACACACAGGGCCCTGGCTGCCCCGTTGTGATTGTAAGGGCCCCCTCCTCAGTCTGCCTGCAGGCCCCGGCCTGAGTTCCTGGCCCTTCCCTGACCTCCCCCCGCCCCCTTGTTCTGAGACCCTCTCCACCTCCTGGAGCTCCTGGAACCCACATTCCCGGGAGAGGGGTTCATTTGCAGGCCTCTCCCTATTCCCCGGTTCATCCTGACCTCATCCCAACCCCAGGAAAGGCTGCAGTGTTAGGGGCTGTCAAAGTGCGCACTGGAGGATGGGGGAGGGGCTGTTGAAGTCCACGCAGAGCAGCGGGAGTTTGGGGGAGAGATCAGAGTCGAGAGCGTTTGGAGATGGGATCCTGGCGCCTAGGATGGGGGGACTGGACAGAAGAAGAAATGAGGGGATATATAATAAGAGGGTTCTCCTGAGCATGGGGGTGGTCCCATCCCTGGGGCTACTCTCTCCACCAAGCCCAGTCCCATCAGGTAAGCATGGGCAGCCTCTGTCACCTGGGACCTGCCTAGCCCACCAGAGGGGTCTCTGTGTCTATCACCAGCCCCCCCGCTGCGCCAGGCCTGGTGGGGGATGGGGGTTCGCTCCTGTCCTGCCTCCCCGCTCCCCGGTCTGCACACTGGGTTTAGCACCGAGCCAGCGTCTCTCTCCAGGCCCCAGCTCTTGGGCTCAGGCCCCAGGTGGGGCTGCCAGAGCTGAGAGGCGCGGCCCCTTCCCCAGAGCGCTCGCCTGACATAACCTATTAGTGCTTCTCGCTTCAATCCAGCTCCCCCAGCCAGCCTCCCCACCCAGGCCAGACTGTGCCGGTCCTGTTGTCTTTCTCCTGAGCTGCTTTGCCCCGACACGGTGAGAAGGAGCCCGCAAGATGCCTGATGGCCCCAAGAGTAGCTGTGCCTGTTCGCCCCTCCCCTGCTAGGCTGCCCTATGGTCAGGTGGACTTGATCATTGACCTTGACCAGTGACCGCTGTGGCCACGATGACTTCCTGTCTCAGAGTCCAGAGCTGGGGCCGCTGGACAGTCAGTGGGACTGAAACTTAGAGGACAAGGGGCTTTCCTGTAGTCCTGTCCTGTGCCTCAGTCCTTGCCTTCTCAGCTGCACTTCTTTTTTTGTTTTGTTTTGGAGACAGAGTCTTGCTCTGTCCCCCAGGCTGGAGTGCAGGGGCACGATCTCAGCTCACTGCAACCTGAGCTCACTGCAACCTCCGCCTCCTGGGTCCAAGCAATTCTCCTGCCTCAGCCTCTCGAGTAGCTGGGATTACAGGCGCCCCGCCACCCTGCCCGGCTAATTTTTGTATTTTTAGTAGAGACGGGGTTTCACCACGTTGGCCAGGCTGGTCTCGGACTCCTGACCTCAGGTGATCCGCCCACCTTGGCCTCCCAAAGCGCTGGGATTACAGGCATGAGCCACCGCGCCCAGACTCTCGGCTGCACTTCTAGGGGCCGATGGAGGGTGCTGGCGAGAGGCAGCTGACCTTGGGCAGCTGTTGGTATTGAGAAGGGGGCTGCTGGGAGACTTGGGGTTATCTAGGATGGAGGCCCTCTGGGTGGCAGGAAGGGGAGGCTGCAGGGTCTCAGGACCATGCTGGGAGCTAATGCAGGGGTCTCTGGGCTTCCCCAGCTGCCCCCCATATCTGTGCTAGATGGGTGAGGATGGCCGGGCACCCAGGAAGCCGTCGTGTCTGGGATCCCTCGGGAGGCTTTCTCCAGCCCCTCCGTCCAGCGCTTGCTTAGCAGTGGTAGTGCCTTCTCTTCTTTCACCCCTCTGCACCTTTGACCACCTTGGCTTGGGGTTGGGGGCTTGAGATCCCAAAAGTGCCTGGGACTGGGGAGTCAGCGGTCAGCCCCAAGTCCTCCCCTTACTGGGGCTCTTGCACTTCCTGGGTGGAGCAGGAGGAGGCTGAGGGGTGGGGCCCCCAGGGCAAGGCTGGATTCTTTGAGATCCCCCTGGGGCAGAACTGTGTCCCCTGATAATTCTCCTCCTCGGTGAATGCAGCTCCTCCTCCCACTGGTTGGCCAGGGCTGTCCAGATTACTTAATTGTGTGTGTCTGAGAGTGTCTGTGTGGGTTAGGGAGAGGAAGGCATTTCCCTAAGCCCCTCGCCTGCAGCTGCCCGTGGCTGGAGGGACCCGAGACTCTCTACTCCTATTGGGGGTCCTGCCTGTCCCTGGCTTGTGTGGCACTGGGCAGGTCCCTAGGCTCTGTCCCTGTTCCTGCCATGAGGGTGCGTGTGGGCTCTGCCAGCTTCTGAGCCTGAGTGAACCTTGACCCCCTCTTGGCCCAGGGGCCAGTAGGCACCGACTGGGGTGCTGGAGAAGGGCACGATGGGGGAGGCCCTGGGCCTGGGTGCTGCAGCTGGGCCCTGCAGCTTTGCCTGCATATAGTGCACACATCTGGATCTGTGTCCTGCCCCTCACCCCAGGCCCACATCTGGAGACCAAAATCAGCTAGCCGGCTAAACACAGAGCATCTAGGCCCCAAAGAGCCTGTTCCCAGGTTAACGCGGCCCATCTGGGCCCCTCGCGGCAGCTCCGCCCCGTCTCCACGGCAGAATGCTGGCTGCACATCTGGACAGCTGGAGCCCTGTGGTCACCCCGCCTCTCCCCGTGCCTAGCTGGGTCTGGAGTCGGTGCTGCCTGGGTTCCCTGTCCTGAGGCAGGGTCCTGTGTGCAGAGGGCTCGTGGGGCTTCTCCTGGGTGCTGCCTGGGGAATAGATTAGTTTAGACATAATCTGGAAACAAGTCCCTTGCCAGGGGTGGTGACAGCAGCCACTCTGCACCAACACACCCAGCAGCCCCTTGGCAGTGCGTGAAAAAGCCTCTGAGGATCCCTGGATAGCCTGGCTGCCCACGTCCTCCTGGGATGCCTCGGGCACGGCAGGGGGTGCCACCAACTGTTGGGGGGCGGGGCGCCGCACTGGGGTCCCCATCACGAAACTCACTTCACACAACCAGCCCTGCTGTCCCTTCCCAGGAATCCTCTCTCCTCCTCCCTCCTTCCCTGCCAACACCCGTGCTTGGCACAGTAGAGGCTGGATGTCTCCCCAGGGGCCCCAGACTCAGAGAAGAAAGCCTGAGGGCGAGGTCACCCAATGGCATCTGGAAGAAATGACCATCTCAGGCACAAAAGGCTGCCTGGGCAAAGACACACCATGGGAACCGCCTGGTGGCCTGGACAGGTTCCTTTTTGGTGGGGTTGTAGGCCCCTCTGACCTCACTAGGGACCTGTGACCCTAATGAGCTAAAAGCATGTGGCAGTCTTAAGTCACAAGTGTGGTAGTGAGCTCCCCGTCATGGAGGGATCCAAGCTGGTGGGACTGCTCTCTGTCAGGAACATGACAATGGTAGGGGTTATTCCTTCCTTCCTTCCTTCCTTCCTTTCCTTTCTTTTTCTTTCTTTCTTTCCTTCTCTTTCCTTCTCCTTCCTGCCTGCCTGCCTTCCTTCCTTCCTTCCTTCCTTCCTTCCTTCCTTTCTTTCTTTCCTTTCTTTCCTTTCTTTTTCTTTCTTTCTTTCCTTCTCTTTCCTTCTCCTTCCTTCCTGCCTGCCTGCCTGCCTTTCTTCTTTCCTTCCTTCCTTCCTTCTTTCCTTCTTTCCTTCTTTCTTTTCTTCTTTCTTTCTTTCTTAGATGGAGTCTCTCTTTTGTCGCCCAGGCTAGAGTACAATGGCGTGATCTCAGCTCACTGCAGCCTCTGCCTCCCAGGTTCAACCAATTCTACTGCCTCAGCCTCCAGAGTAGCTGGGATTACAGGTGCGCACCGCCACGCCTGGCTAATTTTTTGTATTTTTAGTAGAGATGGGGTTTCACCATGTTGGCCAGGCTGGTCTCGAACTCCTGACCTCAAATGATCTGCCTGCCTCGACCTCCCAAAGTGCTGGAATTACAGACATGAGCCACCGAACCCGGCCGGCAGAGGTTATTCTTGCAAGGAGCCTGAGGCTGTGCGAGGCAACCTCCTAGCACTATGCTAAAGCCTTGTAACTCCAAGATTCAAGGACTCTGCTATGCTGCCTTCCCAGATTCTCAGTATCTTAGGATAGGGGATGTGAATAGCCTTGGGGTGGAGGCTGGAGATTTGGCGTGCAGGGTTGGGGTGAGTGGGGGTAAGGAGGGAATCAGGGGATGGCCACAGCCCGTGGCCTGGAACTGGGGACCTTGCTGCCTGCCTGCCTGGAACAGTCTTAGCTCTGGTGCTGGCCCAGCCTCTGAGGCCTGGGTTGTGTTTGCAGAGCCTGGCGATCCTGCATCCTGTGGTCAAGCTTTATCGAAGCATCACTGGCCCCGATTGAAAGAAGTGCTTTATTGTAGCCTGCAGCCCGGAGGCCTAGAGCAACAGGCAATTCAAACCACAGAGCCCAGTGCCTTCTCCCGCACCTCCTTACCCACGGAAAATTTGAGTCAGCAAACATGCAGGATGAAGACACAAATAAAAAATAACGAGGGCTAGCATTTATTAAATATTCACTATGGGCCAGATAGTGTTCTGAGGGCTTTGCTTGTATTAACTCATTCCAGTCTCCCTGGGAGGGAAGCACTGTTGTTACCATTTAATCCATTTTACAGATGGGGAACCTGAGGCTTAAGTTCTGCTTGGTTATTGGGTAGCAGAGCTGGGGTGCAAACCGGGAAGTCTGGCTCCAAAGTCTGTGTCCCCCTCCTCCATTTTTTAGAAAGGTCTCTGTTGCCCAGGCTAGAGTGCAGTGGCATGATCATAGCTCACTGCAGCCTCGAACTCCTGGGCTCAAGCAATCCTCCTGCCTCAGCTTCCTGAGTAGCTGGGACTACAGGTGCAAGCTACCACACCTCACTAATATATAAATTATATATATATAAAAAATATATATTTATATTTTTTAGAGTTGGAATCTCATGGCTGGGTGCGGTGGCTTATGCCTGTAATCCTAGCACTTTGGGAGGCTGAGGCGGGCAGATCGCTTGAGCTCAGGAGTTCAAGACCAGCCTGGGCAATATGGTGAAACTCCTAAAGATACAAAAATTAGCTGGGCGTGGTGGCATGCACCTGCAGTGGCAGCTACTCAGGAGGCTTAGGCAGGAGAATCACTTGAACCTGGGAGGCAAAGGTTGCAGTGAGCCGAGATCACACCTCTGCACTCCAGCCCAGGTGACAGAGTGAGACTCTATCTCCCCCCAAAAAAAAAAATTGAGAGAGATGGGGTATCACTATGTTGCCCAGGCTGGTCTCAAATTCCTGGACTTAAGCGATCCTCCTGCCCTGGCTTCCCAAAGTGCTGGGATTACAGGTATGAGCCACCATGCCTGGCCAAATCTGTGTCCTTGACCACTGCTCCTTCCAGCCTCTCTGCAAGCTGGGGTGGGGTTGGGGAGACAGAAAGAGCAGAGACAGAGGTAGACAGAGCCAGACAGCGAGAGGGATGGCACTGAGGCCCCCAGAGGTGATGTCCCTGGGCTCTGCCCAGGAGGAGAAGCAGAACTGGCTGAGTTACCAGGACCATCTGTCCTATCTCCCCCAGGCCGTCAGACGAGGTGTCCAGGTGTGGAAGGGCAGTGTCTCACCTTGTCAAGCCTTCCGAAGTCAAACAAAGATGGGCTTTGCATGATCTGGTTCCGGTGGCCAGGGATGGAGCTGGGTTCCCCTGGCTCTTCTAAAGGGTGGGAGTTTGGGGCTGTGGAGGGCCAAGAGGTCAACCTTGGAGGACCCACCCACTGTGGCCCAGTCTTCTCGGGGAACACCTGACCCTGAGGTGAGGATGCTGCCTGGGATTCAAACCAGAGGGTCTGACTTCAAAGCCTGTGTACCTCCACCCTTTTTTTTTGAGATGGAATTTCACTCCTGTTGCCCAGGCTGGAGTTAAATGGTACAATCTTGGCTCACTGCAGCTTCTGCCTCCCGGGTTCCAGCAATTCTTCTGCCTCAGCCTCCGGAGTAGCTGGGATTACAGGCACATGCCACCACGCCTGGCTGATTTTTGTATTTTTAGTGGAGACGGTGTTTCACCATGTTGCTCAGGTTGGTCTCGAACTCCTGACCTCAGGTGATCCACCTGCCTCAGCTTCCCAAAGTGTTGGGATTACAGGCACGAGCCACTGGGCCCAGCCTACGATTTTTTTTTTTTTTTCTGAGACAGGGTTTTGCTCTGTTGCCCAGGCTGGAGTGCAGTGGCACAATCATAGCTCACTGCAGCCTCAGACTCCTAGGCTCAAGCGATTCTCCCAGCTCAGCCTCCCGAGTAGCTTGGACTACAGGTGCTGGCCCAGGGCCGAGGGCAGTGGAGAGGGCCAGTGGTGCTGGGAGAGCAATGGAGTGGGGGGAGCAGAAATTCTCTGGGTAGCAAGAGCAGGGAAGGAGGCCAGGCCAGCAGGGGTTTCCAGACAGGCGGGGTCCTGGGGTCCCTGGGGCAGGGGGCAGAGGGGGGGAGAAAGGGGTCGCCCTGGCCATGCTTCCTGTGTGCTTTTGAGGTGCTCTGGCCCGGCCCTGCATGGGGAGACTGAGGCAGGAAGGACCAACACGGGCCCTGTCTTGAGGTCCTAGGGGCCTGGCTCTCCCTGGGGAGCTGTGGCCTGAAGGGGACAGAGGAGGAGGTTTCTCTCTTTTTCTTTTCTGTCTTTTTTTTTGAGACAGAGTCTTGCTCTGTCGCTCAGGCTGGAGTTCACTGGCACGATCTTGGCTCACTGCAACCTCCACCTCCCAGGTTTACATGATTGTCGTGCCTCAGCTCCCCGAGTAGCTGGGATTACAGGCATGCACCACCACACTCAGCTAATTTTTGTATTTTTATGAGAGATGGGGTTTCACCATGTTGGCCAGGCTGGTCTCGAACTCTTGACCTCAGGTGATCCGCCCCCCCAATGGCCTCCGAAAGCACTGCTATTACAGGCGTGAGCCACCATGCCCGGCCTCTTTCTTTTTCTTTTTTTTGAAACAGGGCCTTATTCTGTCACCCAGGCTGGAGTGCAGTGGCATGATCATAGTTCACCGCAGCTTCCAACTCCCGGGCTCAAGTGATCCTCCAGCCTCAGCCTCCTGAGTAGCTAGTACTACAGGTACATACCACCACGTCCGGCTAATTTTTTTTTTTTTTTTGTAGAGATGTAGTCTTGCTATGTTGCCCAGGCTGGTCTTGAACTCTTGGCCTCAAGCGATCCTCCTACTTCGGGGTCCCAAAGTGCTGTGATTCTGGTAAGGCTGAGATTAACTTGACTTTACACTGTTGAACTTGGCATGAGGAGGAAGCTGCTGGTTCAGCCCCTGGGCAGGGAATTGTGATGGGTTCAGCGCCCCTGCCTGGGGCTGGACAGAAGGCTCTGGTTTTACCCCCGGCCACTCTGGCTACCTCTACAGTCTCTCAAGGTGGCCCTTCCTGGTCCCTTGCCCCACCCCGAGGGCCTGAGTACAGATGGGCACCCCGGGTCAGTCTGAGTCACCCTTGATGTCCCTTGCTATGGTCCTAAGGCACATGTCCAGCAGTGTTTAAGGGCCACCTGCCCTGTGTCCACCCCTGGTCCCCAGGACTGGGTCTCTTTGGGCCTCGGTGCTCTGGTCGGTCACCCGGGAGGATGTGTCCTGCCTGAGTCCCGAGAGATGGGAGACTAGTTCTCAAAGCGGCCTTGAACACCTGTGTCCCTGCAGCCTCGCTCCCTTGGGGATTGTCACACATGATCCCAACAGACAAGATGGCAAGACCCAGCCTTGTTCTAGGTATCCAGGTTGGGCTGAGTTTCTGGGCATGACTTTCTTTCTTTCTTTCTTTCTTTCTTTCTTTCTTTCTTTCTTTCTTTCTTTCTTTCTTTCTTTCCTTCCTTCCTTCCTTCCTTCTTTCTTTCTTTCTTTCTTTCTTTCTTTCTTTCTTTCTTTCTTTCTCTTTCTTTCTTTCTTTCTTTCTTTCTTCTTTCTTTCTTTTTCTTTCTTTCTTCTTTCTCTCTCTCTCTTTCTTTCTTTCTCTCTCTCTCTCTTTTTCTTTCTCTCTCTCTCTCTTTTTCTTTCTTTCTTTCGACAGAGTCTCTCTCTGTCACCCAGGCTGGAGTGCAGTGGCGCGATCTCGGCTCACTGCCAGCTCCGCCTCCTGGGTTCACGCCATTCTCCTGCCTCAGCCTCCCAAGTAGCTGGGACTACAGGCGCCCGCCAGCAGGCCCGGCTAATTTTTTGTATTTTTAGTAGAGACGGGGTTTCACCATGTTAGCCAGGATGGTCTCAATCTCCTGCCCTCATGATCCGCCCACCTCAGCCTCTCAAAGTGCTGGGATTACAGGCGTAAGCCACCACGCTCGGCCTCTTTTTTTTTTTTTTTAATGACGGAGTCTCGCTCTTGTTGCCCAGGCTGGAGTACAATGGCATGATCTCGGCTCACTGCAGCCTCCGCCTCCCTGACTCAAGCAATTCTACTGCCTCAGCCTCCAGAGTAGCTGGGATTGCAGGTGCCCGCCACCACACCCGCCTAATTTTTTGTATTTTTAGTAGAGATGGGGTTTTGCAATGTTGGCCAGGCTGGTCTCGAACTCCTGGCCTCAGGGGATCTGGCCACCGTGGCCTCCCAAAGTGCTGGGATTACGGGCGTGAACCACCGTGCCCAGCCTGGATGTGACTTTTGACTGCCAAATCAATGGCCCTGTTACTCCAGGCTCGCTCCCCATCCCAGCAGCCCCTGGCCTCACAGTGCGTGCATCTCTTTCCCTCTGGGAGCTGCCGCCTTGTAGGTCCTGCTGCCACCAGCCTGCAAATGCACGATTAGGGTCCCCTCCCCTCATCCCAACCCAGGGAGGTGGCTTCAGGAGTGGCTACCACCATTCACATCTGGGGAAGAAGGGAAGGAGATGATGTGTGACAGAAGCTCAGGGAAGTGGGGCCTGCCCACCTTCTGGATGTGCCCTGGGGTGGGAGTTTCAGGGAGCCCTGCCTTCCTTTCCTTCCTGGGCTCAGCTGAGAGGGATTGGGGCAAAGGGCTTTTGTCATTTTCTCAACCCACAAACACTTCCGGATGCCTCCTCCGTGCTGTTAACAGACTCCAGTGCCTGGGATCACTCACATCCTGCCTCTGCCTCAGTTTCCCCCTCTGAAGGGTGGAGCTGGCTTTGAGAGGGTGACAGATCTTTCAGCTCTTGCTTGAGTGAAGCCCACCTCTTGCCCCAGTGCCTATGACCCACCCACATCCCCAAAGCTGCAGGGCTCCCCGAGCTGGTCTTGGTCCCAAGCCATGACCATGTCACTCTTTCCCCGCCTGGGGCCAGCAAGCCCAGCTCTGGCCCCTCCCGACACCCCAAGGAGACTTGTTACAAACAGTAAGAGAGGGCCTCCTGGCTTCACCCTCTTCCAGAGGGAGCAAATTCTCCCAGACAAACCCAGCCCATCAACAAACCGGCGACCAAAACAAAGAGGCAGATTACGAAACCCAGATCGAGGGAAAGAGGCCACTCTGAGCCTTTCTCCACGACAGGGGGTGGCGAAATTGGGCCAGGCCTGTGGGTCACAGCCTGCCTGGCCCGGACTATTTTTGTACCGTCTGGGGGGTGGGGGCTGATGAAATCCCAGCTGCATTTCACCAAAACACTTTCCCCTTAAGCCCGGGCTCCATGTGGTTCAAATTCATTGTCACTTAACTCATTACTCAAGGCTCTGAGCCGCATCCCTCCCCCTCCAAGAAAAAGACGAAAACACACAGTCTCTGGCATGCGGGCGAGGTGGGCGTGAGGGGCCATGACAAACAGACTAAGTGTCTTGACCTTAGCCGCCCCTGGCCTCCTGCTCTCCATCTTCCTGGCCCCTTCCACCCCGTGCTTGATGTCCCCAAAGGCTAAGACGGGATGAGTCGCTGTCCGAGCTCCACTAGGGTTGAGTTGGGAGCCTGGACAGGGGAGGCAGTCACTGGATCACTGGTTCTCCCTCCCCTCCACAGCTCGCTGCTGGAAATGGGAGGCTGACATGTCCCAAAGGTTGATGCACAGGGATGCCCAGAGGTCATCCTCTGGGAGTGTCCACATATTTGTGGACGCGTTTGTGCCCATGAGCCAGGAGAAGCCGATCTTCTCTTGCCCCGTGTTGCTTTTCTCAATGTTGGCTCACAGCTGATGTTCATCACCTCAGGGCTGTGTTGAGGTTGGCAAAGGGACTTCCCATCGGAGAGGAAGGGAAGGGCTGCCGGGAGGGGACCCTGGAGGGCATTGGAGTCTTTATCGAATATGAGGACAGGACGTCCGGTTTTGAAACTATGCACTGATCCTATAGTTTCCATGGTAGGGCGGCCAGACGGCTGCAGGTGCATTTAGTGACAGGCCCCCTAACCTGTCCCAGCCATGTGTGTGCCAATCTCCCGAGCCTTTAGTTTAGCCAAGGTTGGCATTTCCCAGGGGAAGCTTCAGCTGGGGACCAAGCAGAGCCGCCTGCCCTCCGATTCCATTTGTGTGTCTCTCTCCCCCACTAGACCGTGAGTCTCCCCAGGGCAGCGTTTAGCTGATCCACACTGGATCTCCAGTGCCCAACGCTAGGCTTGGCACAGAACCCAAGCGCAGCAAATGCTTGTGGAATGAATTAATACATTTTTCAAATCAAGTCGAAGTGCTATTTTCATTATCTTTAGTTTAGGCCAGATTAAATTCAGAGCCGCAGCTCTCCAGAAAAATACTGGCAATCTGACTTTTGCATATTTCACTGTCAAGGAGAGAACTCCTTTTCTGAAGTAGCCAGGAGGGCAAGCCCGGGTCCCTAGAGAGAGGCGACCCCTGAGCTCTCCCCTCTTGCCCACCTTGGGACGCCTGTGACCCCTTTGGCTCTGATAACCCCTTGCTGGTCTGCCCCTCCAGCCTTGATCCCTGGTTTGCAGACCGAGGGAGCAGAAGGGTGGAGCTCTAGGAGTTTACTTTCCTGGGCAGGGTCAAGCAGTTCCTGATGCAGCAAAGTTGTTTGGGCGCAAACATTTCCCTGTATTGTCTGGCTTCAGAAGGCAGCCAAGAGTCTAAGCAGGCGGGAGGGAGCTGAGGCAGGAGTTTTTTCTGTCTCCTCCACTCCAAAGAGGACAGGAGCCTCCAAGCCCCCAGGTGGGGGCTTAGGAGATCATCTCACACCCTAGGCAGATGCAGAAGAGCTAGGAGAGGACAGAATCAGGGGAGGGGGGCGGGGGGACAGACGTCAGATGTCCTACTGTGCAGAGCTGGGGAGTCAGGTGTAGACAGACACGAGCTGGTCTGAGAATTCAAGTCCAACCAGAGGACCAGGCTGTACCTTCCCCAGGGCATGCTGGGAGATGCCTCTCATTCCCTTGCTGGCTGGGTGCACCAGCCTACCCAAGGCTGTCTCTTAGACAGCTAAGGAATCTTGCCCCTCCTCTGAGGTTTCTTCTCAATGACACCTTTTCTGGGGACAGTGGCTCTGGAGATTGGGGCTCCTGGAGGTTGAGAGAGGCTGAGCCTTCGTGGATCTCCAGTATCCCCTGCCTTCTATGCCTCTTTAGCAAGATGCTTCTCCAACTCCTGTTTTTCTTCCTCGGAACTCTGGAAGGATGCCCTCTGCATTTTGGATGTGTTTCCCAAGTGATGCTCCATCGACTATTACTTTGGGAGGGGGAAAAGCTTCTGGATCCAAGAAGCCTAGGAAACACAAAGTCAGACAGGGTATTATCTTGCAGGACTTATCAGAGCCTTGAATTTTTTTTATTTTTTAATTTTATTTATTTCTTAGAGACAGAGTCTTGCTCTGTCACCCAGGCTGGAGTGAAGTGGTGGAATTATAGCTCACTGCAGCCTGGAATTCCTGGGCTCAAGCGATCCTCCTGCCTCAGCCTTCAGAGTAGCTGGGACTACAGGTGCATGCCACCAGGCCTGGCTATCTTGAATTGTTAATAGGGGCTTTAAAATACAAAAATTAGTTGGGCGTGGTGGTGGGTGCCTGTAATCCCAGCTACCCAGCAGGCTAAGAGAAAATTGCTTGAACCCGGGAGGTGGAGTTTGCAGTGAGCTGAGATCGTGCCACTGCACTCCAGCTTGGGTGACAGAGACTCTGTCTCTAAATAAATAAATAAATAAACACACACATACATACATACATAAAATAGGAGCTTTGACCTTCTAAGAAGGGACCTTGGTGCACGGTGCTTCCTGGACCTATGTGACACCAAAGTCATTTCTCCCCATGGGCTCTTTTTCAGGACATCTTCAGGGCCACACAGGTCGAGAGGATACCTCGGGAGCTACTGGACCTGAAATGTCAAATAACCCCGCAGAGGTGTCAGCTGTGAGTGAAGATGCTTCTCTTTTTATGTTGAGTGAAACCCCTTTCAATATGGGATGGAGCTGGCCACATGAGGTTTCCTGGTGTCCCGCAAGCGTGGAGATCCGGCCACACTCTTTCGTCTTCTCTTCCTTGGCTCTGAAGGGAGATGACCCGGCAGGTGGACAAAACAAGGAGGTTGAGGCCGGACGCAGTGGCTCAAGCCTGTAATCCCAGCATTTTGGGAGGCCAAGGTTGGCAGATCACTTGAGGCCAAGAGTTGGAGACCAGCCTGGCCAACATGGTGAAACTCCGTCTCTACTAAAAACACAAAAATTAGCCAGGTGGTTGGGTACCTGTAATCCCAGCTAATCAGGAGGCTGAGGTGGGAGAATCGCTTGAACCTGGGAGGTGGAGGTTGCAGTGAGCCGAGATCGCACCACTGCACTCCAGCCTGGGCGACAGAGCGAGACTCCGTCTCAAAGAAAAACAAAAACAAAAACAAACAAAAACCAAGGAGGTTAAGACAGACCTGTCTATCTTTCTAATTTGTCCTGGAGACAGGAGCCACAATTAAGTCACCTGTGGCCAAGGCTGGGCAAGACCCAGGCAGCTGGGAAAGCCAAGAGGACTTTAGGCATCACATTGCTCTGAAGTTCTGGAAAGGACAGTGCCAGCTTCAGGAGGGATCTGATTCAAAGGCCAGATTCAAGCCAGTTGCCGTGGCTCACGCCTGTAATCCCAGCACTTTGGGAGGCCGAGGCTGGTGGATCACGATGTCAAGAGACTGAGACCATCATGGCCAACGTGGTGAAACCCTGTCTCTACTAAAAATACAAAAATTAGCCGGGCATGGTGGCGGGTGCCTGTAGTCCCAGCTACTCAGGAGGCTAAGGCAGGAGAATCGCTTGAATCTAGGAGGTGGAGGTTGCAGTGAGCCGAGATTGCGCCACTGCACTCCAGCCTGGCAACAGAGTGAGACTCCGTCTCAAAAAAAAAAAAAGGCCAGATTCAGGGATCAGTTCACAAGATTCAGACCGTGCTGGGCTCTCACCCTGCAGCTTCTGGTCCCCTCCTTGCAGCAGAAGTCCTGGGACCCCACTGCTGGGCTCAGCTCTGTCCCAGCCCCTGAGGTTCAGCCTGATCTTAGTTAGGAGATTTCCGAAGGAGCCAAGTTCAATGTTCAGGGGTCTGGCATCCGAGCTTGGGTCCCTTTTTTTTTTTTTTTTTTTTTTTTTTTAAGATGGAGTCTCTCTCTGTCGCCCAGGCTGGAGTGCAGTGTTGTGATCTCGGCTCACTGCAAGCTCCACCTCCTGAGTTCACGCCATTCTCCTGCCTCAGCCTCCCAAGTAGCTGGGACTACAGGTGCCCGCCACCACACCTGGCTAATTTTTTGTATTTTTAGTAGAGACGGGGTTTCACCTTGTTAGCCAGGATGGTCTCGATCTCCTGACCTCATGATCCGCCCATCTCGGCCTCCCAAAGTGCTGGGATTACAGGCGTGAGCCACCACGCACAGCCTGTTTGCTTGTTTTTGAGATGGAGTCTCGCTCTGTTGCCCAGGCTGAGAGTGCATTGGTGCAATCTGGGCTCACTGCAACTTTTACCTCCTGTGTTCAAACAGTTCTTTTGCTCAGCCTCCCAAGTAGCTGGGGTTATAGGCATGTGCCACCACACCCAGCTAATTTTTGTATTTTTAGTAGAGATGGGGTTTCACCATGTTGGCCAGGTTGGTTTCAAACTCCTGGGCTCATCTCGGCCTCCCAAAGTGCTGGGATTACAGGATTACAGGCATGAGCCCCCAGTCCCAGACTCTTGTCACTACCTCCTATTGGCCTGGTAGACCACCTCCTCCCATCAGCTTTCACTGGGCCTCTTTGAGTCTGGCTGCACCCCAGGCCCTACCTGCTGGATGGGCTTTTGGCAGGTGAAGTTGCTGAGACCTGCTCCGTCCCTGAGGGAGTCAGCTGTCAGTCTTTCTCTGTTCCACTCTGCAGCTCTCAACTATCCACAGGGCTTGGACACCAGATGGACAAGAAGAAACCATTCTACTGAAGTCTGGGGATAAGACTGGGCTTTCTTAAAACTCATTCACTCACTTGTTCATTCATTCAACTCTTTTCTTTCTCTCTCTCTTTCTCTTTTTCTTTCTTTCTTTCTTTCTTTCTTTCTTTCTTTCTTTCTTTCTTTCTTCTTTCTTTCTCTGTCTCTCTCCTTCCTTCCTTCCTCTCCTTCTTTTCTTTTCCTTTCTTTTTCTTTTCTCAGTCTCACTCTGTCACCTAGGCTGGAGTGCAGTGGCTTAATCTCGGCTCACTGCAACCTCTGCCTCCTGGGCTCAAAAGATTCTCCTGCTTCAGCCTCCTGAGTAGCTGGGACTACAGGCACATGCCACCATGCCTGGCTAATTTTTATATTTTTAGTAGAGATGGGTTTTCCCCATGTTGCTCAGGCCAGTCTTGAACTCTTGGCCTCAAGTGATCCACCCTCATCGGTCTCCCAAAGTACTGGGATTATAGGCATGAGTCACCACGCCTGGCCTCTTTTTTCTTTTCTTTTTTTTTTTAAATAGAGACAGGGTCTCACTCTGTCACCCAGGCTGGAGTGCAGTGGTGCAATGATAGCTCACTGCATCCTCTGCCTTCCAGGCTCAAGTAATCCTCCCGTCTCAGTTTCCTAAGTAGCTGAGAGAACAGGTATGCGCCACCATGCCTGGCTAATTTTTAATTTTTTTTGTAGAGATGGGGTCTCACTATGTTGCCCAGGCTGGTCTCAAACTCCCAGCCTCAGGTGATCCTCTGGCCTCAGCCTCCTGAAGTGTTAGGATTACAGGCGTGAGTCCCCATGCCTGGCCTATTATTATTTCTATGGACATGTGTTGTGCTCTAAGTCAGTAGTTCTCAAACCTGAATGTGCATGAGAATCCCCTAGAAGGCTTGTTAAAACAGACCACTGAGGCTGGGCATGGTGGCTCACACCTGTAATCCCAGCACTTTGGGAGGCTGAGGTGGGAGGATGGCTTGAGGCCAGGAGTTTGAGACCAGTCTGGGAAACATAGACAGACCCTGTCTCTACAAACTATTCAAAAAATTAGCCAAGTATGGTGCATGCCTGTAGTCCCAGCTGCTCAGGAGGCGGAGGCAGGAGGATCGCTTGAGCCCAGGAGTTTGAGGCTGTGGTAAGCTATGATTGCACCACTGCACTCCAGCCTGGGTGACAGAGCAAGGCCCTGTCTCCAAAACAAAAACTACAAAAACATAAAACAGACCACCGGGTGTCATTTCCAGAGTTTCTGATCCAGTAGGTCTGGGCTGGGACTGATAATTTGCTTTTCTAACAAGTTTCCAGGTGATATGGAGCTACTGGTCGGGGGCCATACTGAGAGCTGATCTCAGTCATTATCAGCTATTAACACCCGTGTGTGGATTAGCTTATCAGACCATGGAAACCAAAGACTTCCTCCCACAAGGGAGGTCTGGACAGAGTAAGGCTTGTGGAAGGACCAGGGCCTTGAGGGTGAGAGAGCAAACATTGCCAAGAGGCAGACAGAGGCCCAGAGGGCTGTCCAGGGGCACAGAGGACAGGCTTTGTCTTTCTCCTAGGCTGGGCAGGACCCCAGAGGTTAGGCTCTGGGACAGCAGGGAGGCGGGCAGGCCTGGGGAAGTCTGGGCAGCCCGTGCTGAGCAGAGGCTGGGATCGGGCGGCGGGCCCGGTGCACCTGACCCGCGGGGCTGGGAACAATGGCTGGGCCGGCATGGCCTGGCTTGCTGCCCCCGTTCATCTCTGTTTTCCTTCCCAGCTCCGATCTTCCCCGACTCTCCTCACTCGCTCCCTCTCCGGCGGCCCATCCTGTCCGCTGGCCTCCAGACAGCACATTCCTTCATGCTGATCTCTTCCTGGCGGCTGCGAGTGCACGTTCTCACAGTGAGGCAGGGAATGGGGCCAGGGACTGGAGCCATGAGGAAGGGGGGATCAGGTGGCCTTCCTGGGGGCCCTGGCCCCACATCCAGAGACCAGAGGGCACCTGGATGGGAAGGAAGGAGGAGCAGCCCCTCAGGCTCGGAGTCCCCCAGGACTCAGCTAGTCCTGAGGATTTGGACCATTTCCCCACCAGTCCTTCATCTCCTGATATTAGGAGGTTGGGGGGTCCTGCACTGCTAAGCCTCCTAGCCCTGTGCCCTGGTGTGGTGGCCGCATTGGCTGTATCCTCTGCAGAGCATGGCCCCTGTCCAGTAGACTCAGGACATTTTCTGCTCCTCATGAGGGCAGTGGCCCAATGCCAGGCTTTCCTTGGTCCCATCTGGGCCAGGACCTTCCCCTGGGTTCATCTCCCTTCCTTGAAAGACCCGTCTGCAGCAGAGTGGAAGGATCCAGGCCCCCTCTGCCAGCCTTTCGTTCATCCACACAGAGGCAGGCAGGCCGTGCAGCCCCCACCCCACAATTTGATAAGCCTGAGCCAGGGAGGGCAGGGCTGGCCAGGGTGACAGCTCATGAGTGGCCTGTATCCTCTCTTCCTCTCCGGTACCTGGCGGCCCCGGTCCTGCTGCCCTGCCTGGCAGCAGAGGGGATGGGCTTGTGTCTGCTGTCCTCAGAGCCTTTCCTGGGCTGTCTGTACTGGGTCAAGGCTCTGCCTTGGGGTCAGGTTTAGTTTGAGGTCACGGTGAGGATCAGGGCTTGGCACTGGAGTCAGAGCTCAGCCTATTGCGGGCCCAGGAACCAGACTATTTCCAGGTTGGAGCTCAGTGTGAGTGGAGAGTTGGGGTTTGGTTTGGTGTGGAGCTCAAGGCTCTATCTGGGGCAGGGACTGGGTTTGGTTGAGGGTTGGGACAAAGGCTAGTTTGGAGCCAGAGTCAGGGCTCAGTCTGGGGTAGGGGTCAGGACTTGATCTAAGATTGGGGTCGGGTCATTGGGGTGGGCTCAGCCTGGAGCCGCCATGGCTGGACTTCAGTGTGGGACAGGTGATGGGTTCTGAGAGGAGTTGGAGTCGGGATTCCCTCCAGGGTAGAGGTTAGCCTTGAGTCTGGGGTCAGGGTCAGCTTTATTCTGTGGTCACAGGGGCCACGGCTGGTGCTCTGTCTGGGGTTGTAGATGAGCTTGGCTGGCTTGGGTGTTGGTTTCACTCTGGGTTTGAGTTCAAGGCTCAGATGGTGTCAGACTAAGACATCAATGTGTGTTGGGACAGGTTGCTTGTGTGGAGCTGACGGGGGCAGATGTGTGTTGAAGGTGATCTTTGCCCCTCCTGTATTTGCACCCCCAGCCCCCAGCCCCTACAACCGGCTGGGACTGGGCTTGGTGGGTGGACAGATGGCTTCAGTTGTGTTCTTTCTCCAGCAAAATGTGCCTTGATGCCTGTGCAGGGCCTGAGGACACAGGGTGTGCCAGAGGGCACCTGGGCCCTCTCTGGGCCTCAGTTTCCCTATCTGAGAAGCTCAGTGTCTGGGAGCTGGGCTGAGCTCCCGAAACCTGGACTGGCAGCCATGTCAAGAGGATTGGAATGTGGAGGGCTGCCGGGGAGGCCACTGCAGGAGCTCTGGCCTGGAGCGTGGTGGCTGGACTGGGCAGGGGAAGGGAGGGGCAGGCAGGTGGACAGGTCTTGGGAACGCTGAGATGAAGGTCTTCGCCGAAGAGACTCAGTCTCAAATAAATACATAAATAAATAAAATAAAATTACAAAAATTAGCCAGGCATGGTGGCGCAAGCCTGTGGTCCCAGCTGCTCGGGAGGCTGCGGCAGGAGAATCGCTCGAACCTGGGAGGTGGAGGTTGCAGTGAGCTGAGATCACACCACTGCACTCCAGCCTGGGAGACTGAGTGAGACCCTGTCTCAAAAAAGAAAAAAAGAAAATCTCTGAATCCATGTATGACCTGGAACCTCCCCCACAACCTTCCTTCAAGTTGTCCCACCTTTCCAGACAGAACCAATGTACACATTGATTGATGTTTCCCTATAACTTACGTCCCATTAAAATGTATAAAATCAAGCTGTAACCCATCCACTTTGGGTACATGTTCTCAGAACCTCCTGGGATTGTGTCATGGGCCTTGGTCACTCATATTTGGCTCTATTGTCCCTTAGTGGCAGATAGTGCCACCTCTACCTCAAAATGAGGTAGGAAGTGGGACTTGATCCCAGAGGTGGGGCTTAGACACCAGACCAAATTGAGGACTAGCTAAAGCATGTCGGAGGCAGAACCTCCCCATAAGACACGCCCACCCATGTGCCATGTTAGTTCACCATTGCCATGGCAACACCTGAAAGTTACCGCCCCTTTCCATGGCAATGACCCAGCAACCTGGAAGTTACCACCCTCATCCTAGAAAAGTCTGCGTGAAACACCCCTTGATTTGCATATAATTGAAAGTGGGTATAAATAAATATGAGTGCAGGCCTGCCTCTGGACACGCTGCTTATAGGATAACCCTGCTCTGCAAGGAGCTGCGCTGTGCTGTTGCTGTTCACTGCCGCTTCAATAAAAGGTGCTGTTTAACACCACCAGCTCCACCCTTGAATTCCTTTCTTTTTTTTTTTTTTTTTTGAGATGGAGTCTCACTCTGTTGCCCAGGCTGGAGTACAATGGCGCGATCTCAGCTCACTGCAACCTCTGCCTCCTGGGTTCAAGTGATTCTCCTGCCTCAGCCTCCCGAGTAGCTGGGATTACAGGGATGCACCACCATGCCCGGCTAATTTTTGTATTTTTACTAGAGACAGGGTTTTGGCATGTTGACCAGGTTGGTCTCAAACTCCTGACCTCAAGTAATCCACCTGCCTCAGCCTCCCAAAGTGCTGGGATTACACGTGTGAGCCACTGCGCCCAGCCTTTTTTTTTTTTTTTTTTTTTTTTTTGAGATACAGTCTTGCTCTGTCACCCAGGCTGGAGTACAGTGGTGCCATCTCAGCTCACTGCAACCTCCACCTCCTGGTTTCAAGTGATTCTCCTGCCTCAGCCTCCCGAGTAGCTGGGATTACAGGCCATCCACCACCATACCTGGCTGATTTTTGTATTTTTAGTAGAGATAGGGTTTCACCATGTTGGCCAGGCTGGTCTCAAACTCCTGACCTCAAGTGATCTGCCCGCCTCAGCCTCCCAAAGTGCTGGGATTACAGGCGTGAGCCACCGCGCCCGGCCCACCCTTGAATTCTTTCCTGGGTGAAGTCAAGAGTGCTCCTGGGCTAATCCCCAATTTTGGGTCTCGCTTGCCCTGCGCCAAAATGGCTTCCTTGGCACGGAGCCTCCCAGACTGCACAGGGTATGGCTTTCATGTCAGGGTGCAGGGGTCACGACGGTGTGCAGGATTCTAGATGCCCCCAGCTCCTGTCCTGTAACTGACACCTGCCCTGCTGTTGAGCAGGGTCCCCGAACCACCCTGACAAGGGCTCCATCCACGGGCAGGGATGTTGGAAGAATGGGAGGGGCACTTGGCCTTGGGTCCTCTCCTCCTTCTCTTAGCTCAGCCCCCTAAACTGGCCTCCTCCTGTCAAAGCCGCAGACACACAAGAGAAACCCCGATTGACGTCAGGGGAAGCGCCCACAGGGACTCTGTCTCTCCCAGAAATTTGGCTCCAGCGCCTGGCTTTGAATGGCTGTGGTTTTTAAAAGGTGAAAGTGGCCCATGGCCCTGCTTCTGTGTCTCCACCAAAACCTGGCTTGGAGGAAGGCAGGCTGGGGTCCTTGATCCTGGAGTTGGATGGGGGAGTCCTCTCCCTTCTCCCCTTCTCCCACTCCCTTGCAGACCCCCTCCTCCAGTGCCCTCCCTGCTGTCTTGACCCCCTGGCGCTCCCGACCTCCTCCTTCCTCCCATCTCCTCTCCACTGACAAAGGCCGAGACCTTCCAGGTCCTTCCCGGTCCTGGCGCTCACTGCCTGGTGTCCTTGGGTTTGCAGCCTACAGATTCCCGGGCTGAACTCTCAGGCCCTGTCTTTCTCCTCTTTGTGGCCCCTACACTTGGCCCAGAGCCTGACACATAGTAAATGCTCAGTGAGCCTTTACTGGGTCCAGATGGAGGAATTCCTTCTTGAATTTGTCTTTGCTCATGGTCTGCCCTACTTCAACATTGACGTTTGATCCATTGATTTCTTTTATTTATTTATTTAGTTAGTTTTGAGGTGGAGTCTCCCTCTGTCACCCAGGCTGGAGTGCAGTGGCACGATCTTGGCTCGCTGCAACTTCCCACCCTGAGGTTCAAGCGATTCTCCTGCCTCAGCTTCCCTAGTAGCTGGGATTACAGGCATGCACCACCATGCCTGGCTAATTTTTGAATTTTTAATAGAGACGGGACTTCACCATATTGGCCAGGCTTGTCTTGAACTCCTGACATCAGGTGATGTGCCTGCCTCGGACTTCCAAAGTGCTGGGATTACAAGCATGAGCCACCACGCCCGGCCAGAACCATTGATTTCTAGAAACCATTCTGTGCCACAAGCCTTGGCCACTGGGAGGAGCCAGGAGAGTCAAACAATGGAGCTCCTTGGAAGAGGCTGCCTGTCAGTCATGCCCTTGGTCAGCCTGACCTGGTCCAGCCAGAGGGTGGACTCTGTGCTGAGGGCTGGGATGGCCAGGCACACGCGGGGGTCAGCACACAGTCACTGAGCTCATCCTGCCTCCAGATGCCTAACCGGGGGACCAGAGCCCTTCTTTTGCCCCCCAGGGGACCCCTAGTCTGGGATGGATGAGAGAGAAGGACTCCACTTCTGCCTCCTGTCAGGAGCCTTCTCAGCTTCTGCTGAAACCTCCTGGCTGCTACTGGTATCGGATTCCACCATCATCTGCCTGGACTGCATGGATGACGCCTTCCCCAGGTCATTCTGACCATGACCTTGTCCCACTTAATCCCCTCAGTTTCCTATCATTTACAGAATATAATCCTTGCTGCTGATCCTGGCCATCTGCGCCTAGGCCTCCTCTCCTCTGTCCACTAGCTGTTCCTCCAGCCCCTCCTGCAGCACCGACCCTATCTCTGGCCTTCACCCGGCTCCTCCTCAGACCTCACATCCCAGCTCAGCAGGCAGGAGCCTGCCTCTTTCCACTCCAGGCACCCCACTTGGACTTGGGGGCTCCTAAGCCATAGCCGGTATCTGGGCAGCCCTGAGCCAGTCCTCAGAACCCTGCTGCAGGAGTGGCTGAGCTGGCGAGAGTCACTGTGTGATGTGGCCACAGCCAACATCCCGTGTCCCTATTGTATTGATGAGGACACTGAGGCCCGGGGAGGGGAAGGGACAGTTTTGAGGTTACACAGGCAGTTACAGCTCACCCCCGTAGCCTCTCATTCGTCTTTGCAATGTTCCCTTTTTTTTTTAAAATAGATATGGTGTCTCACTCTCTGGCTGAGGCTGGAGTGCAGTGGTGTGATCATAGCTCCCTGCAGCCTCAAACTCCTGGGCTCAAATGATCCTTCCTCCTCAGTCTCCTGAGTAGCTGGGACTACAGGGTCGTGCCACCACGCCGGCTAATTTTTTCTTTCCTTCCTTCCTTCCTTCCTTCCTTCCTTCCTTCCTTCCTTCCTTTCTTTCTTTCTTTCTTTCTTTCTTTCTTTTTCCTTCTTTCTTTCTTTCTTTCTTTCTTTCTCTCTCTCTCTTTCTTTCTTTCTCTTTCTCTCTTTCTTTCTTTCTTTCCTTTCTTTTTCTTTCTTTCTTTCCCTTTCTTTCTTTTCTTTCTTTCCCTTTCTTTCTTTTCTTTCTTCTTTCTTTCTTTCTTTCTTTCTTTCTTTCTTTCTTTCTTTCTTTCTTTTTCTTTCTTCCTTTCTTTCTTCCTTTCTTTCTTCTTTCTTTCTTTCCTTCTTTCTTTCTTCTTTCTTTCTTTCTTTCTTTCTTTCTTTCTTTCCATCTTTCTTTCTTTCTCTCTCTCTCTCTCGCTCTCTCTCTCTCTTTCTTTTTTTTTTAAGAGAAGGGACACTCCGGGGACTGTTGTGGGATGGGGGGAGGTGGGAGGGACAGCATTAGGAGATACACCTAATGCTAAATGACGAGTTAATGGGTGCAGGAAATCAACATGGCACATGGATACATATGTAACAAACCTGCACATTGTGCACATGTACCCTAAAACCCTAAAGTATAATAAAAAAAAAGAAAAAAAAATGGACTAAGACATCATGTAAAATGGGGATAATATTCATAATTATTTAATATAATTGCTACCAGGACTAAATATGCAATGTATAAAGTACTTGTCATGGTCTTTTGCACATAATCAGTGCTTAATAAATCTTAAGTTACAAAAAAAAAAATAAATAAATAAATAAATAGAGAAGGGATCTTGCTATGTTGCCCAGGCTGGTCTCAAACTCTGGGTCTCAAGTGATCCTCCTACCTCAGCCTCCAAAAGTGCTGGGATTACAGGCATGAGCCTAGCCTGTAATTTTCCTTCTGTTGATCTATGACTGTCTCTACCTAGGGTCACTTGAGTGGGCTTCACAGAGGCCTTGCTTGGGGGGGAGTACACCTCTTCCAGGAAGCCACCATGATTTCTCTCCACTCCCCAGCTCTCTGAGCCATGCACATTGGCTGCCTTCCAGCTGTCCTGGAATCATGCCTGGCTCACGTTCCTATGAGCATCAACATCTGAAGTTTAATTCCACTTTCACCTCTGATGCCCTATGACCTTGGGCAAGGCCTTGTCTCTTTTTCCCCCAGTTTACCCATTTATAGAATCAAGGCATTGAACCTGCTGATTTTAGAGGTGCTGCTGTGGAATTAGGGTTTTGGTCAGGGAGGCTGAGCCCAGAGTCCTGGTGGACTCCGACTACCAGCACAAAGTGTAGCTGCAAGAATTGAGCAGGGGAGGCAGCAATCCTGGGTGAGAATCCTGCATCAGCACTTGATAACCGTGTGGCCCCCAGCAAACTCCATGTTGGGCCCCAGTTTCCTATAAAATGGGGGAAACCAGCCAGACCGGGTCTCCTCCAGGGGTTGTTAAATATGATCGTGGCTTTGAAGGTGTTTGCTAAGTGAAACAGAGCCAGGCAGGTGGATGTGCAGCATGGGTCACCCACAGCACCCCACGCAGCGCCGGGTTCAGGCAGACGACCACACGTGGCGCCCTGCCGAGGGAACGTGGCAGGTGTCTGGATGCGGCGTCCCCAGTCGACTTGTGTGGGCAGTATTCCCGGCAGTGCATGCTGCGTTCCCAGCCGGTCCCACTGCTGGGCCGGGACAGCCCCCGCAGGAGGAGGCTGGGCTCCCCCCCCCCTGCAAAACCCTCTGTTGATGAGAGGGGTGGGGGGCCACCTGGCCCTGGCCCAGCCTGGCTAGCATCCCATCCCATGTTTTGTTCACAGAGTTTGGAATGTCCTGGGACACAGAGCTCAGCTCCCTAGGGGGGACACTTGTGCCATTGCCTTGATCTCATCGCTGGACAGGTTTCTCCTTCATTCCAGCCCAGGACTCGGCCGGCTCCCAGCTGCAGCTGCTGCCAGGCCCAGTCTGTCTGTGTCTGTCCCAGCGCTGGCAGCCAGGAGTGTGCAGCTGGGAGTGGAGGGCTTCCCAGGGGAGGCTCCCCCAGCCCGTCTGCGTGGGCCCTGGGCACGCCTCCCAACTGGATCTCCCCAAGCCACTGCCAGCGGACCCTCTTCACAGACTCCTTGGTCTGTGACCTCGACTCTGGGGCCCCAAGGGTAGTTTGGAATAATGTTCTCAGGACCTGGGGACTTGGGAAGGGCCAGAGCTTGCCAGCTGCCCTGGTTTCTGTTCCCCTTAGCAGGCCAAGCTATGCCCTAGAATGGGGCTCTGCCAAGTGTGTTGGAGAACAGGTGTTGTGTGTATTCTGCATGCACATGTGCGCAGGATTTCCCTGAACTCCCAGTGGTAAATATCCCTAGATTTGGGAGTGGCATATAAGGTTGATTAATGGCAGGATGAGGTTTGGGTGGAGGGCTAAGGAGGCTAGGGTCCTTGTTCAGGAAGGAGCCCATCCTTACCTGGAATGTATATTCCTGCTGCACCTGGCTCAATCTGTCATGTGCCAGTCTGGGATAGCTGGGTACTCTACACCTTGACTTGGTCCTGTATGTCCAGCCACCAGCTGGAGAGAGGGGAAGCAGGGCTGGTCTTGTTGTCAGAAACGTGGAAAGGTCTGAGCACGTGTATTCATGTGCATGGATATGCATTATTCTTGAACTCTCAGCTCTGGAAGGAGATCTATCCTTACCTGGCCAGGGTATGCGCCCAGTGTGCCTAGCTCCCACCGTCTGCTGCTTTGAGATGGCTCAGTAATGGTGCCTCACCTGGGCCCACCTGGCTGGAATATAGAACCAGGGCACCATGATAAAAACCAAGAGGAATGGTGCCCAGGGGAGATAGAGCCCAGGATGGTCCCCCGTGGTGTGTCCTTAGCTTGGGCAATTCCTGCCCTGATGTAGGTCAGTATCCGCCCCAGGCTCGGGCAAACTCTTGTCTTTCCACATCGTTAATGAGGAGACTAAATAAATCAGTCCCTCTGGAGGGCCCCCCAGCCCCTCAGGCAGCCTGGCTGAAACTATTAATATTCCCCGTGTTTATGACCCCTTGGCCCTGCTGACAGATTCCTCTCTCTAGCCGTTGAAATTAATTTTGTGAATCAGAAAGAGGGGGAGTGCGGCCTGCTGGAATCCAGGACGATGACATTTCCACCTCCCCCCTGTGGCGGGTTCCACTCACTAATTCTATAAAGCAGTCACCGGTGGCCCAGCCCAGGGCCGCCCGCCTGGCTGGGGCTGCCTCATGCCTCTGCTATGCTCTCCCCCCAACCCCCAGGGAGGGGGGCTGGCCCCAGCTCCGATGATTCAGGCCCCCTGACACCTTGCACTGATGTCAGTGGGAATGGAGACCTCAGGCCCCGGGACCTCCTGGCCTGTTGCCTCCGCCCGCACCCTGCACGGGGGTTGGCCTCGGCTCGTGCCTCTCGTGACCTTCCCATGGATGGGGCCTGGCTGGGAAACGAGGCCAGGCCAGACGGCCTCTCCCTCATGCTGTCCCCTTTCTGAGAGCTGCCCGAACTGGCGCCGGGCCGTCCCTTGGCCTCCTTGGGTTTCGAGGACTCGTTCTAAAATTAATTTGGGGGAATTCAGGGAATTTGTGAGCAAGTTCCCAGAGAACTGTGGCTGCTCTGGGGGCAAGTGTCTCTCCTTCCTCCCACCCTCCCCCACTTTAACTTCCCCAGTTTCCTATATGAGCAGATCCTCTTTGGGTAAACTCATTCCACAAAGGGCAGGGCAGGATGCCTGCATGCTGTACATTGGGGTAGGGTCTTTCCCCTTCCACCCCCACTATGAAGAAGTTTCCAAGAAGAGCTTTTCATATAACATAGTCTCAAGTCATTTAAGATAAGATTTGCAAATATTTTCTGTCATTCTGTGGGTTGTCTTTTTCATTTTCTTCATAGTGTCCTTTGAAGCACAAGAGTTTTCAATTTTGATGAAATCCAATTTGTCTATTTTTTCTTTGGTTGCTTGTACTTTTGGCATCGTATCGAAGACACCATTGCCAGATCTAAGGTCACGAAGATTTACCACGATGTTGCCTTTTAAGAGTTTTCTTGTTTTAGCTCTTACATTTAGATCTTCACTCCATTTTGAGTTAATTTTTATATATGGTGTGAGGTAGGGGTCAAACTTTATTCTTTTGCATGTGGATATCCAGTTGTCTCACCACCATCTGTTAAACAGATTATTCTTTCCCCACTAAATGGTCTTGACACTGCTGTCAAAAATCAATTTACCACAATTGTAATGGTTTATTTCTCAATTTGATTCTATTGATCTATATGTCTATGTTTATGCCCACAACATATTGTCTTAATTACTGTAGCTTTGTAGTAAGTTTTGAAATTAGGAAGTGTAGGTCCTCCAAATGTTCTTTTTCAAGATTGTTTTGGCTATTTGACATTCCTTGAAATTCCATCTGATTTTTAGAATGGATTTTTTCCATTTTTGCAAATACACCACTGGGATTTTGATAGGCATTGCATTGAATCTGTTTTTGGTAGTATTGTCATCAGCTTTGGGTAGAATTGTCATCTTAACAATAACAAGCCTCTAATCCATGAACATAAGATGTCTTTCCATTTATTTAGATCTTTAATTTTTTTAATGATGTTTTGTGGCTTTCAGTGTACAAGTATTACACTTCTTTTAAAACATTTTTTCCTAAGTATTTTATTTTTTGATGCTACTGCAGATGGAATTGTTTTTTCTTAATTTCTTTTTTGGATTGAGTCATCAAAAGCAGAATTTGGCCTAAAGGATCAACATAAGCATCATTTATGACCCAGCTTGTCAAGACTCCACTTGCATGAAGTGAGATCCACCTGTGACACTTAGCCTGGGTCAGATGCTAACTGAGGTCTGCTCTATGACCCCATTTCCTGCCCTGGCCACTGCTCAGATCCTGGCCTCTAAGGGAACATTTAAATTCTTAATCCTAAATCTCCCTGCCTGCAGTGTCTCTCTGCTTGAGCCAATCTCCTCCTTCCTGCTCAAATAATTCTTCTAAACCTGATTGTGTCACTTCTCTGCATAAAGCTGCCAACAGCTCCCCATCATCTTATCCACAAGAAAATTCTGAGCTCTTTGGCCTTGTGTTTAGGACCCTTCATCCTTATTGAAGGCTTCAGTCTTTCAGCCAGCTCTGTAGGCCTTCTCCACTGAGATGTCCCAGATGTTGCAAAGTCAGGTTCAAAGCAGACTCCGTGACTGCCCCAACCTCAAGCTCCTCTTCCACTGTCTTCATCTCCACCTGCACCATCTCCACCTCCTGCTTTCCCACAGGAACACAGCTCTCTTCCCAGATGCCTCCTTTTCCCACCTCACCTCCCTATACCTCATCATCAAGTTTAAATTTTTAAATTGTTTAAAAAGAAGTGCAAGACTTGTATACCAAAAGCTATGAAACATCATTGAAAGAAATGGAAAATCTATAAATAAATGGAAAGACATCACATGTTCATGGATTGGAAGGCCTATTATTGTTAAGATGCCAATTCCACCCAAAGCTGACTTTACCTCCTAAAGCCTTCTTATGCCTGTGCCCTCTTCTTTACCTACTGCCACTCAGTTTAGATTTTATCTTAGCCTGTGATCAGGCTACCAGAGTGATCTTTTTTTTTTTTGAGATGGAGTTTTGCTCTTGTTGCCCAGGGTGCAGTGCAATGGTGTGATCTCGGCTCACTGCAACTTCTACCTCCTGGGTTCAAGTGATTCTTCTGCTTCAGCCTCCTGAGTAGCTGGGATTACAGGTGCATGCCACCACGCCTGGCTAGTTTTTGTACTTTTAGTAGAGATGGGGTTTCACCATGTTGCCCAGGCTGATCTCAAACTCCTGACCTCAGGTGATCTTCCTGGTTTGGCCTCCCAAAGTGCTGGGATTACAGGTGTGAGCCACTGCATCCGGCCGTCCACTCCCTTTTTTTGTCCTCACTCCTCTGCCTGCTCCCACGTGCCCTGCATCCCATGCTCCTTGCTGGTCCTTCTGTGTCGGGGAGCAGCATGGTGGAACCGCCCACTGCCTCTTCCTAGGCTTCCTTTGGGCTCCTCCTACCTACTTCTCCCTACCTCTTCACCTCTCCAGGACCGGGTTCAGCTCTCCAGCCTCCACCGCACGGGCTTCCAGTCCAGCCTGCTGCCACACAGGCTCTGGGGGGTCCATTTTTTTTTTTTTTTTTGAGTCGGAGTCTTGCTCTGTCTCCCAGGCTGGAGTGCAGTGGCTAGATCTTGGCTCACTGCAAGCTCCACCTTCCAGGTTCAAGCAATTCTTCTGTCTCAGCCTCCTACGTAGCTGGGATTACAGGTGCCTATCACCACACCCGGCTAATTTTTGTATTTTTAGTAGAGACAGGGTTTCACTATGTTGGCCAGGCTGCTCTCAAACTCCTGACCTCAAGTGATCTGCCCGCCTCAGCCTCCCAAAGTGCTGGGATTACAGGCGGGAGCCACCGCTCCCAGCCTCAGGGATCCATTCTAAAGCATCAAGGTTGTGATTCTCAATGACCAGTCTCCCCTACTTGACTGGGAACTCCTTGAGGAAAGACATTCAGTTGGCTTTCCTTTTTTATTTTTTTTTCAGACAGTCTCACCCTGTCACCCAAGCTGGAGTGCAGTGGCACAAACTCAGCTCGCTGCAACCTCCGCCTCCCAGGTTCAAACGATTCTCTTGCCTCAGCCTCCCGAGTAGCTGGGATCACAGGTGTGGACCACCATACCTGGCTAACTTTTCTATTTTTAGTAGAGACAGGGTTTCACCATGTTGGCCAGGCTGGTCTCAAACTCCTGACCTTAAGTGATCCTCCGGCCTTGGCCTCCCAAGGTGCTGGGATTACAGGCGTGAGACATGGTACCCGGCCTCAGTTGGCTTTTCTTAGGATCCTTAGAACCTGGCATGTGCCTGGCCCAAGGAGGTGCTTGATCTAAATTCAGTTTTAAAACTGAATTCTAGCTGGGCACTGTGACTTATATCCAGCACATAAGTCTGGGCATAATCCTGACCTGTAATTCCAGTGCTTTGGGAGGCTGAAGCAGGAGGATCACTTGAGCCAGGAGTTGGAGACCAGCCTGGGCAACACAGTGAGACCCTCATCTCCACAAAAAATTTTAAAAATCAGTTGGGCATGGTGGTGCATGCCTATAGTCCCAGCTAGTGGGGAGGCTGAGGTGGGAGGATCACTTGAGCCCAGGAGTTCAAGGCTGCAGGGAGCTGTGATCACACCCCACTGCACTCCAGCCTGGGTGACAGAGCAAGACCCTGTCTCTAACAAAAATTTAAAAAATTGAATTCTTTGAAAGATGACTTACTCTTTGCTTTATTCTCCCCTAGAGATGAGACATCCCTGAGAGACACAAGGGCAGCCTGCTGTCGGGGGAGTATATGTTTTTTTTTTTTTTTTTTTGAGACAGAGTCGCTCTGTAGCCCAGGCTGGCGTGCAGTGGCACGATCTCCGCTCACTGCAACCTTCACCTTCTGGGTTCAAGTGATTCTTCTTCCTCAGCCTCCAGAGTAGCTGGGATTACAGGCACTGGCTACCACGCCCAGCTAATTTTTGTATTTTTAGTAGAGGCAGAGTTTCGCCATGTTGGCCAGGCTGGTCTCAAACTCCTGACCTCAGGTGATCCACCTGCCTCAGCCTCCCAAAGTGCTGGGATTACAGGCATGAGCCACCGCACCCGGCCGAGTATATGATTTTGGATTGTTGGGGAATGTGTTCGTATTATCAGTAGGGTAGATCCTTCTGGGAAGGGGTGTAGATATTGGCGGCGGGGGACAGGCAATGGAAACCTGCCCTCCTCTGGACAGCAATGTTGTAACCCAGTGGCAGGAGTGTTCCCTCATTCTGTGTCCCATCCCCTTCTCGTGGCCCTAGCATCCTGGGCACCCCATCACATGAACCTCTTTGCACGGTCTAGCTTGGTGCCCCGAACATGCACACCAGGCCCAGGCCCCCGGTGGCTGGCTACGCAGGCTTGGAGGAAGCCACCCGTCCTTGTCGGGATCTGAGCTCCAAGCCATACTTGGTTCCCGTCTCCGCCCCACGGTGCCTCCTGCCAGCGCCTAATCGCTTCCATCTGCCCATCTGACTCACAGGGCTGTCAAGGTTCTAAAAATTTCCAAATTTCTCCCCACCCTGCCCTTCCAGGATATTTCTCCAGCTCAGGCCTTTCAGCAGCTCTACCCACCAGCTGCTCCTTCTCACGTGGGCACACGGAGTCAGGAAGTGAGTGGCAGAGGGGGGCTTCTCTGAGAGGCTGTGCAGGAAAGGCCTCTGGACCCCTCTTCCCCTCAGAGGAGACTATGACAGCAGCAGAGAACATGAAAGTTGAAAAATGGGTCGAAGGAAACAAGGAGAAAACCTATCCATTTTACAGATGGGGAAACTGAGATTCAGACCCAGTAGCAGACCAGGGTGGAGAATCCCGGCCTTGGGGCTCTGATCTAGGGCTGTCCTCTGCTGCGAATCCCCTATGCACCCCCAGCTCTCCCTTTGGGCCTCAGGAAATGCAGCATCAGCCCTGGTCCTCCCTTCCCCGGGGAGCGGAGCCACTTGGTGACCAAAAGGGGTCTCTCTATACCTTCCACGCCCCTGGCCTCTGCCCAGCCTGCCTCCTCCTCCCCACTCTCCCCCAGGACATAGCCTGAAGAAGTGTTTGTACCTAAACAGTATTTCCAGGGCAACTTGCATTCCCCAGGGGGTGGGTGGTGAGAGGCTTGGGGGAGGAACTGCTCCAGCTGCCACAGGCCCTGTGACCCACAGCCCCTCTCGGTTGATGGGACTTGGGGCCTGGGAGCTGGTCTCACCCTTGATCTTGGAGAGGGCCTGAGGATGGACGCGTGAACCACCCGGCTTCCTTGTATAATGCATCCTTCATGGATGAAGTGTGTGAGTGGGTGGGGACAGAGCCCAGAAGTTTCCTGAGCCCGATGAGGAACGGCAGCCCCCAGGGTACCCCCTTTCTTCTCCTGCTCCTCAGGGAGAGTGTCAAAGCTGGGACCCCCATCCTGGCAGTCCCTGCCCCGCATACACTGCCTCTTTCGAAGAGTCAGAGTCTTGCTTCGTCCTCCAGGCTGGAGTGTGCTGGTACGATCATAGCTCCCTGAAGCCTCAACTTCCTGGACTCAAGTGCTCCTCCCGCCTCAGCCTCCCTAGTAGCTGGGACTACAGGTGTGCACCACCACACCTGGCTAATTTAAAAAAATTTTTTTTTGCAGAGATGGAGGTCTCGCTATGTTACCCAGGCTGGTCTCAAGCTCCTGAGATCAAGCCATCCTCCCGCCCTAGCCTCTGAAGGCGTGGGAATTACAGGCCTGAGCTACTGTGCCCGGCCTCCTTGTTACTTCTCAGATGAAATTTTGCCCTGTTGGTGACACTTTCCGGGCTATGGATGGCAGTTCCTGTCTACCCCTCCAGTCCTTCTTCCTGCCATACGTGCCACACAGCTGCTCACAGACAGTCCCCACCACTGCCCCACTGCCAGGCCTCTACCTAGCCTCTTCCCCATTCAAGCCCAACTGGAGGGTCAGGCTTCCTCCTCCAGGAAGGCCTCCTTGGGCTGCCAGAGAGAGCTGCTTACCACCCTGAACTGACTCACAGTGGCTCTCTGCCACCCCAGAGCAAACCCAGGGAGGGGACCCTGCCACCCTGCCCCATGGCATGAGAGCCTGGACAGGGCCAGGAGCCCACATCTCACTGGCCTAGGCCACTGGGGCCTTTGCAGAGATGTCCTCAGAGAGTGTCCAGGCCTCGGGCCATTCTGTGCTGGAGTTCTCCAAGGCCCTGGATGGAAAGAGACAAGGCAGAGTGGTCAGCCCCAGGCAGGTGGGAGGTCAGAGGACATGGCTTAGGGTGGGTGGCGTGAAGAGAGCTGAGTGGCAGGAGAAGTGTGACCAGGGAGGGAAAGCCTGGGTCCCCTGCTATGCACGAACCCCCATTTTCTCCATTGAGTTGCCTTCCCCACCCGTAAGCCCCTTTACTCCTCCTCCTCACTGTCCTGCCTCATTGAGCCCCACCCTTTTATTAAGTCCCCTCTCCCAACTCCCCCACCCCCTCAGGCGCCCCCAACTCCCCTCCTCCTAACTCCCCTCTTTCTGCCCCAGTGCCAGCTTGGCCCTCAGTCCCTCGGCTCCAGGTCCTGGGGCTGTGGCCTTTTCCCAGGATCTGACCTGGAGTCATGCACTTTCTGGGGAGACCTCCAGTTGCTCCCCCAGCCATGGCATGCCGGGAACGCAGCCCTACATATGCAGGCCCCCTTCAAGGTGGAAGAGGAGCTCAGGCTGGTGGACTTTCAAGGACTCATCAGAGAGCAAGCTCTGGCCCGGTCAGGCTGTCCTCCGGATCTGGCCCCATCACAGGGGGGCTTGACTGGGTGCCCGGGTGGGGAGAGGTCTCAGTGCTTGGATCCGGAATGAACCAGGGCTGGAATGTGCAGGGTCTGGCTGGGCCTCTGTCTCTCCCATCACCCAAGCCTCAGTGATGCTCAGGGCTGAGGACCCCTGTCCCTCTCCAGCAGGGGCTCCGGGCCAGGAACTTGGGGGTCCCTGGTTTGCACTGCCTCCCCTGAGCTGGGGTCTCTGGGTGCTCCTCAGAGGAGCCTGGAGAGGATGAAGATAACTGTGCCCATGTTTGCCATCCCCGACCCACAGGGCCAGGCTCTTTCCTGCCTTAGCCCGTGTCATTCTCCAATGGCCCTGGGTTTTGCTATCATTCTCATTTTATTTTATTTTTTATTATTTTATTTTATTTTTGAGACAGGTTCTCTCTCTGTCACCCAGGTTGAAGTGGGGTGGCATGACCTTGGCTCACTGCAGCCTCAACCTCCTGGGTTCAAGCGATCCTCCCACCTCAGCCTCCTGAGTAGCTGGGACTACAAGTGGACACTACCACACCAGCTAATTTTTTTTTTTTTTTTTTGAGATGAAGTTTTGCTCTGTCACCCAGGCTGGAGTGCAGTGGCACAATCTCGGCTCACCGCAACCTCCGCCTCCTACGTTCAAGTGATTCTCCTGCCTCAGCCTCCCGAGTAGCTGGGATTACAGGTGCCTGCCACCATACTCGGCTAATTTTTGTATTTTTAGTAGAGACAGGGTTTCACCATATTGGCCAGGCTGGTTTTGAACTCCCGACCTCAGGTGGTCCACCTGCCTTGGCCTCCCAAAGTGCTGGAATTACAGGCATGAGCCCATGGCACCTGGCAACACCAGTTAATTTTTTGTAGAGACAGGATCTCACTTTGTTGCCTTGGCTGGTCTCAAACTCCTGGGCTCAAGTGATCCTCCCGCCTCGACCTCCCAAAGTGCTGGGATTACAGTTGTGAGCCACTGCACCTGGCCACTCCCACTTTACAGATGGGAAAACTGAGGCTTGGAGAGATTCAATACCTTGCCCAATGCCTTATAGCTGGTGAATGGCAAAGCCAGATTTGAAATCCAGTCCTTTGTCTCCTGGTCTGGGGGAACAGAGAATGAGGCAGAGAAAGAGAGAGGAATGTATGCCCCGTGTCCCCCATTCCCCTGGGCTGGTCATGGGTCCTTAGCTCTCCTTGGAGACGGGCTCTAGCCAGGTGCTCAAGCTAGAGCTCGGGGGAGAGAATGGACCCACGAGGAAACCCAGAGGGGCCTGGAATTCGCCTCCCCACAGGCTACTGAGGCCAACCCTCCCAAGGCCAGCCAGATATCTCCCTGCTCCTCCATGCGGCTCTGTCTCAGTGACTTCCTGGAGGTCCTGGCGCTGCACGTGGGATGGAAGGACGGGCTGGACTCAGCTTCGTTGCTTCCTGTGGCTTGGCCCTGCGGTCACCCAGAGTTACCTGTGGCCAGCCAAGGAGAAAGGGCACACCATGGAACCCCCTGCTGTAGGTGTCCTTGTCCCCATTTTCCAGATGAGGAAAACTGAGGTTAGAAAGGTGGAGGAGTACCAGGGTGGAGTCAGGAGTGAAATTCCTGTGGATCTGACACAAAGCTGGAGTCCCGGGTGGCAGAGGCAGACCCACCCACACGGAGCCTCAGAGACCCAGGTTTGGGGTGATGACTGCTTGGGGACAGCACCTTGGAGCCCTGGAGGAGGGGGACAACGCATTTTCACAGGAGACCACCACAGCCTTGCAGGGAGTCAGGAGAGCTGCCCCTACCAGAGGCGCAACTGCTGCCTCCGCCCTATGCAAACCTGGCCCCTCCCTGCCCAGAAACCCTGCTCCAAAATAACCTCCCCTCACCCATGGTCCAGCCCCGGGCTCCTGCTCCGAACCAAGGAACTGTTTGCACCTGACCTGGGAAGAACGGATTCCTCTGGGCCCAGGTGAGCCCACGGTGGGTGGGGACCTTGTACTCTCCTCCAACTCTCTTTCCTGGGCTGCCCACTTTGATGATCCAGTCTTCTCTTGTCACCCCTGATGGGGAGACAGGCCCTGCCCTGGGAGTTCTGATCTGAGGGAGGAGGTAGAGCTCTGGCTGGGCACCATGGTCTAAGGGGCATGGCCCTAGCCTGGGATGCTGGCCTTGCTGTGTGTGCACTGGTGAGGCTCGGGACACTTGGTTTTAGGGAGACATAGTCTTGCTCTGAAATGGTCTGATGGGGGAGGCACAGCCTTATCCTGGGAGCTCCAGGTTCATCCTGAAGTACTGGTCTGAGGGTGGGTGGGGGCGTGGCTTTGGTGGGGAACTGGGGGAGCTGGGGTGGGCAGCGGGAGGGAGTGGCTGGAGGCTGTTGACTTCTCTGTTCCTTGGCTGTTTGGGAGCTGGCTTTGAACTCCTGGCCCAGCCTGGGCTCTAGGCAGTGGGGATGGAGAGGGCCGGGCTCCCCCAACAAGGAAGAGGCTCGTGGAGGGAAATAGGATCAGGGGTTTGGGGTGAGCGGCCTCGCTTGCCCCCGGACTCCTGGCCCTCCTTTTTTCCCTGGACATGGAGCAGGTGGCAGCCTTCCTCCGATGGCCCCACCCCAGTTCTGCTGTCTGGGTCCCAGACGTGGCCTCGGTTTATGGGGTGATGTTCCCTCCCTGGCCAGGCTGGCTGCCACTTCAGACATGTACGCCCCCCACCTCGCTGAGGCCGGAGAACACAGTCTGCCTCCCCCAGCCCCAGCCACCCCCGCCCTGCTAATCCTGAGTGAACGGTGAGGCCAAGAATATCCTGCCTACTCTGGCGGGCGGGCGAGCCACGAAGCCTGCTGGAAGGGCATGAATCATGGTCCCCGCCTGCCAAGTGCTCGCTTGGGATGTGTTCGAGGCTGGCCGTGCCCGGAGTTGACGGGGAGAAGGGAAGGGAGGGGAGCTGGCGGCTGGGATGGGCAGACAGAGCCACTGTGAAGGGAGAGACGTCGGTTGGACCCATCCCTGGTGGCAACACAGAAATTATGTTATAGAATGTCAGGATCCTGGAATCCCCAAGTATGGACTTTTCAGTGTTCTGCAGGCGTGAAATGCAAGATTTGTGGGACACCACATAACAAGCCCCCTACAGCACATGGAGGCCAAAGCCCCATTATTCAGGTGGGGAAGTAGAGGATCTCGGGGCAGAGAGGTCGGCTCTGGGTCTCTTATTGAGTCCGAGGTAGGGCTGGGCTGGAGCCCAGGCCTCCTCTTGCCTTGTGGTCGGAGGCTCTTCCCAGCCCCTCTCGCTCCTGCTGTGCACCCCCTCCACCCTCACCACCATGACTGAGCTTCCCAGTCGACACAGAGGGACGGAGGACCTGTGCCCAGCGGTAGTGTCGCCTGTCGCCTGGGGCATGGAGTCGGGGCGCCTTTTCTGCTCTCCTCTCTCTGCTCCAGGCACATCAACTGCCCCATGGAGACTCCCGTGTATCCTGCTTCCCCATCTCCAAAACCCCCACGGCCAGCTGTTCTTCCCCTTTCTGCATCCCCCATCACCAAGGGGACCTGCACCATGTCTGGGCCTGCTCCCGCTGTCTGTCCCCAATAACTTGCTTATTCAGAAACCATCCACCACGGACTAGATGTGCTCTGGACACAGGGACCTCACCCAGGGCCCTCCTTTTGCTCTCCCATGCCTGCCAGTGTTTCCCAGCCCTCAGCACATGACCACGCTCCATTTTCTTTCTTTTTTGAGATAGAGTCTCGCCCTGTCACCCAGGCTAGAGTGCAGTGGCACAATTTGGACTCATTGCAACCTCTACCTCCCAAGTTCAAGTGATCCTCCTGCCTCAGCCTCCCAAATAGCTGGGATTACAGGCACCTGCCACCATGCCTGGCTAATTTTTGTATTTTTAACAGAGACAGGGTTTCACCTTGTTGGCAGACTGGTCTCAAACTCCTGATCTAGAGTGATCCACCCTCCTTGGCCTCTCAAAGTGCTAGGATTACAGGCATGAGCCACCACGCCTGGCCCCACGGTCCATTTTCTCTCATTTAAAAATGTTTAAAAGTCCCTTGGCCGCACTGGATGACTCACGCCTATAATCCCAGCACTTTGGGAGGCCAAGGCAGGCGCATTGCTTGAGCTTAGAGTTTGAGACCAGCCTGGGCAACATGGTGAAACCTCATCTCTACAAAAATATAAAAATTAGCCGGGTATGGTGGTGGGCACCTGTTATCCCAGCTACTTTGGGTCCTGAAGCGGGAGGATGGCTTGAGCCCAGGAGTTTGAGGCTGCAATGATCTATGATTGCACCACTGCACTCCACCCTGGGTGAGAGTGAGACCCTGTCTCAAGAAAAAAATATATATATATTTTAAAGACGCTTGTGAGGCCACGTTCAGTTCCACTCAGCTCTCTGTATCTCTTCCCAGCCAAGTTGCTTCAAAGAGTTGTCTACATCTTTCCTTTCTTTCTTTCTTTTTTTTTTTTTTTTAGACAGGGTCTTGTTCTTGTTCTGTCACCCACGCTGAAGTGCAGTAGTATGATCTCAGCGCACTGCAACCTCCAACTCCCAGATTTAAGTGATACTCCTGCCTTGGCCTCCTGAGTAGTTGAGATTACAGGCATTCGCCACCACGTCCCGCTAATTTTTGTATTTTTAGTAAAGACAGGGTTTCACCATGTTGCCCAGGCTGGTCTCGAACTCCTGACCTCAGGTGATCCTCCCACCTCAGCCTCCCAAAATGCTAGGATTGCAGACGTGAGCCACTGCGCCCAGCCAGTCATCTACAAAGTGCTGGGATTACAGGCGTGAGCTACCGATCCCAGCCAGAGTCATCTACACTTCTTATCCCTCACTTCCTCACGGCCCACTCTCTCCAGAACTCTCTCCAGCCTGGCTTTTGTCCCCAGTCCTCCCTGGACGGATGGACAGACGGAAGCTGCAGCAACTGTTGTTACTGAGTGGTCGCTCCTCTTCCCTGACGTGTGGTGCAAGCCACTGCGGAGCTTCTTGCTGCAAAGACCCTGCCCTTGACAGTCTCTTCCTGCCTCCCTTCCAGAGCCTTCCTCTGATCTCCTGTTGCCCATCCCTTTCATGTAGGTGGCCCTGAGATGTCATCTCAGACCCTTTCTCGAGGTCTGTTTTTTAAATTTTGTTTGTTTTTGTTTTTTGTGTTTTGTTTTTTGGGGGTTTTTTGTTTTGTTTTGTTTTTGAGACAGGGTCTCACTCTGTTGCTCACGCTGGAGTGCTGTGGCACGATCTCAGGTCACTGCAATCCCTGCCTCCCAGGTTCAGGTGATTGTCGTACCTCAGCCTCCCGGGTAGCTGGGATTACTAGCGCACGCCACCATGCCCAGCTAATTTTTGTATTTTTAGTAAAGACAAGGTTTCACCATGTTGGCCAGGCTGGTCTCGGCCTTCTGACCTCAAGTTATCCACCCGCTTCGGCCTCCCAAAGTGCTGGGATTATAGGCGTGAGCCGCCGCGCCCGGCCTCAAGGTCCTCTTTCTGAGCCATTCCTCCATCCTGTGGCTTGACACCGCACTGTCCCTGGGTCACCAGCCTGGTCCTCTAAAGGGCTCCAGGCCAGCATGTCCAGAACCAGGCTGACGCCTCCACCCGGGGATCCACAGACCCACATACCCCTAAGTCCAGGGCTAACTGATCCCCCAGCCCTATTCCTCCCCTCATTGAGAGAAGGGCCCTGATGCCTATAGAAGCACCCAGAGAGAGATGCTGGCATCATCGGAGGCTCCACCCTCCCCCTCCCCTCCACCCTCTGTCCCATTGATAGACCAAGGCCAATCCACACGATCCACTGACTTCATCCTCTCCCTACTGCCACTGCCTTCATCCTAAGCTCATTCTATTTGGCTGGGGTATTGTAACATCCACGTCACCAGCTCCTGGGCCCTGCCCCTCTGGCTGGTTCTCCATAGGGAGCCAAAGGCTTGCATGAACTCCTTCTCATGCAAACCTGACCGTGCCCCTCCTTAGCTCAGTGCCCTTCGCTGGCTCCCCACTGTCCTCCAGGCCCCTCCGGGCCCTCTGTGGTCTGGTCCTTTCCCATCTCTCTAGCCGGACGCAAGCCAATCCCCCACCCACACCTTATGTTCCATCCACCTCCCCTGGTTCATCACTCCCAACTATGCCTCACTGATCCTCACTCCATCTTCTCCCGACCATCCCTGCTGCTCGGAATGAACCTCTTCCTTCACTATTCCACAAAGCACCTTGCCAAGTCAAAAGCCACCTCCTTGGCAAAGCGCCCATGATCTTTCCCATTCCCATGGCACCTGTACTTACCCCACCGGAAGCCACTGCTGCCCCACGGTGTTCCCCACTGCATTGGGACCTCTTTGAGAGCAAGGCTGTGCCTGATCCTTCTGCCCTCTCCGCAGGGCCTGGAGCAGAGGGAGAGCAAGAATTTGCTGAACGAGGCTGGGCGCAGTGGCTCACGCCTGCAATCTCAGCACTTTGGGAGGCCCAGGTGGGTGGGTCACTTGAGGCCAGGAGTTCGAGACCAGCCTGGCCAACGTGGTGAGACCCCATCTCTACTAAAAATACAAAAATTAACCAAATGTAGTGGCGCATTCTTGCAGTCTCAGCTACTCTGGTGGCTGAGGCAGGAGAATCGCTTGAGCCCAGGAGGCGGAGGTTACAGTGAGCTGAGATCTTGCCAGTGCACTCCACCCTGGGTGACAGAGCGAGACCCTGTCTCAAAAAAAAAAAAAGAAAAGAAAAGAAAAAAAAGAGTATACTGAACAAACAAATGAATGAATGCATGAATAATGAATGAATGATTCCCTGAGGGTCTTAGTCCTCTCTCTAGGGACCCTCCTGAGATGGTGCCATCTGAGTCCAGGCTGCACTCCCAGCCCTGGGCCCTGGCAGGTCCAAGTTCTCAATGTTTCTGAGCACTGGTTAAGTGTGGAAAAGTTTTGCTCCTCTGGGATTCTTAACTCCATGGGAGACGGCAGGGTGGGTGGGGGCCTGGGAGCCAGGAGAACTGGCAGCTGGTGGAGGGAAGGAGGAGTCAGGGGAGCAGACACTTGGCTGTGTCTCTTGGGGAAGCAGGTCCTGGAACCCAGGGAGGGGCATGAGACCTACCTTCTCACCCTTAGCCAGCCCTGCCTTGGAAGCCCAGGCTGGGAAACCAGGGGGTGGGGAAGCCAGGGGAGAGATGGAGTTTGTGCAACAAATGTGTTTGCAATAAAGGGGAAATGGAAAAAATGTTAATTTGCTTTTGATGGTGCCCTAGGGGGTGGGGACATACATGACTGTGGAGTCTCCAATTGCCACCCCGTTCAGCCCTGCTCTGGACACTCAAGGGAAGGAGGGAATGTGAGGGTGAAGGGTGAGATGCTCCGAATACCCTGTCCCCGAATGTCCCCCTTACACCCTGTCACTGTGCCAAATAATGCTCTGTCCATGAAGGAAGTCCGCTCAGGGCTTCTAGAACCACGTGCCTTTCAGCTGAGTGAAGGCCACAGACCAAGGAAGTGGGACAAGCCGGCTCACTGCTTTTGTCCCCCCAGGAGGGCCTGGGGCTCTAGAAAAGATCCCCAGCTGGGAGGTGCCAGCCCCTTCCGGCGTGGGTGGGTCTTGAGCCTGGTATCACCTGAAACTCCCATGATCCTTGCCTCAGCCCCTGAGCCTGGGGGCTGGGGTCCAGCCAGGACCGGGGTGCCAGGAGCCAGCTGACTTCTCATCTGCTGTGTGGACTCCGTGGAATCACCTCCCTTCTTGGAGTCTCCGTGTCCTCCTTGGGAATGTGGAGGTTCCTTAGGAGGGAGTTCCCATCCTGGGCTCAGGGGGATGTAGGACATCAGTGCTTGGCTGCAGAGAGGGGCGGGTGGGAGCTTTAGGTGGGAGAGAGGCAGGGAAGAGATGACCAGGGGCTCTGACTTCCCAGTCCCACCACTTAGAGCTGGAGGGGCTGGACTGCTGAGCCCCAGATCTCAGGACTGTTGACCTTCCTGTACAGTGATCTCTGCATGTCCCTTTACCTGTCACTTTTGGAGAGGTGACGGCAGGAACACAGTCCGTCGGCTCCTTCATGGTGATGGTTTTGGGTGGGAACGGCTGGCAGGGCCACCGTGCCTTGGAGCCACCTCAGCTGCCGCCACCTCACAGCAATGTCACTCACTCAGTGCACTCGCCGAGGTTCTTCTGACCTTAAGACAATGCTGTGGGTGCAGATATTTTACATGGGAGGAGGTGTCAGGAAGTATGGGTAAGAGAGGGAGGCAGGGAAAGGAATAAAAGCCAACAAAGGGTCTGCTAATGAGCAGCGGAGGCCCAGTGCCCCGGGGACCTTCTGAAACAGCACTGCCCAATTGAACTTTCTGTGATGATGGAACTTCTTAATCTGCCAATGCAGATTGTCCAGTATGGTAGCCGGTGGAATTACCGAGTACTAGAAATGTACTAGAAATGTAACTAGTGCAACTGCAGAAATGAAACAAATTTATAGACTTTTATTTATTTGTTTGTTTGTTTGTTTTTAAGAAAACAGGGTCTTGCTCTGTTGCCCAGGCTGGAGTGCAGTGGCGCCATCATGGCTGACTGCAGCCTCAACCTCCTGGCCTCAAGCGATCCTCCCACCTCAGCCTCCCCACTAGCTGGGACTACAGATGCATGCCAGCATACTTGACTAATTTTTTTTTTTAATTTTGTAGAAATGGGATCTTGCTACGTTGCTCAGGCTGGTCTCGAACTCCTGGGCTCAAGTGATCCTCCCACCTCAGTCTCCCAAAGTGTTGGGATTACAGGCGTGAGCCACGGTGCCAAGCCTTAGCTTAGCCTGTCTTAAACGTGCTCAGAACACTTACATTAGCCTTCAGTTTGTCAAAATCATTGAGCGCAAAGCCTGTTTTGTAATAAAGTGTTGAATTTCTCATGTAATTTATTGGATTCTCTACTGAAATTGAAAACTGGGGGGTTTTATGGGTACTTGAAGGACAGTTTCTACTGAATACATGTTGCTTTTGTCCCATCATAAAGTTGAAAAAATCATAAGTCAAACCATGGTAAGTCAGGGACCATGTGTATACATTTTTTTGGGTCCAGCTTTTTTCACTCAGTATAATATTTTTCGACATTCATGCATGATTCTGCATATATTTTGTTCTGAGTACTATCCCACTATATGGATATACCATCATTTATTTTCCACTCTTCTAGGTATGGACATCTGGGCTGTGTACAGTTTTGTACTATTAGGAATAAAGCTGCCTTGAATATTTGTGTTCAAGTCTTTGTGTAGATGTATATTTTTAATTTCTGTTGGGTAAATGCCTAGGAATACGTAGAATTATGCACTGTATGGCAGGTGTACGACTAACTCTTTTTTTGTTTGTTTGTTTTTGAGATGGAGTCTCACTCTGTCGCCCAGGCTGGAGTGCCGTGGTGCGATCTTGGCTCACTGCAACCTTTGCCTTCCAGGTTCAAGCGATTCTCCTGCCTCAGCCTTCTCAGTAGCTGGGATTACAGGCACACACCACCATGCCTGGCTAATTTTTGTATTTTTAGTAGAGACAGGGTTTCACCATGTTGGTCAGGCTGGTCTCGAACTCCTGACCTCGTGATCCGCCCACCTCGGCCTCCCACAGTGCTGGGATTACAGGCATGAGCCATCGCGCCCGGCCATGACTAAAAAACTGTCAAACTGTCTGCCAGGGTGGTTGCTACCAGTTTACAGTTCCACCAACGATATATGAGAGTTTTCATTCATCCATATCCTCTGCAACATTTGGTGTTGTCATTTTCTTTTTGTCTTTTTGAGATGGAGTCTCTCTCTGTTGCCCAGGCTGGAGTGCAGTGGCACGATCTTGGCTTACTGCAACCTCTGCCTCCTGGGTTCAAGTGATTCTCCTGCCTCAGCCTCCCGAGTAGCTGGGATTACAGTCATGCACCACCACACCCAACTAATTTTGGGTATTTTTAGTAAAGACGGGGTTTCACCATGTTGGCCAGACTAGTCTCAAACTCCTACCTCACATGGTCTGCCTGCCTTGGCCTCCCAAGGTGCTGGGATTACAGGTGTGAGCCACCGTGCCTGGCCCCTAATCATTTCCATTTTAGCCTTTGTACAAAAGTTCTCCGAAGATGAATTTGGAAGAAAGAGACTATTCCAGTGAACAGTTTGCAAACCCAGGAGACAGAGCCTTCAGTGTAAAAGAAGATGTGCATTCCAGAGAACCAAGGGAGGGCTCAGGTTTTATAGCAAAAGTTCCCGCCCAGGTTCCCAATTGTGTTTGTTTATGCAAATGAAGGATTGAAACTTGCTTAGTTCTGATTGGTTGGTTCAGGTGAGCCCTGGAGTCCCAAAGTTGAACAGAGGCGGGAGTTTTTGAGGAGCATAGCGTGCCTCTAGTTAGCAAATGTCAACTTGGCTCTATTTTAAATTTAGGCCCAGTTAGCCACTGAAGATCCATCTTGAAGCACTGGCTCTATCAGGTTCACATTGGTTCACAAACCATTCTAATTGGAATATAGTGGTATATTGAGTTTGTGTGTGTGTGTGTGTGTGTGACAGATTCTCACTCTGTCACTAGGCTGGAGTGCACTGGTGCGATCTCAGCTCAGTGCAACCTCTGGTTCCCTGGTTCAAGCGATTCTCCTGCCTCTGCCTCCCGAGTAGCTGGGATTACAGGCACGCACCACCACGCCCGGCTAATTTTTGTATTTTTAGTAGAGACGGGGTTTCACCATGTTGGCCAAGATGGTCTCAAACTCCTGACCTTGTGATCCGCACACCTCAGCCTCCCGAAGTGCTGGGATTACAGGCGTGAGCCACTGCGCCCGGCCGTATATTGAGGTTTTAATTTGCATTTCCCCATTGACCAATGATGTTGAGTGCTTTTGAATGTATTTATTAATGAATATTATAGATACTCATCATTTGTATATCAACTTTGGTAAAATGTCTTTTCAAGTTCTTTGTCCATTTTATTTATTTATTTATTTTTATTTTTTTGAGACAGTCTTGCTCTATCGCCCAGGCTGGAGTGCACTGGTGTGATCTCGGCTCACTGCAACCTCCGCCTCCCAGGTCTAAGCGATTCTCCTGCCTCAGCCTCTTGAGTAGCTGGGACTACAGGCACCCACCACCACGCCCGACTAATTTTTGTATTTTTAGTAGAGACGGAGTTTCTCCATGTTGGCCAGGCTGGTGTCAAATTCCTGGCCTCGAGTGGTCTGCCTTCCTCGGCCTCCCAAAGTGCTGGGATTACAGGCATGAGCCACTGCGCCCAGCCTTGTGGACTTTTTCTTGTTGAGGAAGTTTGCTTTTATTCTTAGTTGATTTTTTTAATCATAAAAGGAGCTGGGTGTTGTCAAATGCTCTGTCAGCATCAACTGAAATGATCATGTGTGTGTGTGTGTGTGTGTGTGTTTTTCCTCTCCTTTCATCCTATTCATCTGGTGTATTATATAGCTTTATTTTCATGTGTTGAGCCACTCTTGCGTTCTGGGGAGAATTCACATTTGGTCGTTGGTCATGGTGTAAAATTCTTTTAACATGCCGCAGACTTTGGTTTGCTAGTATTTTGTTGCATCTATACTCATAAGAGATATGAATCTGTAGTTTTCTCATAGTGTCTTTCTCTGACTTTGGTATCAAGGTAATGCTGGCTTCATAGAATGAGTTAGGAAACATTCTCTCCTCTTGCAATTTTGGGAAGAGTTTAAGAAAAAATTGGCATTTTTTTTTTATTCAAATGTTTGGTAGAATTCACCAATGAAGCGACCTTGTCCTGGGCTTTTCTTTTTCAAGAAGTTTACTATTAATGATTTGATTTCTTTGTTTTCTTTCTGTCTTTCTTTCCTTTTTTTTTTTTTTTTTTTAGATGGAGTCTTGCTTTGTTGCCCAGGCTGGAGTGCAGTGGCGCGATTTCAGCTCACTGCAAGCTCCGCTTCCTGGGTTCACGCCGTTCTCCTGCCTCAGCCTCCTGAGTAGCTGGGACTACAGGCGCCCGCCACCATGCTCGGCTAATTTTTTGTATTTTTAGTAGAGACAGGGTTTCACCGTGTTAGCCAGGATGGTCTCCATCTCCTGACCTCGTGATCTGCCCGCCTTGGCCTCCCAAAGTGCTGGGATTACAGGTGTGAGCCACTGCGCTTGACCTGTTTTTTTTTTTTTTTTTTTTTTTTTTGAGATGGAGTCTTGCTTTGTCACCCAGGCTGGAGTGCAGTGGCATGATCTCGGCTCACTGCAACCTCTGCTTCCCGGATTCAAGCCATTCTGGGTGGTTAGTGTCAGAACTGAATTGATTTTTTTTTTTTTTTTTCTGAGACGAGATCTTGCTCTGTTACCCAGGCTGAAGGGCAGTGGTGTGATCATAGCTCACTGCAGGCTCAACCTCCCAGGATCAAGCAATCCTCCCACCTTAGCCTCCCAAGTAGCTGGGACTATAGGTGCGCCACTACACCTGGCTAATTTTTTTTTTTAAGATGGGGTCTTGTTATGTTGCCCAGGCTGGACTCGGACTCCTGGGCTCAAGCAATCCTCCGGCCTCAGCCTCCCAGCGTGTCCCTGCTTCTTGAACCCTAGTCTTCCCGTCTTCCCGAGAATTCCATGGGCTTGCTCTGCCAGGTCCTCCCTGCCCTTCTGAACTCTCATTTGTCACTGTCTTGATTCTCCTGAAGCCCTAGATGGGCCATCCCCCAAGACCCTTCTGGACCCCATCTATATTGCAGTTCGGCCATCACCTTAGCCATCTTATGTCCTTCTGACGCTTTGACCCTCAGTCCAGTGAAAATGGCATCCAAGAATCTCCATTCAGCCCTTTCTCATTCTTTCTTCCTTCCTTCTGTCCTTCTCTCTTTTTCTTCCTTCTGTTCTTCTCTTTTTTTTTTTTTTTTTTTTTTTGACGGAGTCTCACTTGGTCACCCAGGTTGGAGTGCAGTGGTGCAATTTTGGGTCACTGCAACCTCCACCTCCCAGGTTCAAGCAATTCCCCTGCCTCAGCCTCCCTAATAAGTGGGACTACACGTGCATGCCACCATGCCCAGCGAGGTTTTGTATTTTTAGTAGAGATGGGGTTTCACCATGTTGGCCAGGCTGGTCTTGAACTCCTGACCTCAAATGATCCTCCAAAAGTGATCCTCCAGCCTCAGCCTCCCAAAGTGCGGGATTACAGGTGTGAGCCACTGCGCCTGGTCCTCTTTTTTTTTTTCTTTCTCCTCTCTCTCTCTTTCTTTTTCTTTCTCTCTCTCTCTGCCCTTCCTTCCTTCCTTCCTTCCTTCCTTCCTTCCTTCCGTCCTTCCTTCCTTCCTTCCTCCCTTCCTTTTCTATCTTTCTTTGTCTTACTCTGTCACTGAGCTGGAATGCAGTGGCACCATCATAGTTCACTGCAACCCTGAACTACTAGGCTCAAATGATTCTCCCACCTCAGCCTCCTCATTATCTGTAACTACAGACATACACCATCGTGTCTGGCTAATATTTTAAGTTTCTTGTAGAGACAGGTTCTTGCCATGTTGCCAAGGCTGGTCTTGAACTCCTGACCTCAAGCAGTCCTCTCACCTCGGCCCCACAACGTGTTGGGATTACAGGTGTGAGCCACTGTGCCCAGCCCCTGCCTTTTCTTCTAAGAGTGGGCCAACAGTCAACTGCTTGGTGACATCTCTGCTGGGGTGGCCCCAAGTCCCTCACAATCCATGCTTTCCCAACTGTCCTCTCCATGATCCCCCAGATGAACCTCCCTCTCTGCACCCACTTCAAACACTGCTTCACTTCTCCAGCCACACAGGTCTGGATCCCCCTCTTCTTTCACTATGCCCATTTTCTTTTCTATTCTTTTCTCTTTTTTTTTTGAGACAGTCTCGCTGTGTCGCCCAGGCTAAAGTGCTGTGGTGCAATCTCGGCTTACTGCAACCTCCGCCTCCCAGGTTCAAGTGATTCTCCTACCTCAGCCTCCCGAGTAGCTGGGACTACAGGTGCGTGCCACCATGCCCAGCTAATTTTTGTATTTTTAGTAGAGACGGGGTTTCACCATGTTGGCCAGGATGGTCTCAATCTCCTGACCTCGTGATCCGCTCGCCTCAGCCTCCCAAAGTGCTGGGATTACAGGTGTAAGCCACCATGCCTGGCCTGTGCTACACCCATTTTCTTACCTCCAGCAACCAAGCTGGATGGAGAACTCAAGCTCTGTCCCCGGCACCTTTCGAATGTCTTAGAGAGCCTCCCCTCCTCTCCAGCTTCATGGCCTCCACTCTAGTTCAAGTCTCAGCATCTTTCTTCAGCACTTGCCTCCTTGCCAGTCTCCTGACCTCCAGCCTCACCTTTGCTAACCAACTTGGCCTGAAGCTCCAGACATGGTCCCCAAAGCCAGCCCTGCGTGTCCGCCTTGGCGAGGCCACGTTCTCGAGGCCCTAGCTCTCGGGCCTGGGCTGAGGCTAAGTCAGCCCCAGGCACCGTTCCTTAGCACCAATCGTGCGTGGTGAACACACTCTGCAGCTGGGGCGTGCAGACAGGTTTTTCAAGTTAGGAAATTGGAAGGGACTCCAGCGCCCATTTGCAGTTCAGAGCCGGCGAGATGCAGGAGCGTCCTTCTGTGTGAGCTCATCTTTCCTGGGGTGGCGGCGCTCAGGGCTGAGCGGGCTGGGGAGATGAGTTGGAAAATTTCACACTCAGCCTCGCCACTTGGCCAGCTTCTGCGTGTTTGGCAGCTCAGGTGACTTGTGGTGGGGGCCCTCAGTCAACACTTCCATCCGGTAAGTACTGCCGGGGCTGGGGCCACCTCCAGATGGGTCACAAACAGGGGGCCTGGAGGGAACCCCCAGAGACAGACTCTAGTAGGAGGGGCTTATGCTCTTTTTGGGGAAAGGAGATTGACAAAGAAAAAATGAGAGAACAACATTGGAGGGACTTTTGGAGGGTGCGGGGGAGGTGTTATCAATTGTTTGACTTGGGTATGCTAATTTATTTGTGCTGAAACATGTCCACAACCCTTTGGAAGAAACACAGTAATACATCTCCAATCAGGCGGTACCTTATCATGGTTAAGAACACAGCTCTAGGCCGGGTGCAGTGGCTCATGCCTGTAATCCCAGCACTTTGGGAGGCCGAGGTGGGTGGATCACAAGGTCAGGAGATCAAGACCATCCTGGCTAACACGGTGAAACCCCGTCTCTATTAAAAATACAAAAAATTAGCCGGGCGTGGTGGTGGGCGCCTGTAGTCCCAGCTACTCGGGAGGCTGAGGCAGGAGAATGGCGTGAACCCGGGAGGCGGAGCTTGCAGTGAGCAGAGATCGCACCACTGCACTCCAGCCTGGGCGACAGAACCAGACTCTGTCTCAAAAAAAAAAAAAAAAAGAAAAAAAAAGAGCACAGCTCTAGAGCCAGACCGTAGCCAGCTCTGACACTTGCTAGCTGTGTGACCTCAGGCATGTTGCTAAACCTCTCTGTGTTTCTATCTCCTCATCTATAACATGGAGAGAATATCACCCACCTACCTACCTACCTACCTGCTATGTGGGTCATCAAACACATTCATACAAGTGAACCATTCAGAACGGTCCCTGACACCTCCACAAATGTTTGCATCTTCATCATCGTCATCATCATCATTATTATTTTTACAAACAGGGTCTCCCTCTATCATTCAGGCTGTGGCACGATCATAGCTCCCTGCAGCCTCCAACCCCTGGGCTCAAGCCATACTCCCGCCTCAGCCTCCCAAGTAGCTGGGACTACAGGCACATGACACCATGCCCAGCTAATTTTTATTTTTTATTTTTTTGAGACAGAGTCTCACTCTGTTGCCTAGGCTGAAGTGCAGTGGTACCATCTCAGCTCACTGCAACCTCTGCCTCCTGGGTTCTAGCGATTCTCCTGCCTCAGCCTGGGATTACAGGCGCCTGCCACCATGCCTGGCTAATTTTTGTATTTTTAGTAGAGGTAGGGTTTCACTATGTTGGCCAGGCTGGACTCGAACTCCTGACCTTAGATGATCCGCCCACCTCAGCTTCCCAAAGTGTTAGGATTACAGGCATGAGCCACTGCGCCCAGCCTAATTTTTAATTAAGAATTTTTTTTTTTTTTGTAGAGATGGGAGTCTCGCTATGTTGCCCAGGCTGGTCTCAAACTCCTGGGCTCAAGTGATCCTCCCACCTCGGCCTCCCAAGGTGCTGGGATTACAGGTGTGAACCACCATGGCAGGCATAATCATTATGATACTGACCTCTGTAACCATGCCCTCCCTCCATGCCTTTCCAACCTCGGTCCCACAGTGGTACTCCTGCCCTCTCTGTCTACCCTGGGAACACTTTTTCTTCCTTCAGACTCAGCTCAAAAATGACCTCCTCTAGGAAGCCTTCCCCAACCTTTCTCTTTGCTGCATCAACACTTGCTCTTTTTTTTTTTTTTTTTTAAACAGGGTCTCACTCTGTTGCCCAGGTTGGAGTGCAGTGGTGTGATCTCAGCTCACTGCAACCTCTGCCTCCCGGGCTCAAACTATCCTCCTGCCTCAGCTTCCTGAGTAGCTGGGATTATAGGCATACAGCACTATTCCCTGATAATTTTCGTATTTTTGGCATAGATGGGGTTTTGCCATGTTGCCCAGGCTGATCTCGAACTCCTGAGCTCAAGCCATCCTCCTGCCTTGGCCTCCCATAGTGCTGAGATTATAAGTGTGAGACACTGTGCCTGTCCCCAGTAACCACTTAATAAGTTTTTCAATAAATAATTGAATGAATTAATGATACATGAAAGGAAAACATACAATAGAAGGAGATTGATATTAAATTCTGAAACGTGGCAGTGCAATGCGGGATCTGACCAAGCATAAATTGGCAGTGAAGTTGTCCAGAGCCCAGGCCATGGGGAGGCAGTGTTGTGGGTGGTGGTGGTCAGGGCAGGCTTCCTGGAGGAGGCAGAGTGGTAGTGACTAGCCCAAGCTGGCTCCAGCCAGCCGCAAAGATGTCAAGTACTGTGGGATTGGCAGCTGTTGCTTGCATGCTCTGCCCTGGGCCATTCTGCTGTGACTCGGGTCAGGGGAGACTGGCAGAGTATCATCTCCTGCTCTGGTCCAGGGAGTGGGCCCGGATGGGAGACAGTGGTGGTGAGGACCAGCCCCATGCTGGAGACACACGGAACATTTTAGAGTGGATTTCATGCCTCGGCCCTAATGTGGACCGTCTCTGCTTTGGTTCGGAAAAACAGACTTCTCCCTCCAGCCTCCTGAAACCAATTGGAAACAAACCTTCCTTCTCTGCCCTTCCCCCAACATCTGTAGAGAGACCAACACCCAATCAGAACGAGACAGAACAAAGCAGGAGAGGAAAACAAAGGGCTCAGCACCTGGCACCCTGCAGTGAGTGAGCGGAGAGCTGGCTTCCTCTTGGTGGCTGGGAACCGGGTTGTCTGAACACACCTGCTGGTATCTCTGGAGCCTCACTCCCCGACCATCTCCTCATCCTCTCTGTTGATTAGGGAGGCCACAGAGACAGGTCCCGCCACAGCCACACTTCCACTCCGTGTCACCGATGGCCTGCAGGCTGCCCTGTGCCTATAAAGGCCATGCTTTGTTGCCTGGCACAAGAGGGCACCTGCCTTCCACCCTGGCCCCAGCCCCACTCCTAATGCCCCCTCTGTACCCCCGTGGTCTCCTGGCAGTCACCCAGGTGAGGCCGAGAGGGCCTGGTATCTCTGGGCCCACTGGATTCACACCCTTCCCCTCCTCCTCCCCTCCTCCTCCCACCCGCTGCTTCCTGGGTGACCTTGACCCAGTCCTTACATCTCTGAGCCTTGGTTTCCTGATTGGGAAAACAGGGTGCGTGAGAGTCACCCCTTGTGTGAGGTGGGAGGAGGCCCAGATGAGAGGGCACATGGGAAGGTGCACATTTGAATTGTCTCTGTTCTTTGACATTTGTGTCCAACTCTGGGCTGCCCCCGCAAGAATCTCCCTGGATCCCCAAGATCTCTCAGTACCATTCAGCACTTCCCATGCACAGCTGGCTATAGTTATGAGCCTGTTTATTTCAAGTGCAGCATTGGAGGCAGAGGCCCCTGCTGCACTACTGTGGTCTCCCTGAGGCCCGGAAGGCAGCCTTGATGCTCCCTCTACGTCCGCGAGTTCTTCCTTTGTGAGTTGGGAGATGGTTATAATCGTGCCCACCTCCCAGACTTCTAATGCAGTGCAAACGGGATCGGTGCACACAAAAGCACTTTGTCAACTATAAAAAGCTCTTGGGCACTGTTGCTGCTTTCTGGTTCTACTTGGCCGTAAGTTTCCTGTGGGAAAGATGTGCTTTTTGCCAAGCCAGGGTGGCGGAGTGGGGGTCCCAGACAGGTGTCCAGGAAATTGTCCTGCTGGGCCTGGTCTGAGAGGAGGTCTGTACGTCTCACTGGGAGCAGGCCCAGGGGCGCTGGCCTCCCCATGATGCACAGAACCCACAGGGGCGCAGGCAGAGGCAGGGGAGGTGGCAGTGGCGACCCTGTGGAGTGATTTCCGGTCTGGCCCCCGGTCTAAAGACATCCAGATGGTGTCTTGAAGAAGTTACCCAGGAAGCCGGTTGCCAGACATGAGGGCCCTGGAAGGAGGTCCAAACACACAACCAGGGGACACCAGAGGACACATCTGATCACTGCGACGAGAAAACAGTTGAAACATGGGATCACCCAAAGCCCAGCTAGAAACCGTCAAAATATAAACACCCTCGGGGAAACAGCACAGTGATCAGATTATGAGAGATGCGATGCCAGAAACATTCTAAATGATTGAATTATGAAAATTCATTTTTGAAAATGAAGGAAAAAGGGCAGCCTGGTGCGGCGGAGCTTGGGAAGGATGTCTGCCCGAGGGGCACGCCTAGGCGGGGCTGAGGCCGCGTCACCGCCCGGCCCCTGTGCCAGCAGGAAGCCAGACCCTGAGCCGACATCAGTCAGACCCTGAGGCCTCAAATACCATGCTGGAGAGTGTGTTATCTAGAAGACAGCGGGGAGCTGTGGAGAGCGGTCAAACAGGGAAACGCTGCACCCAGATGTTTGGACACAAGCGGTGGTGAAGGAAAGATTGGCTGGGGTATTCCTTAAAGCAAGTAGCTAGAATGAGTGCAGTGGCTAATGCCTGTAATCCTAGCACTTTGGGAGGCCGAGGTGGGAGGATGGCTTGAGCCCAGGAATTTGAGACCAGCCTGGGCAACATAGGGAGACCCTGTCTCTACAAAAAATGAAAAAATTAACCAGGCATGGTGGTGTGCACCTGTAATTCCAGCTACTCAGGAGTCTGAGGCAGGAGGATTGCTTGAGCCCAGGAGTTCAAGACCAGCCTGGGCAACATAGTGAGACCCCATATCTACAAACAAAAAAAAGAGAAAAACCCTTTTAGTTCAACAAGCCTGGTGGTACACACCTGTAGTCCTAGCTACTTGGGAGGCTGAGGCAGGATGATCTCTTGAGCCCAGGAGTTCAAGGTTGCAGTGAGCTATGATGGTGCCATTGCACTCCAGCCTGGGCAACAGAGTGAGACCCTGTCTCGTAATCAAAGAAAAAAAGCAAGCAGCCAGGGAGGGAGGGAGAGAGAAGACCTCTAGATATTAAAGAGACAGTCCCTGGGAGCTACAGCTTGGATGCTGTAGATAAAGAGGGGTGGAGGTGGGGGAGGATGACCCTTTCATTTTGGGAGCAGGAGATGGCGAGGGTAGGGAACAAGAAAGGGCAAGCTTGGGACAGAGAAGGATGCCCTCAACTGGGGGCTTATGGAGATTGAGGTGGGCCAGCCAGGGGACGTGTCTAGAGAAAGCTGGATATATACACAGTTGGGGTTGAAAGTAGGGTCTTGACCAGAGATTCAGTCTTGGGAGTTGCCTGAGGTCAGGTTCCTCAGAAGTAGACCCTGAATGCCTTTTTTTTTTTTTTTTTTGAGACGGGGTCTCACTCTGTCACCCAGGCTGGAGTGCAGTGGCATGATCATAATTCCCCGCAGCCTCCAATTCCTAGGCTTAAGTGATCCTCCCGCCTTAGCCTCTGGAGTAGCTGGGACGACGGGTGTGCATGCATCACCATGCCCAGCTAATTTTTCATTTTTGTAGAGACAGGGTCTCACTATGCTTCCCAGACTGGCGTCAAACTCAAACTCCTAACCTCAAGCAATCCTCTCTGCCTTGGCCTCCCAAAGCGCTGGGATTATAGGCATGTGCTGCCACGCCCAGCCATATCTATCTGTCCTGGGGAGGCTGGCGCCTGTAGAGGAAGTCTCCAAGACTCCAGTGTAGACATTTGGGTGTAGGCAGCTGGGGCCAGCAGGTGAGACCTGTCTCCCATTGCCTGGAGAGCATGAGTTGCACTTGCCCTGAGGTCAGGCCTCTCTCTGTGGCCACCATCCTGGAGGACTGTGAGTCCCGGCAGAATAGAGACCCCAGCTGCTGCTACTGCTGTACATTTTTGGGCTGGGGGCAGGGGTTGTCTCAGACTGTGGCAGGGAAGAGTGAGAACTGGAGGCTCCAAGGGTGAGATGCCTCAGCCTGGAAAATCGCATCACGAGCTTGAGGCTGGCCCCGGGACAAGGCAGGCAGAGTGCTGAGAGGCCGACGGTCCAACAGGCGGCCAGTGCAGGCAGAGAGATTAATTCTTGGAAAGTGGAAACCCTCAGCGGGGCTGCAGCGGGTCTTTGAGCTGCTGGCGAGCCGCATGCTGGCTTTGGGACCATCCAGAGTGGTGAAAACAGAGTGGCTGGAGATTCTGGCCACCTCGCAGTGTGGACAGGACCGTGAGGTCCAGAGGACAGGGGCCATCCCACACAGGCTGTGGCAAAGCTGGAACAGGGGCCCAGGTATCCTGGCTCCCAGCCTGGCTTCTTTTCTTTCTGCCAGGCTGCTGCCTCTTCCAAAAGGGAGAATCCACGTGGCTTTTCTCCTTGATTCTGGATGGGATAAGAGAGTGTGCAAAGTGGGTTTCCCTTCTTAAGCACCCTTTGGTGGGGTGATCTCAAAACCCTCTCTGCTCTCTTCATCCCTGGAAGCTGGCTTTGCCAATTTAGTTTATTAAAATTTTTTTGTTTGTTTTTTGAAACATTTTAAGAAATTATTTTAGAATTACAGAAAAGTTGCAAGAGTCATACAAGGAACTCCCCGCTAATTTTTTTTTTTAACCTGGAGTCATCGCTTGTTTAAATTTTGCCCTGTTTTCTTTTCTTTTCTTTTCTCTTTTCTTTTCTTTTCTTTTCTTTTCTTTTTTCTTTCCTCTCCTCTCCTCTCCTCTCCTCTCCTCTCCTCTCCTCTCCTCTCCTCTCCTCTCCTCTCTCCTCTCCTCTCCTTTCTCTCTCCCTTCTCTGTTTTTTTTTTTTTTTTTTTTTTTGACAGTTTTACTCTTATTGCCCAGGCTGGAGTGCAATGGCACGATCTCAGCTCACTGCAACCTCTGCCTCCCAGGTTCAAGCGATTCTCCTGCCTCACCCTCCTGAGTAGCTGGGATTACAAACATCTGCCACAATGCCCGGCTAATGTTTTGTATTTTTAGTAGAGATGGGGTTTCACCATGTTGGCCAGGCTGGTGTCAAACTCCTGACCTCAGGTGATCCTCCCGCCTAGGTCTCCCAAAGTGCTGGGATTGCAGGCATTAGGCACTGCACCCAGCCGAGTCCAACATTTCTTTACAGTTCCTTAAGATACAATTTAATATTGTAAAATGCACATGTTTTAAGTGTATGACTTGATAAGTTTTGACAAATGCACGTATTTGTGCTACCCACAGCACAGTTGCCTTGGTCTGCTCAGGCTGCCGTAACAGAATACCATAGACTGGGTGGTTAAAAGAACAGACTTCTTTCTTACAGTTCTCAAGGCTGAGAGGTCCAAGATCAAGATGCTGGCAGATTCAGTTCCCAGCGAGGGTCCTCTTTCTGGTTTACAGATGGCCGCCATCTTGCTGTGTCCTCACATGGTAGAAAGAGAGTGAGCTCTGGTCTCTCCTCCTCTTTTCATAAGGATATTGATCTCATCGTGGAGTTCCCAACCTCATTAATCCATTTAAACGTAATTACCTCCCAAAGGTCCCATCTCTAGATACCATCATATTGTGGAAGGTTAGTGCTTCGATGTGTAAATTGGAAGGAGACAAAAGCATTCAGTTCCTAACACCAATCAAGACAGAGAAAATTTTCATCATTCTAGAATGTTCTCTAGGGTAACTAACTAGGGGTAGAATAGATGGGCGATAAGGAAAGTGGATGTTTAAACGAACAAGAACAGCCAAGACTCAGCTTACAGCGTTTGTGTTATTTTACATTTCTCCCAACAGCGGATGAGGTTGTTGGTCTATGTTCTCACCAAATTTAGTGTTGTCAGTCTTTTAAATTTTAGCCTTTAGAGTAGAGTCATACAGTCTATGGCCTTTTTTTAGCTTGACCATCCTAATAGGTACACAGTGGTGTCTCATTGTGATTTTAATTTCCATTTTCCTGCTGACTAATTATGTTGAGCTTGTTACCATTTAGACAACTTCATTAGAGAAGTGTCTAATATTTAGGTGATTTGCCTGTTTTTTTTAATTTGGATCTTAATTTTTTAAAATTATTGATTTGTAGGAGCTATTTATATATTCTGGATACAAGTTCTTTATCAGATACATAGTTTGTGACTATTTTCTTATAAGTCTGTGGTTATATTAATGTTTTTATTGATGACTGTTTTTTAAAATTGTGGTTAAGTATACATGACATAAAACGGATTATCTTAACCATTTTAAAATGTAAAATTCAGTGGCATTAAGTACATCCACAATATTGTGCAACTATCACCACTACCATACTCCAAAAGGGCATCCAATACCCATTAAGCTGTCACTCCCCAATCTCCCATTTTCCCAGCCCTGACAATCACTAATCCATTTTCTGTCTCTATGGATTTGCCTGTTCTGGATATTCATATTAATAGAATCAACAGTAGGTCGCTTTTTGTGTCTAGCTTTTTTTACTTAGCACAATGTTTTTCAAGGTTCATGCACTTTGCAGAATGTACCAAAATTTCATTCCTCTTTAGGGCTGGATAATATTTCATTGTATGGATAGACCACAATTTGTTTATCCATTCATCCATTGGTGGATATTTAGGTTGTTTCCACCTTCTGGCTATTGTTTTGTCTTTGTTTTTGTTTGTGTGTGTTTTTCAGCTCCTTTAGGGTCTGACTTTTGGGTATTTTGAATAGTACTGCTGTGAAACTTCATGTACAAGTTTTGTTTTTTTAGGGGTGGGAACGGAATCTCACTCTGTTGCCCAGGCTGGAGTGCACTGATGTGATCTCTGCACACTGCAACCTCCGCCTCCTGGGTTCAAGCGATTCTCCTGCCTCAGCCTCCTGAGTAGCTGGGACTACAGGCACGCACAACCATGCCCGGCTATTTTTTTTTTCTTTTTTCTTTTTTTTGAGACGGAGTCTCGCTCTGTCACCCAGGCTGGAGTGCATTGGCATGATCTCGGCTCACTGCAACCTCCGCCTCCTGGGTTCAAGCAATTCTCTTGCCCCAGCCTCCTGAGTAGCTGGGACTACAGGCACGTGCCACCACGCCCAGCTAATTTTTGTATTTTTTTAGTAGAGATGGGGTTTCACTGTGTTAGCCAGGGTGGTCTCGATCTCCTGACCTGGTGATCTACCCGCCTCAGCCTCCCAAAGTGCTGGGATTACAGACGTGAGCCACTGCAACCAGCCAACAAGTTTTTGTGTGAACTCATGTTTTCAGTTCTCTTGGGTATATATCCAGGAGTGGAAACATTGGGTCATAGGGCAATTCTATGTTTAGCTTTTTGAGGAACTGCCACACTGTTTTTCAGAGGCTGCACCATTTTGCATTCCCACCAGCAACATATGAGAACTCCAATTTCTTCAGACCCTCAACAAAATTTATCTTTTTTTTTTTTTTTTTTGAGATGGAGTCTCACTCTGTCGCCCAGGCTGGAGTGCAGTGGTGCAATCTCGGCTCACTGCAAGCTCTGCCTCCTGGGTTCACGCCATTCTCCTGCCTCAGCCTCCCGAGTAGCTGGGACTACAGGCGCCCGGCTAGTTTTTTTGTATTTTTAGTAGGGATGGGGCTTCACCATGTTAGTCAGGATGGTCTCGATCTCCTGACCTTGTGATCCGCCTGCTTCGGCCTCCCAAAGTGCTGGGATTACAGGCATGAGCCACCGTGCCTGGCCTCATTTTTTTATTATAGTCATCCTCATGGGTATGAAGTAGTGTCTTATTGTGGTTTTCACTTACATTTCCCTAATGATTAATGACGTTGAAAATATTTTCACATGCTTTTTGGCAATTTGTATTTTTTCCTTATAGAAATATCTATTCAAGGCCGGACGCGGTGGCTCACGCTTGTAATCCCAGCACTTTGGGAGGCCGAGGCGGGCGGATCATGAGGTCAGGAGATCGAGACCATGGTGAAACCCCGTCTCTACTAAAAATACAAAAAAAAATTAGCCGGGCGTGGTGGCGGGCGCCTGTAGTCCCAGCTACTCGGACAGGCTGAGGCAGGAGAATGGCGTGAACCCGGGAGGCGGAGCTTGCAGTGAGCCGAGATTGCGCCACTGCACTCCAGCCTGGGCGACAGAGCGAGACTCCGTCTCAAAAAAAAAAAAAAAAAAAAAAAAAAGAAATATCTATTCAAGTCTTTTGTCAATATTTTCATTGAGTTGTTTGTCTTTTTGTTGTTGAGTTTTGAGAGTTCTTTATATAGTCTGGAAACTAGATCCTTATTAGCAATATGACTTGAAAATATTTTCTGTCATTCTGTAGGGTTTTTTTTTTTTTCACTTTCTTGATAGTGTCTTTTAATGGATGTAAATTTTTTATTTTGATGCAGTTCAACCTATCTGTTTTATCTTTTGTTGCTTATACCTTTGGTGTCATATGTAGAAAATCATTGCCAAATCCAAGGTCTGAAGATTTACCTCTGTTTTCTTCTAAGAGTTTTATAATTTTAGCTCTTACAGTTAGGTCTTTTATCCATTTTGAATTATGGTGTCAGGTAAAGATACATGAGGTGAGGTAAAGGTCTAACTTTGTTTTTTGGCATGTGGACATCCAGTTGTCTCAGCACCATTTGTTGAAGCACTATTCTTTCCCTCATTGAATGATCTTGACACCTTTGTTGGAAATCAATTGACAATAGATGAATTGGCTTTTTTTTTTTCTGGATTCTGAACTCTATTTCACTGGTCTATATGTCTGTCCTTATGGCAGTATCACAAGGTCTTAATTACTGTAGCTTTGTAAGTAAGTTTTGAAATTGGGAAATTTGAGTCCTCCAACTTTGTTCTTTTTCAAGATTGTTTTTGGCTATTTGAGATTCACTGCATTTGCACTTGAACTTTAGGATAAACTTGTCCATTTCTGTGAAAAATGGCAGTAGGAATTTTGATAGGGTTGCATTGAATCTGTAGATCATTTTGGTGGGTATTGCCGTCTTAACAATACTGTTTTCCAATCCGTGATCATGGGATGCCTTCCCATTTATTTAGCCTTTCTTTAATCTCCTTCAAAAATGTTGTGTACTTTTCAGCATACAAGTCTTGCACCTCCTTTGTTCAATTTATTCCCAAGTGTTTTATTCCTTTTGAAGCTATTGCACATAGAATGGCTTTCTTTTTTTTTTTTTTTGAGACGGAGTCTTGCTCTTTCACCCAGGCTGGAGTGCAGTGGTGCAATAGAATGGCTTTCTTAATTTTATTTTTGAATTGCTTATTACAAGTGTATAGAACAGGGTTCTTTATTCCCCTAGCTGGCACTAGAAAGCCACACCAGGGGCATAAACTGTCATCACCACAGCCACCTCTGAGGTGGACAGTGGGAGACTGTCGGCACTAAGCAAAAAGTTGCAACATTCTTCTAACCAAAATTTAACAGGTTATTTCTTAATTAAGCACTCTTTTAGTTGTCGTAAGTTTTTTTTTAATTTCAGAGTTCCAAAAAAGGTGAATCTGATACTTTTTGCCAGCTTAATTATTGCTTTAGTGGACTGATGGATTTCTGGAGTTCCTTACTCTGCTATTTTCAGTGACATCACTCTGTATGCCTTATTTTAAAACTGCCAATCTATTTTCCCAAGTGGTTGTATCATTTTACATTCCCACCAGCTACATATGAGGGCTTACAATTAAAATGTTTAAGTAATCAAAGTGCATCTTCAAGTCATATACTACTTCATGTGCAGAGTAAAAACTTTTTACCAGTATACTCTCAATCCCTCCCTCCACTGGTGCTGTCTCTGCCATTCCTTTTACTTTTACATATGCTACAAATATACAATTCATTGCCACTATTTTTGCTGTTAGACAGTCAATTATCTGTTTTTTAGACAGACTGTATTTTTCTCTTTCTCTTTCACTCTGTTGTTTTTTTTTTTTTTTTTTTTTTTTTGAGATAGAGTTTCGCTCTTGTCGCCCAGGCTGGAGTGCAATGGCATGATCTCGGCTCACTGCAACCTCCACCTCCCTGGTTCAAGCGATTTTCCTGCCTCAGCCTCCCGAGTAGCTGGGATTACAGGCACATGCCACCACTCCTGGCTAATTTTGTGTGTGTGTGTGTGTGTGTGTGTGTGTATTTTTAGTAGTGACAGGGTTTCTCTACATTGGTCAGGCTGGTCTCGAACACCCAACCTCAGGTGATCCACCCGCCTCGGCCTCCCAGTGCTGGGATTACAGGCACGAGCCACTGTGCCCTTCACTCTCTTAAGAGAAAGGGTCTCACTCTGTCATTCAGGCTGGAGTGCCGTGGTGTGATCATGGCTCACAGGCGAGGTCTTGCTATGTTGCCCAGGCTGGTCTCGAACTCCTGGCCTCAAGCAATCCTCCTGCCTTGGCCTCCTAAAGTGCTGGGATTACAGGCGTGAGCCACTGCACCCAGCCTAGACTATTTTTTAGAGCAGATTTAGGTTCATAGAAAAACTGAGCAGAAAGTACAGAGAATTCTCATATTGCCCCGCCCCCACATACAGCCTTCCCCGCTATTCACATCCCTCATCACAGTGGTATATTTGGATATACCAGAGTTCATAATTGACACCATAATTCAAAAATAGAAAAAAGACCTAAATGTAAGAGCTATAATTATAAAACTCTTGGAAGTAAGCAGGGGTAAACCTTCATGACCTTGAATTTGGCAATGATTTTATATTTAACCCATGAACCTACATTAATACATCATTATCCCCCAAGTTCACAATTTCCATAGGCCTCACTCTAGGTGTTATACATCCTATGGTTTTTTTGTTTGTTTCGTTTTGTTTTGAGATGGAGTTCCCCTCTTATTGTCCAGGCTGAAGTGCAATGGCGTGATCTCGGCTCACGGCAACCTCTGCTTCCCGAGTTTAAGCAATTCTCCTGCCTCAGCCTCCCCAGTAGCTGGGATGACAGGTGTGAGCCCCACACCCAGCTAATTTTGTATTTTTAGTAGAGACAGTCTTTCACTATGTTGGCCAGGCTGGTCTCAAACTCCTGACCTCAGGTCATCCACCCGCCTTGGCCTCCCAAAGTGCTGGGATTACAGGCGTGAGCCACTGCGCCTGGCAAACATTCTATGGGTTTTGACAAATGTATAACGGCATGTGTCCACCAATTGTATAATAGTATCATACAGAATAGTTTCACTGCCTGAAAAATCTTCTGTGCTCTGCCAATTCATCACCCCCTGGCAACCGCTAACCTTTTTTTTTTTTTTTGAGATGGAGCTTCATTCTTGTTGCCCAGGCTGGAGTGCAATGCAATGGTGTGATCTCGGCTCACTGAAACCTCTACCTCCCTGGTTCAAGCGATTCTCCTGCCTCAGGCTCCCAAGTAGCTGGGATTACAGGCATGCGCCAGCATGCCTGGCTAATTTTGTATTTTTAGTAGACACAGGATTTCTCCATGTTGGTCAGGCTGGTCTTGAACTCCTGACCTCAAGTGATCCACCTGCCTCGGCCTCACAAAGTGCTGGGATTACAGGCGTGAGCCACTGCACACGGCCACCACTAATCTTCTTACTGTCTGCATAGTTTTGCCTTTTCCAGAATGTCATACAGTTGGAATCATAGAATATGGAGCTTTTTCAGATTGGTTTCGTTCACTCAGTAAGTCATTTAAGTTTCCTTCATGTCTTTTCATGGCTTGATAGCTCATTTCTTTTTAGTGCTGAAAAATATTTCATTGTCTGAATATACCACAGTTTATCCATTCACCCACTGAAGGACATGTTGGTTGCTTCCAACTTTTGGCAGTTATGAATAAAACTGCTATAAACATCTCTGTGCAGGTTTCATGGGGACGTAAATTTTCAACTCATTTGGGTAAATGCCAAGTAGCGTGATTGCTAGATAGTTTGGTAAGAATGTATTTAGTTTTTTTTTTTTTTTTTTTTTTTGAGACGGAGTCTCCCTCTATTGCCCAGGCTGGAGTGCAGTGGCATGAGCTGGGACTATAGGTCCCCGCCGCCACGACTGGCTAATTTTTTGTATTTTTAGTAGAGATGGAATTTCACCATGTTAGCCAGGATGGTCTTGATCTCCTGACCTCAAGATCCCCCCGCCTCAGCCTCCCAAAGTGCTGGGATTACAGGCATGAGCCACCGTGCCCAGCCTAGTTTGTATTTTTTTTTTTGAGACAGAGTCTCACACTGTTGCGTCGCGCGGGCTGGAGTGCAATGGCGCGATCTCAGTTCACTGCAACCTCTGCCTCCCAAGTTCAAGCGATTCTCCTGCCTCAGCCTCCCGAGTAGCTAGGATTACAGGCATGTGCCACCACGCCCAGCTAATTTTTTGTATTTTTAGTAGAGACGGGGTTTCTCCGTGTTGGTCAGGCTGGTCTCAAACTCCCGACCTCAAATGATCCACCTGCCTCGACCTCCCAAAGTGCTGGGATTTCAGGTGTACGCCACTGAAACTGGCCTGTATTTAGTTTTTTAAGAAACCACCAAACTGTCTTCCCAAATGGCTGTACCAATTTGCATTCCCCACCAGCAATAGATGAGGGTTCTTCTACATGTTTTGTTACATGTATACCTAAGTATTTCATTTTGGGGAGAGCTAATGCAAATGGGAATGTATTTTTCATTTCAAATTCTACTTGTTCCTTGCTGATATATTGAAAAGCAATAGATGGCCGGGTGCGGTGGCTCATGCCTATAATCCCAGCACTTTGGGAGGCCGAGGCGGGCAGATCATTTGAGGTCAGGAGTTCGAGACCATCCTGGCCAACATGGTGAAATCCCGTCTCTACTAAAAATACAAAAAATTAGCCAGGCGTGGCAGTGCGCACCTGTAATCCCAGCTACTTGGGAGGCTGAGGCAGGAGAATCACTTGAACCTGGGAGGTGGAGGTTGCAGTGAGCTGAGATCGTGCCACTACACTCCAGCCTGGGCGACAGAGGGAAACTCCATCTCAAAATAAATAAATAAATAAGACAAAAGAAAAAGAAAAGCAATAGACTTCTATGTGGTAGCTTTATATCCTGCAACCTTGCTATAATTGCTTCAGTTATGTTTTAGAACCATCAAAATTAAGAAAAAAAATTATAACTATGTTTGTTTATGCCATTTTAAGCACTTTCTATTTCTTTGATAGATACAAGTTTTAACTGATGTCATATTCCACCTGCCTAAAGAACTTCCTTTACTACTCCTTCAGTGCTGGTTTGATAGTAATAAATTCTAAGCTTTTGTTTGTCTGAAAAATATTTTATTTCCTCATTTTTGAAAGCTATTTTCACTGGCTAGAAAATTCTGGCTTCACAGTGTTTTTTTGTTTTTTTGTTGTTGCTATTTTGCTGTAGCAGTACTTTAACAATTTCATACCAATTGACTCTGGTTTGCATTTTTTTTTCCTGATGTAATACTCATCTTTGTTTCACTGTATGTAATGTGTCTTTTTTCTCTGTCTGCCTTCAGTATTTTTGCTTTATCTTTGGTTTACAATAGTTTGAATATTATATTTCTAGGTGTTTGGTTTTTTAAAATTTATTTTACTTTTGTTTTTGTTTTGAGATGGAGTCTTGCTCTGTTGCCCAGGCTGGAGTGCAGTGGCGTGATCTCGGCTCATTGCAACCTCTGCCTCCTGGGTTCAAGTGATTCTCCTGCCTCAGCCTCCCGAGTAGCTGGGACTACAAGCATCTGCCACCACACCCAGTTAATTTTTTGTATTTTTAGTAGAGACGGGGTTTGGTCTCGATCTCCTGACCTCGTGATCCACCTGCCTCAGCCTCCCAAAGTGCTGGGATTACAGGCATGAGCCACCGCGCCCAGACCCACCTTTCTATATCCTTGGTGGAAGCAGAATTTCCCTTACTATCTTTTAATATCTATGTGATCAATAGAGATATTCCTTCTTTTGTTCTTGTTATTGGTAAGTTATGTTTTCCTCTCTTTTTTTGTTCAATGTTGTTATAAGTACATCAATTTTATTAATCTTTTTAAAGAACTAACTTTTTTTTTTTTGAGACAGAGTCTCACTCTATCTCCCAGGCTGGAGTGCAGTTGTGTGGTCTTGGCTCACTGTAGCCTCTGCCTCCCGGGTTTCAGTGATTCTCCTGCCTGAGCCTCCGGAGTAGCTGGGACTACAGGTGCGTGTCACCACGCTCAACTAATTTTTGTATTTTTAGTAGAGACGGGGTTTCATCATGTTGGCCAGGCTGGTCTCAAACTCCTGACCTCAAGTGATCCACCTGCCTCGGCTTCCCAAAGTGCCGGGATTACAGGCATGAGCCACCGCGCCTGGCCACATAACTCTTGGTTTTGTTAGTTTTCTCTACTGTTTGTTCTCTAATTCACTGATCGCTCTTTTTAGCTGTAGTATTTCTTTCCTTTACTTATTTGTGTTTCATTTGCTTATATTTTCTAGCTTCTTAAGGTGGCAATTTAATTTATTACTTTTCTTCTTAAAGTTTTAAATCCAGGCCCTGCGCAGTGGCTCACACCTGTAATCCCAGCACTTTGGGAGGCCAAGGCAGGTGGATCACGAGTTCAGGAGATGGAGACCATCCTGGCTAACACAGTGAAACGCCCTCTCTACTAAAAATACAAAAAGTTAGCCAGGCGTGGTGGCACGTGCCTGTAGTCCCAGCTACTTGGGAGGCTGAGGCAGGAGAATTGCTTGAACCTGGGAGGCAGAGGTTGTAGTGAGCTGAGATTGTGCCACTGTACTCCAGCCTGGACAACAGAGAGAGACTGCATCTCAAAAAAAAAAAAAAGTTTTAAATGTATACTATTGAGCCATACTTCAGGTACAACAAACTGCATCCAGTTAAAGTATATAACTCAGTGACTTCTCGTAGACATATATCTCAAAAAACTACCACCACAATCAACATATAGAACTTTTTTGTTATCCCTAAAACCTGCCCCTTGTCCCTTTATAGTAATTTCCTCTGTGGGAAGCTGGATAATGTCCTTCCCTAAAGATATCCATGCCCTAATCCCTGGAACCTGTGAATGTATTAATGTTGTGTAGCAAAAAAAAAAAAAAAAAGACTTTGCAGATGTGATTAGGTGAAGGATCTTGAGATGGGAAGATTCTTCCACATTATCTGGGGGTGGCGGGGGCTAAATGCAATCACAAGTGTCCTTATAAGAAATAGGCAGAGGGAGATTTGGCAGAAAATGAGAAGGCAGTGTGATCACCGAGGCAGAGATTGGAGTGATGCAGCCACAAACCAAAAGAATGCTGGCAGCAGTCCGGGTGTGGTGGCTCATGCCTGTAATCCCAGCACTTTGGGAGGCTGAGGCAGGCGGATCACGAGGTCAGGAGTTTGAGATCAGCCTGACCAACATGGTGAAACCCCGTCTCTACTAAAACTACAAAAATTAGCTGGGTATGGTGGTACATTCCTGTAATCCCAGCTACTGGGGAGGCTGAGGTAGGAGAATCGCTTGAACCCAGGAGGTGGACGTTACAGTGAGCTGAGATCACACCATTGCACTCTAGCCTGGACAACAAGAGCAAAATTCCATCAAAAAAAAAAAAAGGAATGCTGGTGGTCACCAGAAGCTGGAGGTTTCTCCCTGGGGGGTCTCCAGAGGGATCCCAGACAGCACTAGTGACACCTGCATTTGGGCTCAGCAATAGTGATTTTGGTCAGCTGGCCTCCAGAAATGTAAGAGGATACATTTCTGTTCTTACAGTCCACCAAGTTTGTGATAATTTTTTACAGCAGTCACAAGAAATGAATATACTTTCCTTTTTCCCAGCCTCTGATGATCACTGATTTTTGTTACTACAGATTTATTAGCATCTTATAGTATTTTATGTAGATGGAATAATATAGCATGTGTGTGTCTTTTGCAAAATGACTAACATTTATTCATGTTGTTGCATGTATCATCAGTTTATTCCTTTTTTTTTTTTTGAGGACAGAGTCTTGCTCAGTTGCCCAGGCTGGAGTGCAGTGCTGTGATCTCGGCTCACTGCAATCTCCACCTCCCAGGTTCAAACGATTCTCCTGCTTCAGCCTCCTGAGTAGCTGGGATTACGAGTACACACCACCATGCCCAGCTAATTTTTGTATTTTTAGTAGAGACAGGTTTTACCATATTAGCCAGGTTGGTCTCGAACTCCTGACCTCCAGTGATCTGCCCGCCTTGGCCTCCCAAAGTGCTGGGATTACAGATGTGAGCCACTGTGCCTAACCTGTTTATCCATTCTTTTGATGGACAGTTGGGTTGCTTCCACCTTTGGATATTATGAGTAAAGCTGATATGAACATTTTTATACATGTCTTAGTATGAATATATACTTTCATTTCTCTTGTGCAAAACCTAGGAGTGAAATGACTAGGTCGTATGGTAGATATATATTTTAGTTTTTAAAAACCTGCCAAACTGTTTTCCAAAGTGGCTGTACAATTTTTTTTTTTTTTTTTTTTTTTTAGATAGAGTCTCACTCCATCCCCAGGCTGGAGTGTAGTGGCATGATCTTGGCTCACTGCAACCTCCCCCTCCCGGGTTCAAGGGGTTCTCCTGCCTCAGCCTCCTGAGTAGCTGGGACTACAGGCGTGCACCACCACGCCCAGCTAACTTTTGTATTTTTAGTACAGACGGGGTTTCACCGTGTCAGCCAGGATGGTCTCAATCTCCTGACCTCGTGATCCACCCGTCTCAGCCTCCCAAAGTGCTGGGATTACAAGCGTGAGCCACCGTGCCCAGCCTGTACTATCTTACCAATAATATTTCCATCAGCAGTGTATGAGATTTCCAGGCACTCCCCTTCTGGCTAATGTTTGGTTTTGTCAGTCTTGCGAATTTTAATTGTTTTGGGGATATATAGTAATAACTCAAAGTTTTAATTTGCATTTCCCTGACGACTCATGATATTAGGGACCTTTTCAGGTACTTATTGGCAATTCACATATCTTCTTCAGTGAAGCCTGTTTAGGACTTGCCCATCTTTTTAAAAATTGGATTGCTTATCTTTTTTATTAATTCATATGTTTTTTTCATATAATCTGAATCTTTTGTGAAAAATCAATTTCAAAATTTTTTCTCCTAGTTTGCAGATTGCCTTTTCTTCTTCATCTTCATCTTCATTTCATTTCTTTTCATTTTAGGAGAAAAAGGGTTTCACGCCGGGCTTGGTGGTGCGTGCCTGTAATCCCAGCTACTCAGGAGGCTGAGGCAGGAGAATCACTGGAACCTGGCAGGCGGAGGTTGCAGTGAGCCGAGATCGCGCCATTGCACTCCAGCTTGGGCAACAAGAGCAAAAATCCATCTCCAAAAAAAAAAAAAAGAAAAAAGAAAAAGGGTTTCACTCTGTTGCTTAGGCTGGAGTGCAGTGGTGCAATCATAACTCACTGCAATCTGGAACTCCTAGGCTCAAGCAATCCTCCTGCCTCAACCTGCCAAGTAGCTAGGAATACAGGCATGCACCATCAGGCCTGACTAATTAAAAAAAAAAAATTTGTTTTTTAGAGACAATGTCTTGCTACATTTCCCAGGCTGATCAGTCTAGCTAAAGGTTTGTCAATTTTGTTGATCTTTTCAAAGAACCAACTTTTGGTTTTATTGATTTTCTTTAATCTTTTATTCCTCTGTTTAATTTTTTCTACTTTATATTATTTCCTTCTTTCTGCTTCCTTTGCGCTTATTTTGTTCTTTTTTATACTTTCTTAAGGTGAAATATTAGATTATTGATTTAAGATCTTTCTTATTTTTAAATGTAAATATTTGTAGCTATAAATTTCATTCTGGGCCCTGCTTTCCCTCTGGCCCACAAATTTTGATACGTTATGTTGTTGTTTTCATTTCATTGTTTTGTTTTCATCTCTCTCTCTCTGTGTCTCCATATATATATATATTTGTTTTTGTTTGTTTGTTTGTTTGTTTGTTTGTTTTTTTAGACAGAGTCTTGCCCTGTCACCCAGGCTGGAGTGCAGTGGTACAATCTCGCCCTGCAACCTCCATCCCCCGGGCTCAAGTGATCCTCCCACCTCAGCCTCCTGAGTAGCTGGGACCACAGGTGTGCACCCCCATGTCTGGCTAATTTTTTGTATTTTTTGTAGAGACGGGTTTTGCCATGTTGGCCAGGCGGATCTCAAACTCCTGGGCTCAAGCAACCTGCCCGCCTAGACCTCCCAAAGTGCTGGGATTACAGGTGTGAGCAACTGTGCTCAAACTCAAAATATTTTCTAATTTACCTTGTGATTTTTCTAATTTACTTTCTTCTTTGACCTACTGGTTATTTAGAAGTATGTTGATTAATTTCCACATTTTTGTGAATTTTCTAAATATCTTTTTGTTGTTAATTTCTTATTTCATTCCATTGTGGTCAGAAAACGTTTTTTGTATTATTTCAGTTTTAAAAAATTTATTAAGACTTATTTTATGACCTAGCATATAATTTATACTGGAGAATATTTCAGGTGCACTTTAGAAGAATGCGTATCATATTGTTGTTGGGTAGGATGTTCTATAGATGTTTGTTAGGTCTGGTTGGCATACATTCTGTTTTTTTTTCTGATCTGATACCTAGTTGTTCTCTTTATTATTAAAAATGGAGGCCAGGCATGGTGGCTCACACCTGTAATCCCAGCACTTTGGGAGGCCAAGGTGGGTGGATCACCTGAGGTCAGGTGTTCGAGGCTAGCCTGGCCAATATGAGAAAACCCTGTCTCTACTAAAAATACAAAAATCAGCCAGGCATGGTGCTGTATGCCTGTAATCCCAGCTACTCAGGAGGCTGAAGCAGGAGAATCGCTTGAACCTGGGAGGTGGAAGTTGCAGTGAGCCGAGATCGCGCCATTGCACTCTAGTCTGGACGACAGAGCAAGACTCTGTCTCAAAAAAATAAAATAAAATAAAAGAGTATTGAAGTGGCTAAATATTATTGTTGTATTGTTTATTTTCCCTCCAATTACTGCAGTTTTTGCTTCCTGTACTTTGAGGCTCTGTCTTTAGGTGCATATAGGCTTACAAATGTTATATCTTCTTGAAGGATTGACCCTTTGTCATTCTATAATATCCTTCTTTGTCTCTATAATAACATTTTTTTCGTAAAGCTAATTTTTTTCTGACATTACTGTAGCCACTCTAACTCTCTTTTGGTTACTTTCTGCATGGAATATTTTTTCCATTCTTTCACTTTCAACCTATTTGTGTTTTTAAATCCATTCTGCCAATCTGTGCCTTTTAGTTGGAGAGTTTAACCCATTTAGTTTAATGTAATTAATCATAAGGATTTACTTCTGCCAGTTTATATGTCATTTGCCTTTTTATTCTTTGGTTCTTCCATTACAGCTTTCTTTTATGTTTTCTAGATATTTTCTAGTGTGCCATTTTAATTCCTTGTTACTTTTACTATATATTTTTTAGTTATTTGTGTTTGCCCTGGGGATGACAATTAACGTCTTTGTTTATAGCAATGTAGTTTTGTGTTTTTTTCCTTATTTTTTCTTTTGAGACAGGGTCTCACTCCAATTTGCCCAAGCTGGAGTGCAGTGGCATGATCTTGGCTCACTGCAGCCTCTGCCTCCTAGGGTTAAGCAATCCTCCTACCTCACCCTCCTAAGTAGCTGGGACTAAAGACATGCATCACTGTGCCTGGCTAATAGTAGTTTCGATTAATACCAACTTAATGTCCATAGTATATAAAATTTTGCTGCTATATAACTTCATTGCCCTCCCATGCTGTTCTTGCTCAAATTACATCCTTATATATTGTGTGCCCTTCAACATAGATTTATAATTATTGCTTTGTGCCATTGTCTTTGGAACCAGATAGAAAAATAGGAGTTACAAACAAAAAATATATTTACACTGTCTTTTATATTTAACTAGGTAGTTATCTTTCCCTGTGTTCTTTATTTATTCATGTGGATTTGAGTTACTGGCTAGTGTTATTTCATTTCAGCCTGAAGGACTCCCTTTAGCATTTGTTATAGGGCAGGTGTGCTAGGAACAAATTCTCTCAGTTTTTGTTTATCTGGGAATGTTTAATTTCTCCTTCATTTTTGAAGGATAATTTTGTCAGATACAGCATTCTTGGTTGATTTTATTTTCTTTCACCTCTTTGAATATATCATCCTACTCCCTCTGGCCTTCATGGTTTTTTTAATGAGAAACCAGCCATTAATCTTATTAAGGATGCCTTGTATGTGATAAACCTCTATTCTCATGCTGCTTTTAAGATCCTCTCCTTAACCTCTGACAATTTGATTATGATGTGTCTAGGTATGGATCTCTTTGAATTTATTCTAGTTGGGGTCTGTCGAACTTCTTAGATGTACAGATTATATTTTCATCAAATTTGGGAATGTTTGTCCATTATTTCTTGAAATGTTCTTTCTTCCCCCTTCTCTCTCCCTTCTTCTGAGACTCCTATTATGCATATGTTGGTGTGCTTTATGGCATTCCATAGTTCTCTGAGGCTGTGTTCATTTTTCCTCATTCTGTTTTATTTTTTCTGTTCATCTGACTTGATAATTTCAATTGACTAATCTTCAAGTGTGCTATTTTAAAAAGTCTACTTGATTGAAGCTGTGGAGCCCTTCTAGTGAATTTTTCATTTCAGTTCTTGTAATTTTCAATTCCAGAACTTCTATTTCCTTCGTTTGTATGATTTCAATCTCTTTTTTGATATTCTCTATTTGGTGAGGTACTGTTCTCATGCTTTCCTTTAGTTCTTTAGACATGGTTTCTTTAGCTTTTTGAATATATTTACAATAGTTTATTTAAAGTCTGTCCAGCCTGTAATCCCAGCAATCTGGGAAGCTGAGGTGGGTGGATCTCTTGAGGTCCGGAGTTTGAGATCAGCCTGGCCAACATGGCGAAACCCCATCTCTACTAAAAATACAAAAAATTAGCTGGGCATGGTGGCACACACCTATAATCCCAGCTACTCAAGAGGCTGAAGCAGGAGAATCACTCGAACCTGGGAGGCAGAGGTTGTAGTGAACCAAGATCACAACACTACACTCCAGCCTGGGCAACAGAGTGAGACTCTGTCTCGAAAATAAAATAAAATAAAAATAAATAAATATAGTCTGTCTAGAAAATCCAATGTCTGGGCTTCCTCAGGAACAGTTTCTATTGATTGCTTCCCATTTCCCCTGACCCCACCATCTATAAGCCATACTTTTGTATTTCTTTACCTGCCTTATAATTTTTTGTTGAAAACTGTACATTTTGAAATATTATAACATACAACTCTGGAAATAGGATTTCCTCTTTATCCCCAGGTTTTGTCATTGCTTCTGCTTATTGTGGTCATTATTGTTTATTCAATGATATGTGAACAAATTCTGTATTCTTTGTCAAGCATGGCCACTGAAGTCTCTATTCCAGCTAATGATTAGACAAAGATGTACTTGAACCTTTCTGGAACCAAGAAATCTCCCAGCCTTTGCCGAAGAGCATGCAATCATCCTTGGACATGTCTATAGCCTCCTGGATTCCCAGAATATGTTGGAGCTGTCAAATCCCTTATGGACATTTCATTCTTGACCTTTCTTGCCAAGCTTTTTGGTTAGGCTATTGTTTGCCCCATTGTTATCCAATGACTCAGGCAGCAGTGACTAAACATTTGCGTGCAAATGTTTTTGATAAACACCTTCACCATCTACCCCAAGGTAGTGGCTCTAGCACCGGGCCAGCTCTGAGTTAGGCAAAATAAAGACAAGCATTCTGAGCTGATCTTACAGGGAACCACCAGATTGGTCAAAATAACTAATTACATTTCTAGGTGAATGAGGTCCATTCTGCTCCAGCAGAATGTGGACTGTTATTTTCAAAGCTACCACTGAGCTGGAGGAGTGGAGGATGGGACTGGGGTAAGTTCAAACACCACAAACCTTGCTGTTCTTACTGAGATTCAGCTGTTTTTCATGAATAAGTGCTCCTGGGTTGCTACAAGCCTTTGGTTAATTTCCAGAGTCGCAAAAAATTGCTTCTGACAGGCTTTTGCAAGTTTTTTTTCTGTTGTTTTTATCTAAAAGTAGAATTTTGGAGTTTCTTTTTTCTTTTCTTTTTTTTTGAAACAGAATCTTGCTCTGTTGCCCAGGCTGGAGTGCAGTGGCCTGATCTCAACTCACTGCAACCTCCACCTCCTGGGTTCAAGCGATTCTCCTGCCTCAGCTTCCTTAGTAGGTGGAACTATAGGCACGTGCCACAACGCCTGGCTAATTTTTGTATTTTTAGTAGAGACGTGGTTTCACCATGTTGGCCAGTCTGGTCTCGAACTTCTGACCACAAGTGATCTGCCTGCTTCAGCCTCCCAAAGTGCTGGGATTACAGGTGTAAGCCACCACACCCGGTCAATTCTTTGTAGTCTGCTCATCCTGTCTTTCACTCATCTCCCCTTCCCAGTGAATAATTGGTCTGTTTTCCATCACTATAGTGATGGAAATGCTAAAATGAGTTAGCATTTTCTAAAGTACTGCTGCCAATAGAAATATTAGGGGAGTCATGTAGTAGTTTTCCATTTTCAGTAGGCACATTAAAAAGTAAAATAAATTTGACTTTAATAATATATTTAACCCACTATATTCAAAATATCATTTCAACTCGTAATCACCATGAAGAATTACGAATTCTTTTACTTTCCGTTTTGAAAAGCACCGGCACTTCAAAATTCAGTGTGTGGTTTATAACTTAAAGCACATTACAACTCAAAAACTACATTGTCCTCAGAGCAGAGATACCTTTTTTTTTTTTTTTTTTTTTTTTGAGATGGAGTCTCGCTCTGTTGCCCAGGCTGGAGTGCAGTGGCGCAATCTTGGCTCAGTGCAACCTCCGCCTCCTAGGTTCAAGTGATTCTCCTGCCTCAGCCTCCCAAGTAGCTGGGATTCTAGGCTTGCACCACCATGCCTGGCTAATTTTTGTATTTTTAGTAGAGATGGGGTTTCACCATCGTGGCCAGGCTGGTTTCGAACTCCTGACTTCAAGTGATCTGCCCACCTCAGCCTCCCAAAGTGCTAGGATTACAGGCGTGAGCCGCCACCCCTGGCCAGCCCATGAGTTTGAGACCAGCTTGGGCAACATAGGGAGACTCCATCTCTACAAAAATAAAATAATTTAAAAAATTATCAAGGCATGGTGGCACATGCCTCTGTTCCCAGCTACTCAGGAGGCTGAGGTGGGAGGGTCCCCTGGGCCCAGGAGGTTGAGGTTGCAGTGAGCTATGATTGTACCACTGTACTCTAGCCTGGGTGACACAGCAAGACCCTGTCTCAAAAAGAAAAAAAATTTACAACAACAGAAAAATAGGTTTTGTTTTGTTTTGCTCTAATACAGCCAAATTATTATTTATCATGAAATTTGCAATAGAGAAGAGGAGGTGGCAGGAAAAAAAAGAAATTTGCAATATACCTTCTTTCAGTCCTTTTTTTTCGCTTTCCTGTTATATGTCTACTTGATTCTGCATCAGTAGTATGACTTTGTTTTAATTTTTAATTTTTATTTTTTATTTTTTTGTGAGACAGAGTTTCACTCTTGTCACCCAGGCTGGGGTGCCATGGCACAATCTCGGCTCACTGCAACATTTGCTTCCTGGGTTCAAGCAATTCTCCTGCCCAAGTAGCTGGGATTACAGGCACGCGCCACCATGCCTGGCTAATTTTTGCATTTTTAGTAGAGATGGAGTTTCACCATGCTGGCCAGGCTGGTCCCGAACTCTTGACCTCAGGCGATCTGCCCTCCCAAAGTGCTGGGATTACAGACGTGAGCCATCGAGCTTGGCCTGTTTTAAATTTTAAAATGCATCTGTACTTGTTTTTTAAACTGCAAAAATGAATTAATTAAATCATAATGAAAATAAGAGTACTGTAATTTTTCCTACCCATCACAATGTACATAAGCATCACCATAACTAGCGCTATCTACATAAAATATTCAAATCAATATACATATTACAATATTACAATGGTACATAGAAAATATTCAATTTGAGGCCAGGGTTGGTGCTCAAGCCTGTAATCCCAGCACTTTGGGAGGCCGAGGTGGGCAGATCACCTGAGGTCAGGAGTTCCAGACCAGCCTGGCCAACGTGGTGAAACCCTGTCTCTACTAAAAATACAAAATTAGCTGGGCGTGGTGGCACGTACCATAATCCCAGCTACTCAGGAGGCTGAGGCAGGAGAATCACTTGAACCTGGGAGGTGGAGTTTGCAGTGAGCCAAGATCGAGCCACTGCACTCCAGCCTGGGTGACAAGAGCGAAACTCCATCTCAAAAAAAAAAAAAAAAAAAAAGAAAGAAAATATTCCAGTTGAATCAGATCATTGACATTGACTAGATGTGTCAATGTCATGTACACCTAGTACATAATACTAGAAACAATTAGAAACAATTGCATAAGCCCAACCCTCACGCCACAATGCAAAAATAATATAACACAGTCATGAAAGAAATGCAGTTCTACCAAAACAATAAAGTTGTTTAATGGAGAAAATATTTTATTTTGCTTTCATTTTAAATTTTAAATTAAATAAAATTTAAAAGTCAGTTATTTTGCACTAGTCACCTATCAAGAACTCAGCAGCGACATGTGGCTAGTACCTTCTACATTGTACCATGCAGTTCTAGAATTTCATATAAATGGAATCATTTACTATTTGCTCTTTTTGGTATCTTTCATTCAACATAATTATTCTAAGATTCATGCATGTTATGTGTCTCAATAGTTCATTCCTTTTTCTTGCTAAGTAGTACTCCATTGAATGGATATACCATAATTTTTTAATCTAGTCATCCTGTTGATGGACATTTAGGTAGTTTTTAGTGTTTGGCTGTTACCAATAAAGATACTATGAGCATCTAGATCATAGTGTTTGTATGGACACATGCTTTCATTTTTCTTCAATAAATAACCTGGCAGTGGAATGCTGTGTCATCTGGTAGGTATATAATCTTTTAAGAAACTGCTAAATTGTTTTCCAAAGTGGTTGTACCATTGTGCACTCCCGCTAGCATTGTATGAGAGTTCCAGTCATTTTATATCTTTGCCAGCACTTATACGAGCAGCCCTTTTAACCTCCTTAGCCATTCTAAGGAGATGTTTAGTGGTATCCTCTTGTGGTTTTAAGTAGCATTCACTAATGACCAATGATATAACGCACTTGTTCATATACTGTACCTGTTTTGTCTTCTTTGGAGAAGTTTCTGTTCAATTTTTCCCTCACTTTGCCTGAGGAAGTTGGGGAAATAGACTAACTGTTGAGTTTTAATAATTCTTTATATATTTTAGGTACAAGTCCTTTGTTGAGTATATGTTTTGTAAAGATTTTCTTTCTTGGGGCTGAGCACAGTGGTTTATACCTGTAATCCCACCATTTGGGGAGTCCAAGGCAGGAGGATCACTTGAGGCCAGAAGTTTGAGACCAGCCTGGGCAACATAGTGAGACCCTGTCTCTACAAAAAAAGAAAGAAAGAAAGAAAAAAACTTAGCCAGGCATGGTGGCATGTACCTGTAGTCCCAGCTACTGAGGAGGCTGAGGTGGGAGGATCACTCAGGCCCAGGAGGTTGAGGCTGCAGCAAGCTGTGATTGTGTCACTGCACTCCAGCCTGGTTGACAGAGTAAATCCATCTTTAAAAATTGTTTTTTCTTTCTGTAGCTTGTCTTTTCATTTTAATAGTAATCTTTTAGAGAACAAAAGTTTATCATTTTAATGAAGTCCAATTAATCAATCTTTTATTTTGCAAACTGTGGTTTTGATATTGTATCTAAGAACTCTTTGCCTAACCTAACGTCGCAATTATTTTCTTCTAAAAGTTTTAGTCTTATTTTTAGATCTGTGATCTTTTTGAGCTAATTTTTTTTTTTTGCATAAGCTGTGAGGTTAGGTTGAAGTTCATTTATTTCTGCCAAATAATATGCAATGTTCCAGCACCATTTGTTATAAAGATTATACTTATATTGAAATGTCTTTGTACTTCTGTCAAAAATCTGTGGGCTGTATTTCTGTATGTCTGTTTCTATATTCTTTTGCATTGATGTATTCTGTTTCATTCTATTGCATTGACCTGTGTCTCATTGCCAATACTACACTGTCTTAATTACTACAGCCTTATAGTAAGTCTTAAATTCAGGTAATATGAGTCCTCCAACTGTATTCTTATTCAAATTTGCTCTGGCTATTCTAATTCCTTTGCATTTACATATACATTTTACAACCAGCTTGTATATATCTACAAAAATCCTGCTCAGATTTTGATCTGTGTTTTGTTAAATCTACAGATCAGTTTGGGGTGCAGTGACATCCTACCTATATCAAGTCTTCTAATCTGTGAACATAGTATGCCTTTTCATTTATTTAGGTCTTTCTAGATTTCTTTTTTTTTTTCTTGAGACAGAGTCTCACTGTGTCGCCCAGGCTGGAGTGCAGTGGCGCGATCTTGGCTCACTGCAAGATCCACCTCCTGGGTTCACGCCATTCTCCTCCCTCAGCCTCCTGAGTGGCTGGGACTACAGGCGCCCGCCACCACGCCTGGCTAATTTTTTTGTATTTTTAGCAGAGACAGGGTTTCACCGTGTTAGCCAGGATGGTCTCAATCTCCCGACCTTGTGATCCGCCCCCCTTGGCCTCCCAAAGTGCTGGGACTACAGGCTTGAGCCACCACACCCGGCCAGGTCTTTCTAGATTCCTTTTAAAAGCATTTTGACATTTCTAGCATAAATATCTTGCACATGTTTTGTTAATTTTATACCTATGTATTTCATTGTTTTGGTGTTTTGTAAATGGTGTTTTTAAAATTTCAGCTTCTAATCTTTTGTTGCTAGCACATAAATACACAATTCTATGTTGCAAACTTTACAAACTTATTTATAGTTATAATATATTTTTCTTTCTGTAGATTCCTCTTTTTCTTTTTCTTGAGACTGGCTCTCACTTTGTTCCCCAGGCTGGGGTGCAGTGTTGTGATCACAACCCACTGCAGCCTTGACCTCCCGGGCTGAAGGGATCCTCCCACCTCAGCCTCCTGAGTAGCTGAGATTACTGGTGTGCATCACCTCACCCAGCCAATTTTTTGTATTGTTTGTAGAGACAGGGTTTCACCATGTTACCCAGGTTGGTCTTGAACCCCTGGGCTCAAGGGATCCACCCACCTTGGTCTCCCAAAGTGCTGAGACTATAGGCGTAAACCACTGCGCCCAGCCTCTTTCTGAATATTTCTTGAGATTTTTTCCCTTCCCCTTCCCCTTCCCGTCCCTTCCTTTTTCGAGACAGGGTCTTGCTCTGTCACCCAGGATGGAGTGCCATGGTACAAACATGGCTCACTGCAGCCTTGACTTCCCAGGTTCAAGTGATCCTCCCACCTCAGCCTCCCAAGTAGCTGGGACTAAAGGCATGCCACCATGCTTGGCTAATTTTATTTTATATTTTGTAGAGATGAGGTCTTGCTATGTTGACAGGGCTGGTCTCGAACTCCTGGACTCAAGTGATCCTCTTGCCTCAGCTTCCCAAAGCACTGGGATTATAGGCATGAATCACCACACCCAGCACTTGGGATATTCTATGGTGACAATCATAAGTTCTGTGAGTAGGGACAGTTTTAATTCTTCCTCTTCTATCTGTATGGTCTGTATTTCTTTTCTTGCCTTATTGTCCTATTTTGGTCTTCCAGTACAATGTTGAACAGGAGCAATGAGAATGAACATCCTTACCTTGTACCTTAACTTGGGAGAAAGCATTCAGTCTTTTACCAGTATGACTTTAGCTCTGGATTTTTAGAGATGTCCTTTATCAGGTTGAGGAAGTTCTCTTTTATTCCTACTTTGATAAGAGTTTTTATTTAGCATGGACATTGAATCTTCTCAAATGCTTTTTCTGCATATGATCATATGATATATTGATACGATCATATTGATATATTGATTATTTTAAGAAATGGATACACTGATGAATGTATTGATATAGATGCTTTTTCTTCTGTTAAGAAACACTGCATTGATTAATTTCAGATATTGAACCAGCCTTGCATTGCTGATATAAAACTGCCTTTGTTGTGATTTATTACTGTTTTATATATTGATGCATTCAATTTGCTACTTTTTTTTGAGGATTTCTTTTGTCTATGTTCATACAGACTATTGGTCTGTGTAGGCTTCTGTTTTTGTACCAGCATAGTCCAGTTTTGGTGTAAAGGTAATGCTGGCTTTATACAACAATTTTGGAAGTATTCACTCCCCTATTTTCTGGAAAAAAAATGTGTAGAATTGTTGTTTTTTCTTTTTTAAATCTTTAGTAAAAATTCTCTGCAGAAATTATCTGGGCCTTGAGATTTCCTCTGAAACTTTTTTTTTGTTGTTGTTGTTGTTTTTTTTACAACAAATTCAATTTCTTTAATAGTATGGGACTATTCAAATTATCTATTTTACCTTGTGTGAGTTTTGGTAGTTTGTGGTTTTTGAGAAATTGGTTCATTTCATCTAAGTCGTCAAATTTATGAGTATAGACTTGCTCATAATATCCCCTTATTATCCTTCTAACACTTGTGAAACTTGTAGTGATATCATGTATTTCATTCCCAATATTGATAATTTATATCTTGTTTCCTTTCTTTTCTCTCTTTTTTTTTTGTTATTTAGCTAGAGGTTTAGGAATTTTACACATCTTTTCAAATAATTAGCTTTTGTTTTAATTGGTTTCGCTATTGTTTTCAGTTTCATTGATTGCTGCTCTTACCTTTGTTACTTCCTTCTTTGTGCTTGCCTTGAGTTTATTTTACTCTTCTTTTTATAGTTTCTTGAAACAGTTTAGGTTATTGATTTGAGAACTTTCTTCCTCCTCCTCCTCCTCTTCCTCCTCTTTCTTCTTCACTTCTTCTCCTCCTTTTCGTTCTCTTTCTCTTTTTCCTTCTCTTTCTCTTTCTCCTCCTTCTCCTCTCCTTCTCCTCCATCTCCTCCCCTTCCGTCTTCTTTCTTCTTCTCCTGTGACAGCATCTCACCCTGTCACCTAGGCTGGAGTACCATGACAGAATCCCAGCTCACTGCAGCCTCAAACTCATGGCTCAAGTGATTCTCCTGCTTCAGCCTCCCGAGTAGCTGGGACTACAGGTATGTGCCACCACACCAGGCTAATTTTTTAAAAAAATTTTGTAGACACAGCATCTTGTTATGTTGCCTAGGCTAATCTTGAACTCCTAGCCTCAAGCAATCCTTGCACCTTGGCCTTCCAACATGTTGGGATTACAGGTGTGGGCCCCTGTGCCCAGCCTCTTATTTTCTAATATAATCATTTAATTACATAAATTCCCCTTTAATTTGGCTGCATCCTGTAAATTTTGACATGTTCTATTTTCATTTTCATTCAAATTAAAATATTTTCTACTTCCCTTGAGACTTCCCCTTTCACCCAGGATTATGTAGAAGTATGTAGTTAATTTCTAGGCATTTGAATATTTTTTAGTGTTCTATTATTGACTTCTAGTTAAATTCTATATCATCAGAAAACATACTGTATGTAATTTTAAATTATAAACACTTTTTTGGGTTTATTTTATGACCAAGGACGTGGCCTATCTTAGTGAATGTTTCATGAGCTTTTTTAATTTTTTTAGAGACGGGTCTTGGCTATGTTACCCAAGCTGGAGTGCAGTGGCTATTCCCAGCACAATCATAGTGCACTACAGCCTCCAACTCCTGGGTTCAAGTGATCCTTGTGCCTCAGCCTCCTGAATAGCTGGCATTGCAGGCACGTGCCATCATGCCTGGCTATGTGCTTTCAAAAAGACTATAGTTGTGGATGGAGTGTTTTATCAATATTAGTTGGTTTATGATTGCGTTTAGTTCTATATCCTAGCTGATTTTCTATCTGTTCTGTCCATTCTTGAAGAGGAGCATTGGTGTTTCCAACTATAATTGTGAATTTGTCTTTTTCTCCTCAAGTTCTGTCAGTTTTGCTTTATATATTTGAGGTTCTGTTTTTAGATGTGTATTCATTTTAAATGGTGTTGCCTTGGGTCTTTACCATTATGTAATGTCCCTCTTAATCTATAGTAAATTTCCTTGCTTTGAGGTATACTTTGTCTTATGTAAATATAACCACTTTGGTTTTCCTTTGACCAGCATTTACATAACATATCTTTTTCCATTTTTAAACTTATAATCTACCTATATTAAAATGTATAGTCGGACCAGGTGCAGTGGCTCATGCCTGTAATCCCAGCACTTTGGGGGGCCGAGGCAAGCGGATCACTTGAGGCCAGGAGTTAGAGACCAGCCTGGGCAACATGATGAAACCCTGTCTCTACCAAAAATGCAAAAAAATTAGCCAGGTGTGGCAGCGCGTGCCTGTAGTCCCAGCTACTCAGGAGGCTGAAGAACGAAGATTGCTTGAACCCGGGAGGCAGAGGTTGCAGTGAGCCAAGATGGTGCCACTGCACTCCAGCCTGGGTGAAAGAGCAAGACTCTGTCTCAAAAAAATAAAATAAAATAAATAAAACAACAACAACAACAACAAAATGTATAGTCATGTCTTTTTATAAAAAAAAACCCTTCTGTCAATTTTTGTCTTTTAGTTGGTGTGATTAGAGCACTTACATTCATTGTTATTGTTGATGTACTTGGATTTAGGTCTAACATTTTATTCATTATTTTCTGTTTGCTCTCTCTGTTTGTTTGTTTGAGACAGGAGACAAGGTCTTGCTCTGTCGCCCAGGCTGAAGTGCAGTGGTGCGATCTCGGCTCACCGCAACCTCTGCCTCCTGGGCTCAAGCGATCCTCATGCCTCAGCCTCCTGTGTGGCTGGGACCACAGGCACCCACCACCACGCCCCACTAAGTTTTATATTTTTAGTAGAGACAGGGTTTCACCATGTTGGCCAGGCTGGTCTCAAACTCCTGGCCTCAGGTGATCCACCTGCCTCAGCCTCCCAAAGTGCTGGGATTACAGGCGTGAGCCACTGAGCCCGGCTGTTCTCTATGTTTTTTATTCCTCACTGTTTCCTTTCCTGCCTTCTTTTGGGTTATTTGAATATTGCTTTAGTATTCAATTTTAATTTATCAATTGATCATTTTACTATATGTTTTTGTATAGTATTCTTTTAATGGTAGCTCTAAAAATTACAATATGTACACCAAACTTTTTACTTTCTGCTTAGAATGAATATTTTACTACTTGTAAAATGTAGGAACCTGGCTATCATGTAAGTTCCTTTCCCCTATCCTTACTATGTTATAGTTATCAGATTATTACATCTACATTGAAAACTCCATTAGAATCTAAAACTGTTCTAAAAAATAAAGCTTATTTTTAAAATAGTTATTAGACAATGTTATACTTTTTGCTTTCAATAATCTTACATATTTTAGGCTGGGCGCAGTGGCTCACGCCTGTAATCCCAGCACTTTGGGAGGCTGAGGCAGTGGATCACCTGAGGTCAGGAGTTCAAGACCAGCCTGGCCAAAATGGTGAAACCCCATCTCTACTAAAATTACAAAAATTAGCTGGGCATGGTGGCGTGTGCCTGCAATCACAGCTATTTGGGAGGCTGAGGCAAGAGAATGGCTTGAACCCAGGAGGCAGAGGCTGCAGTGAGCCGAGATTGCACCACTGGACTCTAGCCTGGGTGACAAAGTGAGACTCAGTCTCAAAAAAAAAAAAAAAAAGACATACATATTTCAAAGAACTTAAGTGGGAAAAATAGTCCATTTTATGTGCCCAGATATTTATCATTTCTGTTGCTCTTCCTGAGGTTTCAAGACTCCCTCTGGTATTATTCCTCTCTTGGATAAATAACTTTCTTTAGCATTTCTTTTAGTATAGTTTTGCTGTCAGTAGATTCTCTTAGTTTTTCTTAATCTCAAAATGTCTTTATTTTACATTCATTCCTGAGGGATGTTTTTACTAGATATATAATATTCTGGGTTGACCTTTCTTTTCCTTCAGCACTTCCACGGGGTGTGTTATTTCCTTCTGGCCTTCATGGTTTCAGATGATAAATCCCTAGTCATTCAAATAACTGTTATTATCTACGTGATACGTCATTTTCCTGACTGTGTTCAAGATAGTTTCTTTGTCTTTAGTTTTCAGCAGTGTGATTATGATGTGTCTGGGTATGGATTTCTTTGAGATGATCTTAACTGGAGTTTGCTAAGCTTCTTGAATCTGTAAGCTTTTTCATTTTTCCAGGTTTCAGAAGTTTTAAACTATGATTTCTTCAAACATCTTTTGCACCGCATTCTTTTACTTTATTGAGACTCTTTGTTGTTGGTGGTTTTTTTTTTTTTTTTTTGGTTTTTTTTTTTTCCCCAATCTGTTTCCTCACTGTAGTTCATGTTGGATAATTTTCTTTTTCTTTTTTGAGACAGGATTTCATTCTGTCACCCAGGCTGGAGTGCAGTGGTGCAATCACAGCTCACTGCAGCCTCGACCTCCCCAGGCTCAAGAGATCCTCCCATCTCAGCCTCCTAAGGAGCTGCGACTACAGGTACGCACCACCCGCCCATCTAATTTTTTTTTTGTATTTTTCAGAGATGGGGTTTTGCCATGTTGGCCAGGCTGGTCTCAAATTCCTGGGCTTAAGTGATCTACCACCTTGGCCTCCCAAAGTGCTGGGATTACAAATGTGAGCCATCAAATAACGTTTTAAAACCTGTATTCAAGTCTACTAGCTCTTTCTTCAGTCATACACATTGTGCTACTGAACTCATTGAGTTAATTATAAAACTCGATAATTGTATATTTTCAGTTCTAAAATTTCTATTTGGTTCTTTTTTGTATCTTCTATTTTCCTGTTGAGGGTTTCTATCTTTCTATTCATTTAAAAAATATTTTCCCTTAGAAAAGTAGTTAAATAGCCCAGGCATGGTGGCTCACGCCTGTAATCCCAGCACTTTGAGAGGCTGATGGGGGTGGATCACCTGAGATCAGGAGTTCGAGGTCAGCCTGGCCAACATGGTAAAACCCCATCTCTACTAAAAATACAAAAAAAAATTAGCCAGACATGGTGGTGCACACCTGTGATCCTAGCTATTCAGGAGGCTGAGGTGGGAGGATTGCTTGAACCCAGGAGGCAGGGGTTGCAGTGAGCCGAGATCACGCCACTGCACACTCCATCCTGGGTGACAGAGAAAGACTCTGTCTCAAAAAAGCAAAAAAAAAAAAAAGAAAAAAGAAAAAAGAAAAATAGTTAAATAGCTGCTTTAAAATCCTGGTTTGATAATTCCAACATCTGTGCCATCTTGCGGTTGGCATCTGTTAATTATCTTTTTCCATGTAAGATGTTTAGATTTTCCTAGTTCTTTATATATTGGATAATTTTGAATTGTGTTTTGGATGTCTCAAACATGTTGTTATGTGGTTCTGAGTCTTGCTTAAATTCTGTGGAGAAGTTTAATTAAAAAAAAAATAGACAATGTATTCGGTTAGGTTCAAGCTGCAACTTCCTACCTGCACTCTGTGAGCTGTGGTTACAATATCAGTTTACTTCCCAAATACTTTGCAGTACTATTCAGATATGTACTGAGTAGAAAAAAAAAAAATGTCTTTTTAGAAAGATTAGCAAATCTCTTTTTTTTACCACGCAGTGGCCAGCCTGGAACCTGGGGAGTGGTCCGTCCTGTAATTTCTTTCTGAAAGCCTGTGCTGTTTAGGGTCAAATGCACACACACACAGCTCAGGGATGAGCAGAGGAGTTTATATAAATTGTTTATCAAATTGTCCTCTCGAGCTCCCTCTTCTCATCAATTTCACTGACACTTTTCAGCTCCCAAGGGCCCCTCCGTAGTCCTCTATAAAGCCAGGGCTTCAGTTTCTCTGCTCTGCCACATACTTCTTACGACTGCGTCTTTCTTCAGTGCCAAGTGGCAAGAGCATAGAGAGAAAGACAGCAACAGGAATCCCTCCAGCACTCTTGGGGCCACAGACTCTTGAGAGAAGTGTTCCCTCACAGACCATTTGGTGGCTTTCTAACTGCTTTTGCCTGTCTCACCGTGTCATGGGATTGCCTGGAAGCTGGGACAGCAGGGAACGGCAATTAACACCGGAAACCAACCAACCAACAAAAACGACATCACAAAAAGCAAACTGGGGCTGTCTCCATTCTTCCTGACCTGTAGAGGACCCTGAACCACAAATGGAGAGCTTCTCTTAGAGCTCTTTCTGTCTGTACCTGGTTTACCATCTTAGCCTCCTGAGTAGTTGGGAACCACAGGTGCACGCCACCAAGCCCAGCTAATTTATATATATATTTTGTAGAAATGGGGTCTTGCTGTGTTGCCTAGGTTGGTCTCAAACTCCTGGTCTCAAGAACCTTGGCTTCCCAAAGTGCTGGGATTACAGGCATGAGCCACCATGCCTGGCCAAAATTTTAATTTTTAATGTAAATCTTTCTGATAAAAATTTCAGATCCAGATGGCTTGACTGGTAAATCCTGTCAAATAATTACGGAGGGAGTGATATGAATCCCACCAAAACTTTTAGAAAACATAGAAGAGAACACTTCCCAAGTAATTTTATCAGGCCAGTGTTAACTCTGATACCAAAACCAAACACCTAACAAGTAGACCAGGCGTCAGCAAACCATGGCTTGTGGGGCCAAACCAGACTACGATCTGTTTCTGTAAATAAAGTTTTATTGAAACACAGCCACAATTATTAAAGTACATACTGTCTCTTCCTGTTTTCCTGTTACAGTAGTAGGGTTGAGTAGTTATAGCAGAAATTATATGACCTGCAAAGCCTCAAATATTTACTGACTCTTTACAGAACAAGGTCTGCTGGTCCGTGATATGGACCAGCAGCCTTCATGGGAAAAGATGCAAAAATGCTTTAGAAAGATTAGCAAATCAAACCCAATAAATAAAAGAGATAAAATATCAAGATCAAGTGAAATGTATTCCAGAAATACAATGTTGCTTTAACAAAGAAAACAAAAATAAGCCAATGTAATGCAATATGTTAGCAGAAGAAAGGTTTAAAATGCATGATCATCTCAATAGTTGCAGAAAAGAAGTATTTGATAACATTCAGAATCCATTCATTATTATAATTTTTTTTTTTTTGAGAGAGAGAGTCTTGCTCCATTGCCCAGGTTGGAGAGCAGTGGCGCAATCTTGGCTCACTGCAACCTCCACCTCCCAGGCTCAAGCAATTCTCGAGCCTCAGCCACTCCAGTAGCTAGGACTATAGGCAGGCGCCACCATGCCCAACTAATTTTTGTATTTTTAGTAGAGATGGGGTTTTGCCATGTTAGCCAGGCTGGTCTCGAACTCCTGGCCTCAAGTTATCCACTCACCTCAGCCTCCCAAAGTGCTAGGATTATAGGCATGAGCCACCATGCATGCCCCATTGATAATTAAAAAAAAAAAAAGAATTCAGCAAACTAAATGTAAAAGGAGACTGTCTCAACTGCAAAAAATACAGCTACAAAAACTTAAAGCTAATATCTTAATGGGTAAAGTATGAATGATTTCTCCCTAAGATTAGAAACAAGGCAAACATGTCCACTCTCGCTGTTTGCATTTAGCATGGTACTGGAGGTTCTAGCTTGTGCAATAATAAATGAAGAAAAAATAAAAGGCATACCAATTGGAAAGGAGGAAGTAACACTGTCCTTATTGCAGACAACATGATCATCTATGTAGAAAATCCTAGGAAATAGGAAATAAGCTACTAGAACTAATAAGTTAGCAGAACAAAGTGTCAATTGAATTTCCATATGCTAGCTCAAACAGTGGGAACTGAAATTTTAAAAAGAAAGTCATTATTATTATTATTATTATTATTATTATTATATTATTGTTATTTGTCTCCCAGGCTGGAGTGCAGTGGCACAATCTCAGCTCACTGCAATCTCCACCTCCCGGGTTCAAGTGATTCTCCTGCCTCAGCCTCCCGAATAGCTAGGATTACAGGCATGCCTCACCACGCATGGCTAATTTTTGTATATTTAGTAGGGATGAGGTTTCACCAGGTTGGCCAGCTGCCCTTGAACTCACGAGCTCAAGTGATCCACTGGCTTCGGCCTCCCAAAGTGCTGGGATTACAGGCGTGAGCCACCATGCCCGGCCAAAAGAAAGACATTAATAATAGTGTTTAAAAATCAAAATATCTAGGAATAAATTTAATAATAGACATGTATATTTGTGTCTTATTGCTACTCTAACATTGCCATATAGTGACTTAATACATGTATTACCATACAGTCCTGGAAGTCAGAAGTCTAAAGTCAGTCTGTCTGAAGTCAAGATGTCACAGGTTCAAGTTCCTTCTGGAGGCTCTTGGGGGAGACGCTTGCCTTTTTCCACTTCTAGGTGCTGCCTGAGTTCCTTGGCTCATGGCCTCTTCCTCCATCATCAAATTCAACAGTGCAGCATCTTCAAATCCCACCCCCTTTGCTTTTTTCTTTTCTTTTTTTGATGCAGAGTCTCGCTCTGTCGCCCAGCCTGGAGTGCAGTGGCACGATCATGGCTCACTGAAAGCTCTGCCTCCCGGGTTCACGCCATTCTCCTGCCTCAGCCTCCCAAATAGCTGGGACTACAGGTGTCCGCCACCATGCCCAGCTAATTTTTTGTATTTTTAGTAGAGACGGGGTTTCACCATGTTAGCCAGGATGGTCTCGATCTCCTGACCTTGTGATCCGCCCACCTCGGCCTCCCAAAGTGCTGGGATTATAGGTGTGAGCCACCACGCCTGGCCTAAATCCCACCCTCTTTGCTCTGGCTCTTGCTCTCGTTGTATCAATCTCTGCTTGCATTATCACATCTTTTTCTGACTCTGACCCTCTTGCCTCCCCGCTTATGAGAAACTTTGCAATGGGACCTATCCAGATAATCCAGGATAATTTCTCCACCTCAAGATACTTAATTTAGGCTGGGTACAGTGGCTCACGCCTGTAATCCCAGCACTTTGGGAGGTCGAGCAGGCGGATCTTTTGAATTCGGCAGTTTGAGACCAGCCTGGCCAACATGGTAAAACCCCATCTCTACTAAAAACACAAAACACAAAATTAGGTGGTTTGTCTTTTCATTATCTTGGTGCTTTGAAACAGAAAGTTTTTGGCCAGGTGGGGTGGCTTATGCCTGTAATCCCAGTGGTTTGGTAGGCTGAGGCGGGAGGATCACTTTGAGGTCAGTAGTTCAAGACCAGCCTGGAAAATATAATGAGACCCGCCCCCCGCTCCCTGTCTTTACAAAAAATCAAAAAAATTAGCTGGGCATGGTAGCACATGCCTATATGCCTGATGATGTCCCAGCTAGTCAGGAAGATCACTTGAGCCCTGGAGTTCAAGGTTGCAGGGAGCCATGATCGCTTCACTGCACTTCATCCTGGGCAACAGAATAGGACCCTCTCTCAGGGGCCGGGCACAGCAGCTCACGCCTGTAATCCCAGCACTTTGGGAGGCTGAGGTGGGTGGGTCACGAGGTCAGGAGTTCCAGACCAGCCTGGCCAACATGGTGAAACACCGTCTTTACTAAAAATACAAAAATTAGCCCGGCATGGTGGTGTGCGCCTGTAATCCTAGCTGCTCGGGAGGCTGAGGCAGGAGAATCACTTGAACCTGGGAGGCTGAGGTTGCAGTGAACTGAGATTGCGCCATTGCACCCCAGCCTAGGCGACAGAGCAAGACTCCATCTCAAAAAAAAAAACAAAAACAGAAACCCTGTCCTTACAAAAAAAGAACAAAGAAAAAAAAGAAATACAAAGTTTTAAATTTTGATGAACTCCAATTTATGAATTTTTTCTTTTATTACTTGTGCTTTAGGTGTCATATCTAAGAAACCATTACCTAACTCGTGGTCATAAAGATTTATACTTATCTTTTCTTCTAAGAGTTTTGCTGCTTTAGCTCTTATATTTGGGTCTATGATCTATTTTGAGTTAAGTTTTGTATATGGTATGAGGTAGGGAGTCAAATTCATTCTTTTGCATGTGGATATACAGTTGTCTCGCACCATTTGTTGAAAAGACTAACATCCTTGTCAAAAATCAATTGAGTGTGAATGTGTGGGCTTACTTCTAGAGTCTCAATTTTATTCTATTAATCCAGTGTAGATTCTTAAGTCACTACCATGATGTTTTCATTATTACAGCTTAAGTTTTAAAGTCAAGAAGTATGAGTCTTCCAATTTTTTTCTTCTTTTTCAAGATTATTTTGTAATTCTGAGTCCCTTGCATTTCCATATGAATTTTAGAAGCAGCGTGTCAATTTCTACAACAGAGGCAGCTGAGATTTTGATAAGGATTAAATTGAATCCATAGATCATTTTAGGGATTATTGGCATTTTAACAATATTAAGTCTTCCAATCCATAAACACAGGATGTCTTTTCATTTATTTAGGGCTTCTTTAATTGCTGTTTCTTTTTTTTTTTCTTTTGAGGCGGAGTCTCACTCTTTCACCCAGGCTGGAGTGCAATGGCACAATCTTGGCTCACTGCAACCTCCACCTCCTGGGTTCAAGCAATTCTCCTGCCTCAGCCTCCCTGGTAGCTGGGATTAGAGGCAAGCGCCACCACGTCTGGCTAATTTTTGTATTTTTAGTAGAGACGGGGTTTCACCATGTTGGCCAAGCTGGTCTCGAACTCCTGACCTCAGGTGATCCACCCGCCTTGGTCTCCCAAGGTGCTGAGATTATAGGTGTGAGCCACTGCACCCAAACAGGTCTTCTTTAATTTCTTTCAACTGTGTTTTGTGGTTTTCAGAGTATGTCTTGCACTTGTTTTGTTAAATTTATTCCTAAGTATTTTATTTTTATGTTATTATAAATGGAATTGTTTTCTTAATCTAATTTTTTAGATTGTTCATTTCCAAAAAATATAACAGATTTTATATATTTATCTTGTATTCTACAACCTTGCTGAACTCATTTATTAGTTCTACTAGTTGTGTGTGTGTATATATGTCTGTGTGTTTGTGTAATCCTTAGGATTTTCTCTATACAAGGCCACATCCTCTGCAAATAGAGGCAGTTATACTTAATCCTTTCTAATCTGGATGCCTTTATTTCTTTCTCTTGCCCTGGCTAGAACATCTGACGCAATGTGGAATATAGGTGTTGACAGGGGACATCCTTGTCTTGTTTTTGTTCTTAGGAAGAAAGCTTTCTATCTTTCACCACTATGTATGATGTTAGGTGGGTTTTTATGGCTGTCTTTTGTCAGGTTGAGAAATTATCCTTCTATTCCTAGTTTGGAGATTGTTTTTATCACAAAAGGGTGTTGGATTTTGACAATGCTTTTTCTACATCTATTGAGACAATGATATGGTTTTGCCTTTTATTCCATTCATAGAGTGTATTAACTGGGTTGATTTTTGTATATTGAGGCAAACTTACATTCCTGGCATAAATCTCGCTTGATCATTGGTATCTAATCCTTTTTATATGTTAGTGAATTCATTTTCTGGTATTTTGCTGAGAATTTTTTTGTCTTTATTTGTAAGAATTATTGGTCTATAGTTTTCTTTTCTTGTTTTGTCTTTGTGTGGTTTTGGTGTCAGGACCTCAGAATGAGTTGGAAAATTTCCCCCCCTATTTTTGGAAAGGTTTTTGAAGGATTGATATTAATTCTTCTTTAAATGTTTGGCAGAAATCATCAGTGAAGCCATCTGGTCCTGGGTTTTTCTTTTCGAGGAGTTCTTTTGTTTTTGTTTTGCTTTGTTTTGTTTTGTTTTAATTATTAATTTAATCTCTTGTTATAGATATTTTGAGATTTTTAATTTCTTTTTGAGTCTGTTCTAGTAGCTTCAGCCTCTGTAAGAATTTGTCCCTGGGGTACAATTGTTCATAGTATTCCCTTATAATTCTCTATCCTTCTGTAAGGTTAATAGTAATGTCCTGGCCGGGCGCAGTGGCTGACACCTGTAATCCCAGCACTTTGAGAGGCCGAGGCAGGTGGATCACCTGAGATCAGGAGTTCGAGACCAGCCTGGCCAACATGGTGAAACCCCATCTCTACTAAAAATACAAAATTAGCAGGCCGTGGTGACGTGTGCGTGTAATCCCAGCTACTTGGGAGGCTGAGGCAGGAGGATCACTTGAACCCAGGAGGTAGAGGTTGCAGTGAGCCGAGATTGTGCCACTGCACTCCAGCCTGGGCAACAGAGTGAGACTCCGTCTCAAAAAAAAAAAAATAGTAATGTCACTTCTTCCATTCTCAATTTTAGTAATTTGAATTTTTTTCTCTTTTTTTCTTGGCAAGTCTAAAGACACGTGAATTTTGTTGATCTTTTTGAAGAACCAACTTTTTGGTTTCATTAGCTTTCTCTATTGCTTTTCTGTCTCTATTTCATTTATTTCCCCTTAATCTATATTATTTCTTTCTTTGTATTTGCTTTGAGCTTAACTTTGTTCCTCTTTTTCTTGTTTCTTAGGGTGGAAGTTTAGGTTGTTGATTTGAGATCTTGCTTCATTTTTAATATAGGAATTTACAGCGCTATGTTTTCCTTCTAAACTTCTATTTATTCTTGAGCCAGTTTTGATCATTTGCATCTTCAAAGAATTTGTCCATGCTACTTGAGCTATCACATGTACTGGCATGCTATTGCTCATAATATTCCCTTATTATCTGTTTAATGTACACAGAAGCTTTAGTAATGTCTCTTCTTTCATTACTAATATTGATAATGCAGTATTCTCCATTTTTGGTTTAAAGAATATAGCTTGGGTCTTATCAGTAGTGGTGAGAGACTGTGGTGGCCCTATGAGTCCCACCTCCTGCCATCACACCTTTGTGTGGTCTCCCCTTGAGCGTGGATGTGACTTGTGACTTGCTTCTAAATCATAGAATATAACACAGGTGAAGGCATGTACATGATGACGTGTATGTGATTACATTATGTAAGATAATAATCCATCTTGTCCTCCCCACCATACACCTAATGGCTTTGAGGAAGTAAGCTGCCATGTGGCAAGGAGAAGGGAGTGGCCTCTGGCTGACAGCCAGGTGGAAACTGAAGCTCTCAGTCCAGCAGCCTGCAAGGAACTGAATTCTGTCAACCACCACATGAGTTGGAAGTTGATTCTTCACCAGCTGGCCTCAGATGAGACACCTTGATTGCAACTTAGTGAGCTAGAAGCAGAGGACCTAGCTAAGCTGTGCCTGGTCTTCTGGCCCCCAGAAACTATGAGAAAATAAATATATGTTGTTTAAAGCCATTATGTTTGTGTTGGTTGTGTTGCTACACAGCAATAGATAATGAATACATCAACAATTGGACTTTTCAAAGAAACTGCTTTTGGTATCAGTGATTTTCTTCATTATTGGTTCATTTTCTATTCAATTGATTTCTACTTTTTATGATTCATATTTTTCTACATCAGGTTTAATTTGCTCTTTCATTTTCTAGCATGTAAGGCAGACCCTTGGCTAGGTGCAGTGGCTCATGCCTGTAACCCACTTTGGGAGGTCAACGTAGGAGGATTACTTGAGCCTAGGAGTTTGAGACTAGCCCTGACAATATAGCAAGACCTTGTCTCTCCCAAAAAAACAAAAAAAAAATGAACTAATTAAAAAATTAGCTGGATGCAGTGGCATATGCCTGTACTCCCAGCTACTTGGGAGGCTGAGGTAAGAGGATTGCTTGAACCTGGGAGGTCGAGGCTGCAGTGAGCTCTGGTTGTACCACTGCACTCCAGCCTGGGCAACAGAGCGAGACCCTGTCACACACACACACACACATACACACACACACACACACACACACACGTAGAACCATCACTCATTTATTTTAGAGCTTTCTTCTTGTGTATAACAATTAGAGCTATAAATTGCCCTCAAAGCATTGCTTAAGGCTGCACCCCTCAAATATTAATAGGTTGTTTTTTCATTTCTATTTAATTCAAGATATTTTCTAATTTCCCATGTGATTTCTTCTTTGACCTATGGGTTATTTAGAAGTATGAAAATTTCCTAATATTTGCAAATTTTCCAGATCTTAGAATTCACTTTATTTCTCTTCTCTTGGGGATCACATCTCAGCACTGCCTGTGGTTCATGTCAGACAACTGCCGTTTCACGTATTTTGTTTGGTTTTCTAGTTTTTAAGATAGAAGGATCAATCCAGTTCCTGTCATTCCATGTGGCTAGATGCGAAGTGATTTGCTTGGGTTTAACTCTACCATCTCGCTATTTGTTTATTTGTTTCCTCTGTTCTTTGCTTATTTTCCTACCTTCCTCTTTTCTCGTTGTTTTTAACGAAGTCTCCCTCTGTCGCCCAGGCTGGAGTGCAGTGGCATGATCTTGGCTCACCGCACCTTCCACTTCCTGGGTTCAAGTGATTCTCATGTCTCAGCCTCCCGAGTAGCTGTGATTACAGGCGCCTGCCACCACGTCCAGCTAATTTTATTTATTTATTTATTTATTTATTTATTTATTTATTTATTTATTTTGTAGAGACATAGTTTGGTCTGTCACCCAGGCTGGAGTGCAGTGGCGCGATCTCGGCTCACTGCAACTTCTACCTCCCAGGTTCAAGTGATTCTCCTGCCTTTGCCTCCCAAGTAGCTGGGACTACAGGCGCACGCTACCACACCCGGCTAATTTTTTTGTGTTTTAGTAGAGACGGGTTTCACCATGTTGCCCAGGCTGGTCTCGAACTCCTGAGCTCAGGCAATCCACCTGCCTCGGCCTCCCAAAGTGCTAGGATTAAAGGTGTGAGCCACCACGCCCGGCCTCCTACCTTTCTTTTGATTGAAGTTTTTTGTTTGTTTTGGTTTTTGTTTGCCATTTTGTCACCTTTTACCTATAAGCTATTTCTTTGTGTGTGTGATTATCCTAGAGTTTATAATTTGAATCTTTAACTTTTCACAATCTACCCTTAAATTGCATTTAACACTTCATGAAAGAACCTTACGACAGCATACTTTGATTTCACTCTTCGTCCTTTATGCTATTGTAGTCATGCATTTCACATCTATGAAGTTATAAACCTCACAATACACTGCTATTTTTTTCTTTAAACAATTACTTTTTTTTTTTCAGACAGAGTTTCGCTCTTGTTTCCCAGGCTGGAGTGCAATGGCGCGATCTTGGCTCACCTCAACCTCTGCCTCCCGGTTCAAGCGATTCTTCTGCCTCAGCCTCCTGAGTAGCTGGGATTACAGGCATGTGTCACCACGCCTGGCTAATTTTGTATTTTTAGTAGAGATGGGGTTTCTCCTTGTTGGTGAGGCTGGTCTCAAACTCCCAACCTCAGGTGATCTGCCCGCCTTGGCCTCCCAAAGTGCTGGGATTACAGGAATGAGCCACTGCGCCCAGCCAATTATCTTTTAAAGAAATGAAAATAAGATAAAGTATCTGTTACATTAGTCCACATATTTGCCATTCCTAGTGTTTTTCATTGTCTTGTATCTCATGTTTATGTGTATCTTTTTCCTTTAGCCTGAAATTTTAATTTTATAATTTTTTGTAGTGCAATTTCTGCTGGGCAATAAATTTTCTCACTGTTTGTTTCTTTAAAAAATACTTTTATTTTGTCTTCATTTAGGGGAGACTATTTTAACTGAATAAAGAATTCTAGGTTAACAGCTTCCCCCCAACCCCAGCACTCTAAAGATGTCATGTTATTGCCCCCTAGCTTTCATTGTTTCTAACAGTAAGTCAGCAGTCATCTTTGTTCCTTCTACATAATGTGTCATTTCGCCCTCTGGCTGCTTTTAAGATTTTTCTCCTTATTTTTGATATTCAGCAACTTGATTGTGATATGTTTTGGTGTGGTTTTCTTTGAATTAATATTTATTCTTCTTGGAGCTCTTTGAGTTTCTTGGATCTTTGGGTTTATGATTTTTACCAAATTTGCAATTTGAAGAAAATTCAGCAATTATTTCTTCTGCCTCTGGTACTCCAGTTATATGTGTGTTGGGTGGATTAATATTGTCCTACAGGTCACCAAGGCTCTGTTAAAATTTTTTTGGCTGGCTTTTTTCCCTCAGTGCTTTAGTTTGGATAAATTCAGATTCATTGATCTTGTCTTTGTAGTGTCACATCTGCTGTTAAGCTCATCCCATATGTTTTTTTATCTTAGACATTATATTTTCAGCTCCAGCAGTTCCATTGGTTCTCTTATAAATCTTCTATTTCTCTCCTCATTATGTTTGTTTTCCCTTTAAAATCTTGAACATATTTCTATAGCCAATTTAAAGTCTTGCAAACTAATTTGATCACTTCTGGATCTGTTTCATTGATTTTTTAAAAATTACAAGCCATACTTTCCTACTTCCTCACATGTCTGTACATCCTTCTACAGCTTTATCGAAATACAGTTTACTTTACCATACAATTCATTAATTTAACATGTATACTTTAATGACTTTTAATATATTCACAGAATTGTACATCCATCATCACAATCAATTTTACAATATTTTCCTTATCCCTAAAAGAAGCCCTCATCCCCCAATCCCTCCATTCTGCCTCACCCTCAGCCCTAGGCAACCACCAATCTACTTTTTGTCTTTAGAGATTTGTCTATTCATATAAATGGAATAATACAATCTGTGATTCTTTGTGACTTAGCATCATGTGTTCAAAGTCCATCCATGTTGTGGCATGTATCAGTTCTTGTTTCTTTTTATTGCCAATAACATTCCACAGTATGGCTATAGTAAGTTTTGATTGGATGGTTAATATTGTGATGTTATGCTATTCTTGTTCTATCCATGGCAATTTTATGACACAAATATGACTCTCCCTACTTTACGGATGAGGAAAGTGAGGCTCAGATAGAAGGCCACACAGTGGGTGGAACTCCTAGGAAGCTGGTATAATAGAAAGAACATGGCCTTACCCTAAGGGGAGAGGCATAGGCACGCTTTGCAAAAGGTCAGAGGGAAGACACAGGGAACTCCCCCGAAAAGTAAGTCTGATGAGGGAGGTACATCCATGCTTTGGAAAGTCTGATCTGAGGGGGGCATGGACCCTTCCCTGAGAAGCCCCAATCAGAGGAGGAAGCTGTGACCCTTTCTTGGGAACTGTGACCTGAGGAGAGATGTGGTCCCACTTAGAAAAGTCCCTGTTCATCAGGCCTCCCTTGATCAGTGGAGGTCAGCAGGCATGGGCCTGGGTCCTAAGGCACCTTCAGCTCTCTAGAGGGCCTGCCAGCACAGGGCACAAGGCCACATCTGTCTGTAGGAAGCTGCTACTCAGACAGGGCCAGAAGGGATGCCAGGCACAGAGCCAGAATCCCAAAGCACCCAGCCTGGGCTTTGCCCACAGCTGGGACCCAGAGCTATCCAATGACTATGACAGCGCCTAGTCAGTGGGTGCTTATTCATATCTGCTGGGTGGTAGTTGGGCCACCTGCCTCCAGCTTTGCAATCCCCTCTCCCTGTAGCTGGGGCCTCTTGTTCTCTTACCTGTGGGTTCAGCTTCACTCCAGGCTCAAAGACCAGGAGGCGGCCCAGAGATTAGGAGGGATTTAAGCTTTTTTTTTTTTTTTTTTTTTTAACGAGGGACAGGGTCTTGCTCTGTTGTGCAGGCTGGAGTGCAGTGGTGCCATCATAGCTCACTGCAGCCTCCAACTCCTGGGCTCAAGCGATCCTCCCACCTCAGCCTCCAAGTAGCTGAGACTATATGTGTGTACCACCACTCCTGGCTAATTTTTAAGTTTTTTTTTTTTTTTGAGACAGAGCTTTGCTTTTGTTGCCCAAGCTGGAGTGCAATGGCACGATCTCGGCTCACCGCAACCTCCACCTCCCAGGTTCAAGTGATTCTCCTGCCTCAGCCTCCCTAGTAGCTGGGATAACAGGCATGTGCCACCACACCCGGCTAATTTTGTGTTTTTAGTAGAGACAGGTTTTCTCCATGTTGGTCAGGCTGGTCTTAAACTCCCGACCTCAGGTGATCCGCCCACCTCAGCCTCCCAAAGTGTTGGGATTACAGGTGTGAGCCACCGTGCCTGGCCTAATTTTTAAATTTTTTATGGCGACGCAGTCTTGCTATATTGCCCAGGCTGGTCTCAAACTCCTATTGGGCTCAAGTAATTCCCCCACCTCAGCCTCCCAAAGTGCTGAGATTATAGGCAGGAGCCACTGTACCCAGACCAAAAAGCAGAGGTTTTCTTATCAGGATAATGTAATGTTCTAAAATGGACTGTGAGGCTGGGTGTGGTGGCTCATGCCTGTAATCCTAGCACTTTGGGAGGCCGAGGTGGGCTGATCACTTGAGGTCAGGAGTTCAAGACCAACCTGGCCAATATAGTGAAACTCCGTCGCTTCTAAAAATACAAAAATTAGCTGGGCATGGTGGCATGCACTTGTAGCCCCAGCTACTTGGGAGACTGAGGCAGAAGAATCGCTTGAACCCAGGAAGTAGAGGTTTCAGTGAGCCGAGATCACGCCATTGCACTCCAGCCTGGGCATTGCAGCAAGACTCCGTCTCAAAAAATAATAAAATAAAATAAAATAAAATAAAATAAAATAAACTGTGGAAATGATTGCACAACCCTGTAAATATACTAAAAACCACTGACTGAATTGTACACTTTAAATGGGTGAATTGTATGGTGTGTGAATTTTATCACAATAAAGCTATTCTTTTAATAAAAGCAATCAGTGCAAAATTGTGTAAGGATATGGGGTTGGCTGTAGGAGGGATCTTTGCTGACTAATGCAAGGTGGGGTGGACCTCAAAAATCCAGTTACTCAACTACCTGATTTGCCAGTGGAGTTGGCCCTGATTCTTGCCCATGGGACAGGGTGAGTCAGGGAATTGAATGGGGGGTCTCTGGACTCTGGGCCTGGGGCTCCCTCCAATACCTCCTGCGGCCTCCCTGGCCACCCCATCCCCTGGTGTCCTTCCCTTTGGCAATTTGTCCCATGGGTGACAAATTGGACCCATGACCTTTCAGCATTCTGCCTCTACCCTGCCTGCCTTGTCAGTTGGTCTGGACCCCCAGAGGTCTTCCTCCTGCCAAGCCAGTGTCCTGGGTGGACCCAGCTTGGGTGGAGAGATGACATGTTTTGTTCTCTGAGCAGGAAGGGTCAGGAAATTGAGTCTGACACCTGGCAAGGCCCACAGCCTGGGCAGCGAGTCGGGAAGGCCGGCCCATGCTCCCAGCCAGGCTTCTCCAGGCCAGCCCTTCTCTGGGGTCCTGGCGGTGGCCAGAAGTGGGCACGCCTGGGGAACCGTGAGTGGCAGCCTGCCCGTAGATAATGGAAAAGTCCAAGCATCGATCATGGAGGGCCTGACAGGTCTCTGTTCATGTTAACAACAGGAGAGGTATTTGCGAGCCAGAGGTGGTGGGATTCCCAGCGGCTGCCTTGGAACACACGCATGGCTACCTCTGGAGCCTTTTGCCACCATGCTGCCAACAAGACCCCCAAACACCCTTGCCTCAGGCGTCTCCACCAACCTCATCGTCCCCTCTACTGACAGCTGTCTCCAGGCCAAGCCACTAGACCCAACATCCCCCTTCCAGCTTTCCAGTGTAATTCTTTGCAGACCCTCTGCCCAGCCCTGCCTCCCCTCCTGATCGCCCCCAGTGGCTCAGGGCTCCTTTGTGTCTGCTCAGAAAGGCCCTTGCAGTCCTTCCCCGCTGTGGCCAGGGCCTTGTTTGTTTTTGAATGGGATGGCCTGTCCCCAAGCACTGGCTTGGAAACTCCTATCCCATCTGCTGCCTGGCTCCTGCCCGGTGTTCACTCACATTAGCTAAGCCTGGGGGGCCACTGGATCCTCTTCCTGCCTATTGTCTTGTGGAGAGCCAGGTGCTCTACAGGGATCCTGACTGGTTGGGGGAGGCTGCTGGGACTGAAATGGTTGGAGGAGGCTGCTGGGACTGAAATGAAGGGATCCACCCTGTGGCTGGGTGAGCTTTGAGATTCATGGAGGGATGTCAGTCAAGAGCTCTTCTCATGACCCACAATGGCATCCCCATCCCACCATTGCCACAGCCAGTGTCTTCACCATCTTTATCATTTCTTCCAGCATCACCTCCATTCTCACCTCTGTGTTCACCTCCATCCTCATCTCCGTTCTTACCTCCACCTCCACCTCTATCCCCAACTTCATTTTCACCTACATCCTCACTGTGACTTTCAGCTCTATCCTCACCTCCACCTTCACCTCCATCCTCACCTCTGTCCTCACCTCCACCTGCACTTCCACCCTCACGTCCACCCTCACGTCCACCCTCACCTCCATCCTCACCTCCATCCTCACCTCCACCCTCACCTCCATCCTCACCTCCACCCTCACCTCCATCCTCACCTCCACCCTCACCTCCACCTTCACCTCCATCCACACCTCCACCCTCACCTCCATCCTCACCTCCATCCTCACCTCCATCCTCACCTCCACCCTCACCTCCATCCTCACCTCCATCCTCACCTCCACCCTCACCTCCACCCTCACCTCCATCCTCACCTCCATCCTCACCTCCACCCTCACCTCCATCCTCACCTCCACCCTCACCTCCATCCTCACCTCCATCCTCACCTCCATCCTCACCTCCACCCTCACCTCCACCCTCACCTCCACCCTCACCTCCATCCTCACCTCCATCCTCACCTCCATCCTCACCTCCACCTTCACCTCCACCCTCACCTCCACCCTCACCTCCACCCTCACCTCCATCCTCACCTCCACCCTCACCTCCACCCTCACCTCCACCTTCACCTCCACCCTCACCTCCACCCTCACCTCCATCCTCACCTCCACCCTCACCTCCATCCTCACCTCCACCTTCACCTCCATCCTCACCTCTGTCCTCACTTCTGTCCTCACCTTCATCTTCACCTCCATCCTTGCCTCCATCTTCACCTTTTTACCTTCATCCTGACCTCTATCCTCACCTCCACCTTCACCTTCACCCTCACCTCCACCCTCACCTCCACCCTCACCTCCACCTTCACTTCCACCCTCACCTCCATCCTCACCTACACTTTCACTTCCACCCTCACCACCATCCTCACCTCCACCTTCACATCCACTTTCACCTCCATCCTCATCTCCACCTTCACTTCCATCCTCACCTCCACCCTCACCTCCATCCTCATCTCCATCATCACCTCCATCCTCACCTCCACCTTCACTTCCATCCTCAAGACCACCTTCACCTACACCTCTCTCCTCACCTCCACCTTCACATCCATCCTCACCCCCTTCCTCACCTTCATCTGCACTTTCATCTTCACCTTCATCTTCACCTCCATCCTTGCCTCCATCTTCACCTTTTCAGCTTCATCCTGACCTCTATCCTCACCTCCACCTTCACCTCCACCTTCACCGCCACCTTCACTTCCCCCTCACCTCCACCTTCATCTCCATCCTCACCTCCACCTTCACCTCCACCCTCACCTCCATCCTCACCTCCACCCTCACCTCCGCCCTGACCTCCATCCTCACCTCCACCTTCACCTCCACCCTCACCTCCATCCTCACCTCCACCTTCACTTCCTTCACCTCCACCCTCACCTCCACCTTCATCTCCACCCTCACCTCCATCCTCACCTCCACCTTCACTTCCTTCACCTCCACCCTCACCTCCACCTTCATCTCCACCCTCACCTCCATCCTCACCTCCACCTTCACTTCCTTCACCTCCACCCTCACCTCCACCTTCATCTCCATCCTCACCTCCACCTTCACTTCCATCCTCACCTCCACCCTCACCTCCGTCCTCACCCCCGTCCTCACCTCCACACTCACCTCCACACTCACCTCTATCCTCCTCTGTCCTCATCTCTACCTTCACCTCCATCCTCACCTCCATCCTCACCTCCACCCTCACCTCTACCCTCACCTCCACCTTCACCTCCATCCTCACCTCCACCTTCACTTCCATCCTCACCTCCACCCTCACCTCCACCCTCACCTCCATCCTCACCTCCATCCTCACCTCCACCTTCACTTCCATCCTCACCTCCACCCTCACCTCCACCCTCACCTCCATCCTCACCTCCACCTTCACTTCCATCCTCACCTCCACCCTCACCTCCACCCTCACCTCCATCCTCACCTCCACCCTCATCTCCATTGTCACCTCCATCCTCACCTCCACCTTCACTTCCATCCTCAAGACCACCTTCACCTACACCTACACCTCTATCCTCACCTCCACCTTTAACTCCACTCTCATCGTCACACTGACCTCCATGCTCACCTCCACTTTCACCTGCATCCTCACCTCCACCTTTACCACCGTCCTCACCTTCATCTTCACCTCCATTCTCCCCTCCATTCTCCTTTCTTTGCCTCCATCTTCCCCTCCATTCTCACTCTATTCTCACTTACTGTCACTCTTTCACCTCCATCCTCATCTCCATCTTCACTTCTGTCCTCCCCTTCCTCCTGCCCTCCATCCTCACCTCCATTCTCATCTCCACCCTCACCTTTATCCTCACTTTCATCCTCATCTCTATCCTCACCTCCACCTTCACTTCCATCCTTACTTCCACCTTCACCTTCACACCTGTCCTTACCTTCATCCTCACTTCCACCATCATCACTGCCACCATCACCCACCCAGCCTCCAGGTGGGTCTCCTGCCATCACTAAATGCTTAATAACCAGGCATGGGTCTGGACAGAGAGGTGACCCTGGATGATGGGTGTGGCCAGGCTCCAGGTCCTGCCTGCCTTGTGGCTCATGTCTGCCTGTGAGCTGGGACTCTTTTCTTGCATGGCAATGATAGCAGATGGTGGAGGTCTGTGCTGACTTGCTTGGCACCTGCAATCAATGCCTGCAGATCTGTGGGTGGCTCACCATCAGGGCCACCTGGCTCATGGGGGCCCAGGAGCCTTGTCCCCCTTACTTCATATCTCAAAGAAATCAGGAAATTCCAGGAGGAGGGAAGAGCTGAAAGCAGAAGTCAGTGCTTCAGCTGTGCCATCGACTCAGGGTTCCCTCCAAAAGTCACTGCCTCCTCTCCAAGCCTCCCTTTCTCATCCCTAAGATGAAAAGAGCAGCACTTCCTCACATCCACAGAGGGTGCAACAGGGTGCAAGGCATGTCCACAGGCTCCTGTCTCCTGAGGGAGGACTTCCCAGCAGGGCTTCCATCTCAGACCACCTGGGAGCATTTCCAGCCCCCACCTCTCAGCAGCCCAGAGACCCTGAGAAAGTCACTCACTGTTTCTGTCAAGCACCAGCTTCCTCATCTATCAACAGAGGATAAACAATACACTCCACCACTTAATCTACCACATAAGGGCATCTTAAACAGTTGGTTATTATTATTATTTTTAGACAGAGTCTTGCTCTGTCACCCAGGCTGGAGTGCAGTGTTGCAATCATAGCTCACTGCAGTGTCAGCCTGCTGGGCTTAAGTTAAGGGGTAGAGTTTATGCAGATTACCTGAGAGCTCATTCACATATAGAACTTGCTTTCTTTTTCTTTTTCTTTCTTTCTTCTTTCTTTTCTTTTCTTTTCTTTCTTTCTTTCTTTCTTTCTTTCTTTCTTTCTTTCTTTCTTTCTTCTTTCTTTCTTTCTTCTTTCTGGTGGCAGGGTCTTACTCTGTCACCTAGGCTGGAGTGCAGTGGCAGTCTCAGCTCACTGCAACTTCTGCCTCCTGGTTCAGGCTATTCTCCTGCCTCAGCCTCCCGAGTAGCTGGGATTACAGGCACCCACCACCACATCCAGCTAATTTTTGTATTTTGGGTAGAGATGGGGTTTCACCATGTTGGCCAGGCTGGCCTCAAACTCCTGACCTCAAGTGATCCTCCTGCCTTAGTCTCTCAAAGTGCTGGGATTACAGGCGTGAGCCACCATGCCAGGCCCAGCACTTGATTTCAATTCTCACTTGTGAGCAGGCAGGCAGGGGTGGTGTAGCCCCACTTTTCAGAGGGAGGCACAGAACTGGCAGGGGTGGCATGGACTCGGGGAGAATTGCCTGAGGTTATCCAGTCTGAAATGACAGCGCAGGGATTTGGGGCCAGGCCGTAAGCCTCCTGGTTCCTTTTCTAACCTCCTGCTGCTTTGGGACTATGTGCCCGATTTCAAGGGGGCACACAGGGATGCTGAGGCCCAGCCTCTGCCCTGAAGCCCATGGCTGGGCCAGGTAAGGGGGAGGTTAGGCTCATGGCAGCTGAGCGGGGCTGGGAGGGAGGGAGCAACTCCAGGCCTGACAGCAGGACTTGGCAGAATGTCCTTGGAGAGTTCAAGGGAAGAATGCTGGGAAGGGATGGGCTGAGGTGGGTGTCAGGGAACGAGGAGGCCTTGGAAAACCAGAGAAGAGAAAGAAGGGGGTCTCAGGAGAGGCTATCTGATCAGGCAAGTGTTGGAGACCTGAGAAGGCACCGTGTGGGGTGGGGCCTCTAAGAGCATGAATGCCTGGCCGGTAAATAAGGAGGATCTTGGAGGCTGTGTGTGATGGCTCACACCTGTAATCTCAGCACCTTGGGAAGCCAACGCAGGTGGATCACTTGGGCGCTAGCAGTCGAGACCAGCTTGGGCAACATGGTGAAACCCTGTCTCTCAAAAAAAAAAAAAAAATTAGCTGGGTAGAGTGGCACACGCCTGTAGTTCCCACTACTCTGGAGGCTGAGGTGGGAAGGTGGCTTGAGCCCAGGAGTTCGAGACTGCAGTGAGCTATGATTTTGCCACTGCACTCCAGCCTAGGCGACAGAGCAAGACTCTGTCTAAAAAATAAAAGAACGATATCGGATCCTTAAAGCCAAGCACTAGGAGGGTCCTCGGAGCCCACCAGCACATCCACATCATTCAAAGGAGAATCAAAGCCAGAGAAGAGCAGGGCAAGGACAGAGCCAGAGCTGATACCTGGGCTTTTCTCCTTCCTGCCACCCTGAGCTGATGCTGTCTTTTGCACCATCAGCAAAATGGTCCGATGTCCATGGAGACTGGTACTCCAGGGCAAGCCTGATTCCCAGGCCTGCTTCCCTTCCTGTCCTTGTTGTTTTGGGTCCAGGGGTCCAGGAGTCTTTTGCTAGATGAAGCCTTTAGAACAGGATAGTCAAGGCTGGGCATGGCGGCTCACACCTGTAATCCCAGCACTTTGGGAGGTTGAGGCAGGGGGATCACTTGAGGTCAGGAGTTTGAGACCAGCCTGGCCAACATGGTGAAACCCCATCTCTACTAAAAATACAAAAATTAGCCGGCCATGGTGGCATGCACCTGTAATCCCAGCTACTCAGGAGGCTGAGGCAGGAGAATCACTTGAACCACGAGGCAGAGGTTGCAGTGAGCCGAGATCGTGCCACTACACTCCAGTCTGGGCAAGGGCGAGACTCCGTCTAACATCAGGATTCTTGGCAGCAGTTCTGCCAGGAGAGCCACCCTCCTGTGCCACAGTCATGTCTGCCTCACATTCATCTAGAGCTGCCCCAGACACTTTATGTCATAGTGGAGAAACTGAGGCTCAGATTTGGCAACTGCCCAAGGTGCACAGCAAAAGCAGAGCTGGGAGGATTCAAGGTTCATCCGATGCCCCTGAGACACGCACGGAAGCCCCCTGTCCCCATCCACTCCCCTCAGGGCCCGTGGGGGAAGGCTGGATGGTAATCTGGGGACGAGATGGAAAACAAGATGAGCAGCTGCTCAGCCAGCCAGCCGCCTGTGGGCCAGGGCTGCCTGCCACCCCCAGCCAGGGCTGCTTCTGCCAGGGCCTGGTGCCTGCTGCACCACGGGTGGCCAGAACGCCCGGCTCCCCAGGCCACCGCCCTCTCTCCCCATGGTCCAGGCACAGCTCCCACGCCAGTGGGCCTGAGTGCCTGGAGCACTGTCCATAAGCGAGCCCTGGGTCCATGCCAGCCGCAGCCAGCCACAGGGCTGAGCAGGCAGCTGGCGTCTGGACACAGAGCCTCACTAAGCAGAGGGAGTGAGGCCTCTGGGGCTGCCTCTGGGGCCGGGGTTGGGCTTGGCTCCCCTGCTGCCCACCGCCCTCCAAGAGGTGAGGAGAAGGAGATGAGATCTAAGGTAGGAGAGGGGAGCTGGGGGCTGCCAGTAAGTGAGTGTTTTAGGGGAGACTTTCCAGGTGAGAGGAGGCAAATGGAGGTCCACATACCCAAATATATCCCACTGGGTTGCCCCAGGCACTCACCCTCTGCAAGTCTCCTCCGATCCTCTGGGTGTCTCATCTCAGCAGGTGAAACTGACAGTCTCCCCAGAGTCCAGGCAGCCCTCTATAACCACCCCCTTGACTTTCAGTTCCACTCCATCATGAAATTTGGTTCACAATTTTCCGGACAGCTTGTGCTCTCTCTCTCTCTCTCTCTTTCTCTCTCTCTCTCTGTCTCTCGCTCTCACTCTCGCTCTCACCCCGCAGCCACGTGGCAGTGTTTAAGCACAGACCTCTCCATCCCTTACTGGGATCATTGCACCAGCCTCTGCCAGAATCCCCTGCCCCCAGGCTCACCCTGCCTGTCCAAACCCCTCAGCAGTCAGGGTGAGCGTGCGAAAGCGGCAAGTCCAACCGTATGACTGTGTCCCCTGAGCCTGACGCCCTTCCCCAGCTTCCTGGGTACTGCAGAGAAAGTTCCAGCTCCTTAGCCGTGTAGTCAAGGCTCCTGGAGTCCTGGCCCCTAAGGCATCGGTGCTCTCTGGGTCCCTCTCCCCATGCACCTCACCTGCCTTCCAGATGAGGTGACTCCTGGAAAGTCTTGGCTGTTCAGCAGTGCCCCTGCAGCCCAGGCCTGGAATAGCCTTCTCTCAAGATTTGGCTAAAACATCCCCATCTCCATGAAGCATCCACACCTCCTCCCCACCTCCTGCCAGCCTGGGGGAGTTGACCACCCCGTCGAGGCTGCCCCACTTAGGCTGTTGTGCACCCATGCGACACCCATGTGACACCAGTGTGACACATTGACTGTTACACTGGGGGCACCGATTTGGGTCTTAGCCTGTCTTCTCCACCAATATAAAACCTCCTAGGCCAGGCACAGTGGTTCACACCTGTAATCCCAGCACTTTGGGAGGCTGAGGCGGGCAGATCACGAGGTCAGGTGTTCAAGACCAGCCTGGCCAACATGGTTTTTAGTGTCTCTACTAAAAACACAAAAATTAGCTGGGCATGGTGGTGCGTTCCTGTAATCCCAGCTGCTTGGGAGGCTGAGGCAGGAGAATCGCTTGAACCTGGGAGGTGGTGGTTGCAGTGAGCAGAGATTGTGCCATTGCACTCCAGCCTGGGCGACAGAGCAAGACTCCATGTCAAAACAAACAAAAAACAAAACCTCCTAGAGGCAGGCATCAGCCTGGTTTCCTTTTTTCTGTGGCCCTAGTGTCCAACACTGGTCTAACGGGGTCCTGGAGACACATTCATTCATTCCTCCACTCTGTACTTTTGAGGTATTTTTTGAAGATTAGACGCATTGTCAGGCAGGACAGCCATGCCCCAAACCACAGAGTCCAGGGGCAGCTGATGGGACCTGGGAGGCGAGGAGAGGCATGGGTTATCAGTGTCTGATGGAGGCAACCCAGCTCCTGCCCCCAGGGAAGCCTGCTCTGGGGCAGCCTAGAGCATAGGATGGCGTGGGCTGGAATTTAAGCTCTACCACCTCCTAGCTGTGTATTCTGAGTAAGATGCTCACCCTCTCTGAGCCTCCGTTTCCTTGTCTATGAAGCTGGGTGACGCCATTCCCCACCAGGGTAGTGTAAGCGATGATTTGGGCGGAGAAAGCACATAGTGGGTCACTTTGCATCCCATTCTTCCAGAGCTTCTGGTTCAATGTGGAACACTTGGGGCCCATCCTCAAGCAGGGATTGGGGACCTTCCAGCCTGTAGAAGCCCTACTGATGTGCCCCTGTGGGAATGCAAGGGCAGTAGGTTGTCCTGGAAGTCCCTGCCCTGACAGAGGTGGCTGCCTGAGTTGCGGGTACAGGGAGTACCCTCCTGCCTACAAGCTGCCACAGGCCCTTGCCCTCTGCCCGTCTCAGCAGCCCTGCAGGGACCAGAAACGGGCACACCCAGCCCTGGCCCTGAAGCTGTTGGCAGGGCCAACCCTATCCTTGATCCTGGCCCTGTGCCTGGCATCCCTCTGGCACTTCCCAGGCACCGGCTTCCTGCGGGTGGATGCAGGCTCTTGCCTGTGCCAGCTGGCCCTTCAGGAGCTGAAGGTGCCTGGAGCCAGACCCATGCCCGCTGACCCTCCCAGGGAGGCCTGAAGAGTGGGGCCTGAGGAGTGGGACCACATCTCTCCCCAGGCTCTGAGGGTCCCTGTCCCCAACTGCCACCCTTGATTAGACCTTGATTAGAGCTTCTCAGGGAATGGCCTTGTGTCCCACACCACCACCTCCCCACTAAACTAGACTTTCTGGCCAGAGCTGTGTCTCCTCACTCAGACTCCTTCCCAGAGCATGAGGCTGTCTTTCCCATTCTGACTTACTTTTTTTTTTTTTTTTGGAGACAGGATCTTACTCTGTACCCCCGGCTGGAGTGCAGTGGTGCAATCATAGCTCATTGCATCCTCCAGCTCCGGGCTCAAGCGATTCTCCTGCCTCAGCCTCCTAAATAGCTAGCACTACAGGTACACACCACCACCATGTCTGGCTAATTTTTAAAATGTTTTTTATAGCGACAGGGTCTCACTGTGTTGCCCAGGCTGGTCTCAAATGCCCAGCCTCAAGCGATCCTCCCACCTCAGTCTTCCAAAGTGCTGGGATTACAGGCACAAACCACCATGGCTGGTCAATTTTTTTGTCCTCTCTTTTTTCTTTTTTGTAGAGATAGAGTGTTGCTATGTTACCCAGGCTTGACTGACTGACTTTTTGGGGCCAGTCCACGTCTCCTGCTCAGACTAGGGAAGGGAGTGCAAGAACATTCTGGAAAGAATTAGCATGAGAAGCTCCCGGTGGTGGGGGAAACATGGCGAATTCAAGGCCCCACTGGGTGCTCTATGGGTGGGAAGTCCAAGGGTGGAGGAGAGAAAATGGTGGAGGAGGAGCTAGAGGCCAGGTGGGCCTATGACGCCGGGACACTGAGCCTTGGTCCTTAAGATTATAGAAGACAGGGAAAGAGCAAGAAAGTAAAATTCTATACTTTTTTTTTTTTTTTTTTTTTTTGAGATGGTGTCTCTATCGCCCAGGCTGGAGTGCAGTGGCTTGATCTCGGCTCACCGCAACCTCCTCCTTCCGGGTTCAAGTGATTCTCCTGCCTCAGCCTCCTGAGTAGCTGAGATTACAGGCGTGCGCCACCACGCCCTGCTAATTTTTTATATTTTTAGTAAAGACAGGGTTTCACCATGTTGGCCAGGCTGGTCTCGAACTCCTGACCTCAGGTGATCCACCCACCTCAGCCTCCCAAAGTGTTGGGATTATAGGTGTAAGCCACCGCACCCGGCCCAAATTCCATACTTTTGAGACATTTCTTAAAGATTAAACACATTCTTAGGCAGGACAGCCATGTCCCAAACCACAGGGTCTGGGGGCAGCTGAGGGGACCTGGGGGGCAAAGAGAGGCGTGGGTTATTGACGTCTGATGGGGGCAACCCAGTGTTTCCCACAGATCCTCCTGGCTGAGGTGGCCTGGTGAGGAGGCGACTGCTTTAAGGCCTGGACTGCGAGGGGTGCTGGACTGCTGGGGGAACACGTGAGGAGGAAGAATTTCTTGGGTGCAACAGAGGGCATGAGGATGTGGGAGTCAAGTTCAGCTCCCTGGCTTCTGGCCCAGGCAACCAAAGGGGTTCCTGGGAGGACATGTTGGCAGGAGAGATGATGGGGGCTATTCAGGGCCTGTACCTGCAAGGCAAGAAGTCCAGCGTGCTGGTGCAAGAGCAAGTGTGCATCAGGGGGAGAAGTTGGGGCAGTGCAGGTGGCATTGCATGTGTGAGGCCGCCTGGGGAGGGGGGACATTCTGAGACTGAGTCAGGGTGACCCAGGGGTGAAATAAGGAGGAGAGCAGCTACTCGGGAGGCTGAGGTGGGAGAATCGCTTGAACCTGGGAGGCGGAGGTTGCAGTGTGCAGACATCGCGCCACGGCACTCCAGCCTGGGCAACAGAGCGATACTCTGTCTCAAAAACAAAAAAAAAGTATGGAATTTTACTTTCTTGCTGCCCCCAGACCCTGTGGTTTGGAACATGGCTGTCTCGTCTAAGAATGTGTCCCCAGGCCCAGAGGCGTGCTCAGAAGGGTCTGCGGGCTCCCCCAGGCCCACCTGCCCTGGCCTGAGGCCCCCCTCTCTGCTCTCCAGCACTTCAACTCCATGCAGAGCCCTCATACACCCCTGGAATTTTCCAGGTGGAAATTCTCCTCAAAGGCCCTCTCTGATTCTACATGTTCAAGGCATCTTGTCTCTGGGCCCACCACCTCCAACCCCCAGCAGGCCTGTGGGCTCCAAGATTGAGCCTCCCCACCAGAGCTCTGGGCCCTCCTCCCAGAGGGGGCAGTGGCCAAGGAAGGAGACAGGCCTCCCGGTGACCCCCGCCCACCTCTCCCTTCTCCCCACCAGTTCCAGACACATTTTCGATTTATCTTTCTGTGTTGTTTATTGTGCGGAGGCCAGGCCTCCCAGCCAACTCTGAGCTGGACGGGCCAGCCATGGCCCGAGACGTCCGTCCCAGCCAAGCCCGGAGCAGCCCCCGGTCTGCCGTCCCCTCGGCCGCCCCCGAGCCAAGTGGGCCCTGAGCTCTGTCCCGGCCACACGCTGTTTATGAAGCCCCAGGGCCCGTCTCCCCTATTGTTTGCCTGTGTTTACAGCCTTGTGATTTTTTTCCGGGTGATGCCCCAGTCTGGAGGCGGCCTCCATGCCATCCTGCTGTGGCCTCTCTCCCTGCCCCGGGCTTCTCATCCATCATTTCATGGAGCCTTTTGCTGCGGCGGGGGTAGGAGGCCAGACACCCACAGAGGAGCAAGCGAGGGCTTGGTGGGCGAGCTGGCTGGGGAAACTGCACTCGTTCTGCTGCACGCTAAGGGGGAGCGTGTGCATGTGTGTGCATATGTGTATATGTGTGCGTGTGTGTATATGTCTGTATGCACACATACGTGTGTGTATACGTGTATATGTCTATATGCACATGTGTCTATGTGTGTGTGCATGTGTGTATATGTCTATATGGATGCGTGCATATGAGCATAAGTGTGCATGTGTGTATATGTCCATATGCACGTCTGCATGTGTGTGTGTACCTGTGCATATTAGGGTTTACAGGAGGCTCATTCCACCCCAGAACCTGCTGATGAGACCTTCCCAGGACAGCTAAGGACACAGGTGGGAAGTGTTCTGCTGTCCTGTGCAGGAAGGGGCTGAATTCTCAGGGTACCCCCAGCCCTCCTGAGAACTGCAGCCCAGGCCGGACTTCCAGGCCAGCTCTCCTCTGCGCAGGTGTATGCCCTGAGCCAAGTCCCCATCTTGCTGGGTCTCAATTTCCCCTGGGGTGAAAGGGAAGCTGCGTTGAACCCGGCCTTACAACACAGCTTTGGACATGGAAAGCCTGTGCCAGGCCCTGGTTGCAGTTCTAGGGCCTGTCTGTCCCTCCCTCCTTCAGCTATGGTTGCTGATCTTCAGGGCTCTTCCCAGACCAAAAGAAAAAGAAAAAAACACACCTGTACAGATACATGCAAAATTGAGTAAGTTCCCCGAAGTCCCTCTGTGAATCTTCTAGTTAAAAACCTGCTTTATGGGCCAGGCGCAGTGGCTCACGCCTGTAGTCCTAGCACTTTGGGAGGTCAAGGCGGGCAGATCACCTGAGCTCAGGAGTTCGAGACCAGCCTGGCCAACATAACGAAACCCTGTCTCTACTACCAATACAAAACTTAGCGAGGCGTAGTGGTGCGTGCCTGTAATCTCAGCTACTTGGGAGGCTGAGGCAGGAGAATTGCTTAAACCCGGGAGGTGGAGGCTGCAGTGAGCCGAGATTGCACCGCTGCACTCCAGCCTGGGTGACAGAGCAAGACCCTGTCTCAAGAAAACAAAAACAAACCCTGTTTTATGGAGCTGGACAGAAAAGTCCTCAGGAGGCCCAGAACTTTCTGTAGCAAATGCAGAGGGGATGGCACACACCCTGATATTCCCAGAAACGATCAAGAGACCCAGGGCTGCCCCTCAGGACCATCTCCAGGAAACAAAGTCAAAGGCAGTTCTCAGACAGCCTGAGGCCACGGAGGGGCTGGGTAGTCCTAGCCAGGGAGGGTGATTCGAGGTCGCACGTTGGCCCTGGATGGTTTGATGGAAAAGGAGGGTAGCCCTTCCCAGCTCTAGAAATTCGGGACTGGAGTGGTCATGTTGCTGCTGGGCGGTCCTGGGCTTAGGCGCCCGCACTGGTCCCCTGGTTGAGGTATAGACAAGAGACCACAGTTGGAAGGGATTCTAACTCTAGGGCTGAGGGGAGGGAGCGCAGGGACTCTGTGCAGGAGGACGCCTCCACCCCCACAGTGCGTGTGCAAGATGGCAGGGCTCTGCGGCCCTTCCTCATTCTTTATGGTGTGCTGACAGCCAGGCAGAGCTGCAGAACACTTTCTAAGCCCATCGCTGTCCCTCGGGACAGGAGTTCTAAAGGCTGGCCATGGCGGTCAGATGACTACCTCCTGGGGCTCCCGAAAGCAGGGCCAGAAGGTTTGCAAACTCCTGGAAGACATCGATTCACAGGGCCACCTACCCAGGACTCCTCCCTGTGCAGGCAGGGGCTGAATTCCCAGGGTTGCTGAGAGCTGCAGCCTCTGTGCCCCTGTAGCCCCCCAGGGCGCCCCACCTTGCACTAGGCCCTGGAATCTGCACACTGGAGAACAGCCCCGGGCCCTCTGGGGCTGGCTGAAGAAATGGCAGGTGGGACAGTAGTGGCTGAAAAGGGAGAAGTGTTGCTCCAAGGACATGGCACCCAGGACGTGGACATGGGGCAACCATCTCCAGGGCTTTCTGACCCTTTCTAACCCATTTCCATAGACCTGAGCCGGCAGGGGCCTCCCCCGAGAGACCTTCAGAGCCTGGGCTGATCAGGCTGGATTATCCTCTCTCCCTGTTCCCCTCACCTGGCTGCTCCAGACCCTGAGAAACTTCCACCTGTCCCATACCAGCTGAGGGTGTCTGAGGAGCTGACATCAACCTCACGGATCTCCTGGACTGTGCTGGAAGGTAGAGACAGGCAGGGAGGCTTCCCAATGGGCCAGGAGACCCTGACCCCATAAATCAACTGATCCTCAAGAGACAGGCTGGAGGGAGGGTTGGTTCTAGAGAACCCAGCTCCTTGTTCTTCCCTGTGACGAAATCTGGCGCCAGGAAGAGTTTAAGTGTGCAGGCGTGTGTGTGCAGGCATGCGTGTGCAAATGTGTGTGCGGGCATGCATGTGCAAATGTGTGTGCAAGTGTGTGTGCAGGCATGCGTGTGCAAATGTATGTGCAAGTGTGTGCGCAGGCATGCGTGTGCAAATGTGTGTGCGGGCACGTGTGTGCAGGTGTGCGTTTGCAAGCATGTGTGTGCAAGCATGTGTGTGCAGGTGTACATGTGCAGGCATGTGTGGGCAGGCATGCATGTGCAGGTGTGTGCGTGTGCAGGTGTGCATGTGCATGAACATGACTGTAAACTGGGTGCCCTTTCCCCTTCAAGCCCGTGGGTCTCAGTCCAGAGTCCACAGACAGCGTTAGAGCCTTGCCTGTCAATCAGAGGCAGGCCTTTCTCAAGCCGCTGTGCCTCGGGGTCCGGGGGAGGTCCGGGCCATGTGGCTACATCTGGGAGTCCAAGTTCAGGGCCAAGGATGGGCATCCAGCCTGTGCTCCCCGGTACACATCCATGTCCAACATCACTCTCAGATTGCCCGCCTTTCAAAGGAAGGAGGACTGGAGTTTGCAGGTCTTGGGAGAGTCCATGAAACACTGATACATACATTTATGTTCTTCCAAATCTGTAACAAAGCACACGAAAGAGAGAGCCCGCATTTCACGCATCTTAAATCACAGCCATGGAGCCCGTGCAGCTCATTCCCATTTATCATCCTTCTTGTGCACTAGAAACGTCTGCATCTCCACTAAACCCCCCATCCCCACCCCGCCCCACAACCTGGCTTCAACCAAACGCTCGTAAATCTGTTTCTCTTGTTCCACACGAGCTGCCTGGGAAAAGGCCCCATTTGCTGTGTCTGCTCCTCCTTCCAAATGCTCAACGCCTTCGAGATTTTATGATTTCGGGTTATTGACTTGGCCTCCTGGGTCCCCCGTGGTAGGCGGCTGTTTGAGAGAGTGGCTGGAGGCTTTGGGTGACCTCAGGTTCACCCCTTGCCTAAACAGCGTTGAGAAGATGATGCGAAAGACCTGCTGCTGCTGGGGGGTCCCGGGGCCTCATGTGGGAGCTCCTTATGGGGGCACAAACCCTGACCTGGGGCTACCCCTCTGTGTTCCAACTCAGGCCCTGCACCCCACCCATCCTGAGCTTCTGGGCTCATTTCTCCCCAACTTCCTGAATCTGTATTGCCAAAACCTCAGCTTCTGCTTCCCTTCCCAGCCTTAGCTCCTCCTCCCACTAAGAGCTCCCGAGGGAAACAGCCATGCGGTTGATGCCGGGCAAGCTGTGCAAGGGTGTCATGTCCAGGGTCGTTCACTCCACAGCCAGGCCCCAGCCTCATCTGTGTCATGCCGCATGCTGCCACCAAGTGGCGGGGCTGATTATTAGCTGGTATGGCCTGGAAGGGTGGTACAGGTGGTTAAATATGTTGATTGACGTTCAGAATGAAGGGACACCTGCCTTTGCCTGGAGGAGCCCACAGTCAAGAGGCAGAAGCAGGCAGGCAATACTAGAGCATTCTAAGTCCAGTGTTCAGGGTCACCGTGGTGCACACCTGATATCCCAGCTCCTTGGGAAGCCAAGACCGGTGGATTGCCTGAGCTCAGGAGTTTGAGACCAGCCTGGGCAACGGTACTAAAAATACAAAAAATTAGCTGGGCATGGCAGTGCTTGCCTATAATCCCAGCTACTTGGGAGGCTGAGGCAGGAGAATCGCTTGAACCTAGGAGGCAGAGGTTGCGGTGAGCCAGGATCATGCCACTGCACTCAAGCCCAGGCGACAGAGCAAGACTTTGCCTCCAAATTAAATAAATGAATAAATAAATCCAGTGTTCAGTAGTGTTCAGCAGGACCTGGGGCTTGGAGGAACCATCAGCCCTATCCAAGGCTCTTGGGGTGGAACGAGGGGACAGCTTCTAAGTTAACCCCTGAAGGACCTATAACAAACCCCAAAAAGTTGTATAGCAGGTGTGTGGCTCGCCTGTAGTAATCCCAGGACTTTGGGAGACAGAGGCGGGCGGATCACCTGAGGTCAGGAGTTCGAGACCAGCCTGGCCAACATGGTGAAACCTGGTCTGTACTAAAAATACAAAAATTAGCCAGGTGTGGTAGTGACTGCCTGTAATCCCAGCTACTCAGGAGGCTGAGACAGGAGGATCGCTTGAACCCGGGAGGCAGAGTTTGCAGTGAGCCAAGATACCGCTCCACTGCACTCAAGCCTGGGCAACAGAGTGAGACGCTGTCTCCAAAAAAAAAAAAAAAAAAAAAGGTTGTAGTGACAGAAAAGATGGATAATGAGTGGTACTTCCAGACAGAACCAGCAGCATAAGGAAAGCCCTCAAGGCGAGAGAGACATTTGATATGTTTGGCAAATGGGTTTTAGTGTCCACAGAACAGGGAGATGAAAGCTGGAGACATGGACTTCGGCCAGTTGTCATCTACAAAGCTGGGCTAGAGGGGCTGAGGTTTGCCTGGGGACAACAGTGTAAGCAGGGGAGTGACACGATTAGATTCAAGTTGTAGGCTGGGCACGGTGGCTCAGCCTGTAATCCCAGCACTTTGGGAGGCCGAAGCGGGTGGATCACTTGAGGTCAGGAGTTCGAGACCAGCCTGTCCAACATGGTGAAAGCCTGTCTCTACTAAAAATACAAAAATTAGCCAGGCACAGTGGTTCATACCTGTAATCCCAGCTACTTGAGAGGCTGAGGCATGTTAATTGCTTGAACCCAGGAGGTAGAGGTTTCAGTGAGCCGGGATCACCCACTGCACTCCAGCCTGGGCAATAGAGCAAGACCCTGTCTCAAAAAAAAAAAAATTGGAGTCATAGCAAACCATTCTTCAATGAGGAAAGCGGACTGGGGAAGAAGTTTTCCGCTACCACATGCCACACACCAAAATTAATTCTAAATAGGTCACGTAACTATTTGTAAAAGCTAAAATGATAAAACATTTCCAGAAGAAAACTCAGGGGAAAAAGAATTTTAGTTACCTTGGGCTTGGTAAATACTTTAGAAATACAATACAAAAAGCTCAAAGAATACAAAACACACACACAAATAAATAAATTGAACTTTACCCAAACAAAAAACTTTAGCTCTTCAAAGACACTATTTAGAAAATGATAAAGGCCAGGCATGGTGGCTCACACCTGTAATCCCAGCACTTTGGGAAACCAAGGTGGGAGGATCACTTGAGGCTAGGAGTTCGAGACCAGCCTGGGCAACTTAGTGAGACCCTATCTCCAGAAAAAAAAAACTTTTTTTAATTAGCTAGGCACAGTGGCGTGCGCCTGTAGTCCTAACTACTTGGGAGGCTGAGGCAGGAGGATACCTTGAGACCAGGAGTTCAAGGCTGCAGTGAGCTATGATTGCACCACTATACTAGTAGGTAACTGGCACACTGTACTGCCTAGGTAACAGTGTGATGCCCTGTTGAAAGAGAGAGAGAGAGAGAAAAGGAAGAAGAAAGGAAGGAAGGAAAGGAAGAAAGGAAAGATGGAAGGAAGGAAGGAACAAAGGAGGGAGGGAGTGAAGGAAGGAAGAAAGGAAGGAAGGAAGAGGGAGGGAGGAAAGGGAGGGAGGGAGGAAGGAAGGAAAGGAGGAAGGAAGGAAAGAAGGGAGGAAGGAAGGAAGGAAAGAAGGGAGGGAGAAAGGAAGGAAGGAAAGAAGGGAGGAAGGAAGGAAGGAAGGAAGGAAGGAAGGAAGGAAGGAAGGAAGGAAAAAATGATAAAGAGATGCACCACAGACTGAAATATTTTTTTCAGCTGTATTTAGACAACTCAATGCTAGGAAGACAAACAACCCAATATAAAAATGGGCAAAACCTGGAACTCTCCTTCATGACCGGGGGGTATGGAAGAAAACACAGCCACTTTTGAAAACCTTTTGGCAGTTTCTTAAAATGCTAATCATACACCTACCATAAGACCCAGCCACTCCGCCCGTAGGTATTTCCCAAGCGACATGAAGACGTCTTTGCACACATTATACATGAATATTCATAGCGGAGTTATTTGCAAAAGCCAAAAACTAAAAACAACCCAAATATCCATCAATGGGTAAAAGGATAAACAAATCTGGCTATGAGCATATAATGAAACGCGACAGCAATAAAAAAAAGAATGAAACTATTGATACATGCCGCAACATGGATGCGTCTCAAAATCATCACCATGAATGAAAAAAGCCAGACAACAAAAAAGTATGTAAGATTCTGGAAATTGCAAGCTAATCTATAGTGACAGCAAAGCTCATCAGGGGTCCTTTGGGGATAGGCGTGAAGGATTTGGGAGTTAGCAGCATCTCTTCTCGTGGTTCTTAACTTTGGCTGCAGATTAAAATGAGAGCTGGAAAGGTTTTAAAAATAATGAGGCCTGGGCTCCGCCCCTAGACCAATAGAATGGCCGAGGATTCTGCCTGGCGCTGGAATTTTTCCAAAGCTTCCCACGAGATTCCAGCCTGTAGCCCAATTGATACTGACTATAGCTGGTAATTGAAGAAAGGGAACAAGGTGAACCGCAGCCCCAAGAAGGGTGTGGGGAGTGAGAAGAGAGGAGGACCCAGGACTGAGCCTTGAAGAGCCCCAACTTTAAGGGCTGGAAAAGGGAGAGTAGCGAGAGATGGGAGTAACTGGGGAAGGAGCAGCCGAAAAAGAGGGAAGGAAAATCAGAATGCAGGTCACAGAGGAAAAGAGAAAATGGAGTCACAAAGTGGGAAGTTAAAACTAGTGTGAATGCGAGGTCAAGAGATCAAGACCAGCCTGGCCAACACGGTGAAACCCTGTCTGTACTAAAAATATAAAAATTAGCGGGGCATGGTGGCACGCACCTGTAGTCCTAGCTACTCAGGAGGCTAAGGCAGGAGAGTCGCTTGAACCTGGGAGGTGGAGGTTGCAGTGAGCCAAGATTGCACCACTGCACTCCAGCCTGGCGACAGAGTGAGACTCCATCTAAAAAAAAAAAAAAAAAAAAAATTGAAAAACTAGTGTGAATGGCCGGGCGTGGTGGCTCATGCCTGTGATCCCAACACTTTGAGAGGCCAAGGAGAGTGGATCACCTGAGGTCAGGATTTCGAAACCAGCCTGGGCAACATGGTAAAACCCCATCTCTACTAAAAGTACAAAAATTAACCAGGCGTGGTGGCGCGCACTGTAGTCACAGCTACTTGGGAGGCTGAGGTGGGAGACTCGCTTGAACCCGGGAGGTGGATGTTGCAGTGAGCTAAGATTGTGCTACTGCACTCCAGCCTGGGTGACAGAGCGAGACTTCGTCCCAAAAAGAAAAAAAAAAAAACTAACATGAAATGCTGCAGCAATTTTGAGTAAAATAAGGAGTGAAAAGGGTTCACAAGATTGATCCACAGAAAGGTCATTGGTGAACTTGAGCTGAGGAGTTTTGGTGGAATAGGGGTGATAGAAGCCAGGTTGGAAGGGATGAAGGAGGGAAGTAGTAAGTGAAAAGTGTAAACCGTGAACACAGACAATTCTTAAAATAACTTTACTTTGGGCCGGGCATGATGGCTCACACCTGTAATCTCAGCACTTTGGGAGGCCGAGGTGGGGAGATTACTTGAGGTCAGGAGTTCAAGACCAGCCTGGGCAATATAGAAAGACCTCACCTCTACAAAAGTTTTTTGTTTTTATGTTTTGTTTTGTTTTTTAATTAGTCAGGTGTGGTGGAGTGCACCTGTAGTCCCAGCCACTCAGGAGGCTGAGGTGGGAGGATTAGCCTCAAACTCCTTGAGCCCAGGAGGTTGGGGCCGCAGTGAGCCATGACTGCGCCACTGCACTCCAGCCTGGGCGAGAGAGTGAGACCCTATCTCTTAAATTTAAATTTTAAAAAAAGAGAGAGAGTGGCTCCCTGCGGATGGCTACCACAGCCCCTGCCTCCCCCTGAGCCAGGGCCTTGGGCCCATCTGGCTCCCCTCTGGTGGCTCCCCTCGCGGCCATGGCTGGACGCCGGCCCGTCACGCAGCCTGTGCTGACAGATTGGGTGTCTCCGGTGCACCAGCGGCTGCCGCTAAGTGGCTTTCTGGCAGGGAGTCAGGGGTCACCTCATCCCCGCTCTGTTCAAAACAGCACTGGCCTCTTCGGGGGTGCCTCCCACGCCTGTCTGCTGCACGAGGGTGTGTTTAGTGTCAACTCTGCGATCCAGACCCTGCCTGGTGACTCTCAGGGGAGCAGCCTCAGGAGCCCGTGGCCCCTGGGTCAGATGGCTCCCAGGCCAGAAGGGCAGGGGTCCTGCGCTCATCAGCTGGCGAATCTCACCACGTGCGTCCACTATATGCCACACACACAAGGACCATGTATGTCCCAAGTGCCAGTTTCTCGGTTTCACTCTCTAAAGTCAGGCCCCTGGCTCTGGACCTTGGCTCTGCATAAGTCATTGTTCTCACAATTCTTTTTTTTTGAACTAGAATCTCACTGTGTCACCCAGGCTGGAGTGCAGGGGCACAATCTGGGCTCACTGCAGCCTCGACCTCCTGGACTCAAGCAATCCTCCCATCTCAGCCTCCCTAGCAGCTGGGACTACAGGTGCACACCACCATGCCTGGCTAATTTTTGTAATTTTTTTTTTTTTGTAGAGGTGGGGTCTCGCTATGTTGCCCAAGCTGGTCTCAAACTCCTGAACTCAAGCAATCCTCTCACCTTGGCCTCCCAGAGTGCTGGGATGACAGGTGCGAGCCACCGCGCCTGGCCTAGAATTTTTCTTAACTTCGTGCAGTGTGTGTCCTGCAGGGGGACGGGGTGAGCTGCGGACTGTTGTCCCATGGGGTCAGCAAGGTTTGGAGAATGATCACAGGGATTCCTAGGTCAACCTCACCACCTCTGAGCTCAGTGACCCTGGACGAGTCAGTTCTCTTCCCTGGGACTCAGTCTTCTCCTTTGAAGAAAGGGGACAAGAGAACCTAGGACGTCATAGGACTTCGGCATATGTCAGTCCCTTTCCCTCACACTCCACACGTGACGTCCCCTGAGATGTCTGAGTCTGGGCAAGTGTGTTGTCGTAGCTTGGGGGGTGGCCTGGTCCCGTGGCCTGTCCTGCTCAGCCAGCAGCCCTTGGCTGGCTCCGTGTGGGAGGTTCAGACACGGCCTCAGTTCTTGACAAGCGCCTAGCCAGAGGAGAGGCGATTTTATTCCAGTGTGATGAGCACTAGTAGAAGAGATGTTGGAACAGAGGGACCACAAGGACCAGGCGGAGGTCAAGGAAGCGCTTGATCTTGGAGGCGACATAGGAGCTGGCCCGCGAGGCTGAGTGGGAATATTTTGGGTAGAAAGGAGACCACTAAACAAGCATTTCCGGCAGAGGAACCAGCTCGTGAAGAGGGAAGGTGGTTGTGTGCTGGGGAAACAAATGTGGTTTTCCATGGTCATTACAGAGGATGCCTGGGGCGTGGGGGGCAGAAAGGCAGCCGGAAAAGTGGGGACCTGAGTACCGGGGAAGCTGGGATGAAGGAGCCTCCCTCTGCAGGTAGGGACAGGGGCCTCTGAAGCTGGGGAGGGGACGGGGAAATGGGGAAGGGACCAGAGTGGAGTCTCTCCAGTTGTGCTCAGAGACCACCTGCCTTCATATC